>NW_028270164.1:6505369-6808809 GCF_037043375.1 Chiloscyllium plagiosum
ACCCTATCACCCAACATTTCCCCTGGCTAATCCACCTAGCATGCACATCCCTGAACACTACGGGCAATTTCCCATGGTCAATCCACCTTAATCTTTGGACTGTGGGAGGAAACTGGAGCACCCGGAGGAAACCCACACAGGCACAGGGCAAACATATAAACTCCACACAGACTATTGCCCAAAGATGGAATTGAACCCGGGCCCCTGGCGCTGTGAGGAAGTAGTGTTAACCATTGAGCCACTCTGCCCCCCATTCAGAGGATTCAAAGTTCCGACAGACTTTTTTTTCCTGTTCTTCAGAGAGATTTTGAGTGTAATAAAGTTTGTAACAGTCTCCCCCCCCCCTACTAATGATAAATGTGTAGCTATTCATAACTGCTCTGGCTTCATTTCTTATCACATTCTTATTGTTTAGCCATTGCAAAC
Organism: Chiloscyllium plagiosum; assembly: GCF_037043375.1. Taxonomy (NCBI): domain Eukaryota; kingdom Metazoa; phylum Chordata; class Chondrichthyes; order Orectolobiformes; family Hemiscylliidae; genus Chiloscyllium; species Chiloscyllium plagiosum. Next base: position 6,505,796 of record NW_028270164.1, read on the forward strand.
AGAAAAACAGCCTGTTCTGTTTCATATCCCCTTTCATTTCACCCAGAGCCAGAGGGTTATGCCCACAGCCAATGTATGGCTCATTTTCCTTTGTTTACTTTTCAGTGACTTCTCGTTAGTTCTAACAGCTTTCAGAAGCTCTGAAAATCTTTGTTCTTCATTTCATGGTTGTGCTTCTTCCCATTTCTTCAAATCTCAATCTCAGCTCCATTCTGACACAATGTTCTGTCAGTGCCCTGGGGTGCTTGTACTCTGCCTTCAGTCGAACCTCTTGTCATATGGTTTTCAGTGGGGAGTGCCTCACAGGGCTAACAGCAAGCCAGGAAACACATTAGCACAATTTCCATCCAGACAGACTGAACAATTACGGCGCCCCGAGGTAAATACTCCAAAGATTCACAAGCCTGAAAATGAAGAACTTCCAACTTCCAAAAGACCGATTTCCAAAAAATGAAACCAGGTGGATCCAACACACCATGTTTCCAGGGATTACCCAAAATTCACAAGCCAGGAGCCCCCTTCAGACATAAAGTCTCACTACCCGGAACACCCACTGACAGATTGGGCAAGGAGCTATACCAAAGACTAAAACCCTTAGTAGAAGACTCACACCACTCCATCTACTCCACCCAGGAATTCCTGACGACCATCAAAGACACCAAGGTAGAAGATGATGAAATAATGGTCTCCTTTGATGTAACAGCCCTGTTCACATCCATCTACATCAACTTGTCCATGGAAACACTGACTACACTATTAGAAGAACCAAAGACACATACACCAAACACCACCAACTTCATCAGCAAGGACAGGTATCATCCAGCTAGTGGACCTATGTCTTACAACTTCACATTCAACAACAAAGCCTACAGAGAAACCAACAGAACACCCATGGGATCACCGATATCAGGGTTCTTAGCAGAGGCAGTAATGCAGAGATTCGAACAAACATCTCTGCCAACCATTCAACCCAAACTTTGGGTCCGCTACTTGGAAGACACTTTGTCATCACTAAACGAAACAAATTAGAGGAAACTTTCAAGACCATCAATAATACCCATACTGGCATAAAATTCACTAAAGAGGAGGAAAATAATAACAAATTGCCATTCCTAGATGTCGCAGTAGAGTGAACAGCCAATGGGGAACTTCAAACCAGCGGCTACAGGAAAACAACACATACTGACCAAATATTGAACTACAGAAGCAATCATCCCAACACCCACAAATGAAGCTGCATTAGAACATTATTTCAATGAGCCACCACACACTGCAGCACAGAGGAACTACGCAGAGCAGAGGAAAATCACCTATACAATGTATTCAAAAAGAATGGGTACCCAATGAACACAGATCACCGATTTCTCAGCAACAAACCAAACAAGCAGACAAAACATGTCCAGAAACCCTAGCTGCTCTCCCCGACATCAAAGACATCTCGGAAATGACTGCCAAATGACTCAGACACCTTGGCATCATGGTAGCCAACTAACACACTAAATCAGCAGCTAATGAACTTGAAAGACCCTATACAGACAACAAGCAAAACTAGTTTCATTTACAAAATACCTTGTAAGAACTGTAACAAACACTACATAGGACAAACAGGCAGAAAACTAGCCACCAGGACACATGATCATCAACTAGCCACAAAAAGACATGACCCTCTGTCACTAGTGTCCTTATGTATGGATGAGGAAGGACACCACTTTGACTGGGACAACACATCCCTCCTAGGACATGCCAAACAGAGACACACACAAGAATTCCTCAAAGAATGGCATTCCAACTGGAACTCTACCAACAAATTCAACAACTTGGATCCCATTTACCACCCCCGAGAAAAAGAACAGGAAGTGATATCACCATAGGAAATGGCGTTACCACAGGAAATGGCATCATCAACCCAAGGAAACCCCAACATATAAATAGAAATTGGGCTACACCACCAATGCTTCTTCTGGCGGCACACTGAAGATGTTACCTAGTATGGTGACGAAATGTCTGAAAGTGAACCTTCTAGCTCAGTGAGCAAACCTACATCCAGAAGAACTTTCTCCTCATCTCAGTCTTTAATGATTCACTCGTCCTGGTCATACGTCATATAGCATGGAAACAGGCACTTCTGTTCAACTCATCCAGATATCCCAAACTGACCTAGTCCCGTTTGTCAGCACTTGATCCATATCCCTCTAAACCCTTCCTATTCATATACCCATCCAGATACCTTTTAAATGTTGTAATTGTACCAGCCACCACCACTTCCTCTGGCAGCTCACTCCATACACATACCATCCTTAGGTGCCTGAAAAGAAGTCAAAGTGACAAGGCTGATGAATTTAGAGTTGGAATTCCAGAGCCTGTGAGCCACATGGCTGAAGGCATGTGTCACTTGCTGCTGATTTCAATTCTAATGGTGTCAGGCCATTCAGCCCATTGGTCTTTAACTGTGTTTATGCTCCAATATAAGTCTCCTCTCACTTTATCTAAACCTGTGGGGTTGATTTTTTTTTTGGGATACAGAATCTCTGAGCATTACATTGACAAATGGAACCAGTGTTGCAGAAAGACTCAGAGAAGAGAAATAGAATCGCAGTGTCATACACTCACACAGCACAGAAACAGACCATTTGGTCCACCTTGTCCATGCCAACCAGACATCCCAATCTGACGGTCCCATTTGCCAGAATTTGACCCATATCCCACAAAGTTCTTCCTATTCATATACCCATCTAGATGTCTTTTAAATATTGTAGTTATATCAGCCTCCACCACTTCCTCTGGCAGCTCATTCCATACACACACCACCCTCTGCGTGAAAATGTTGCCCCCTTCGGTCCCTTCTACATCGTTCCCCTCTCACCTTAAGCCCATGCCCTCTAGTTTGGGACTCCCTGACCCTGGGAAAAGGCCTTGGCTATTTATCCTATCCATGCTCCTCATGATTTTATAAATCTCTATAAGTCACTCCTCAGCCTCTGATGCTCCATGAAAACAGCCCCAGCCTATTCAGCCTCTCCCTATAGCTCAAAATCCTCCAGCCCTGGCAACATCCTTGTAAATCTTTTGTGAACCTTTTCAAGTTTAACAATATCTTTCTTATAGCAGGGAGACCAGAATTGTATGCAGTATTCTAAAAGTGGCCTCATCAGCCAGACCATGGTTTCCCACCTCCTATGTTCAATGCTATGACCAGTGAAGGAAAGTGTACCTTTTTCACTATCCTGTCTATCTGCAACCCCACTTTCAAGGAATTATGCACCTGCACCCTAACGTCTCTTTGTTCAGCCACACTCCCCAGGGCCCTATCATTAACTGTATAAATCTTGCCCTGGTTTACCTTACCAAAATGCAACACCTCACATTTATGTAAGTCAAAACTCCATCTGCCACTCCTCAGCCCACTGGCCCATCTAAACAAATACCTGTTGTACTCTGAGGTAATCTTCGCTGTACATGACATAATCTATTTTGGTGTCATCTGCAAACTTACTAACTGTACCTCCTATGTTCACATCAAAATAATTTATATAAATGACAAAAAGCTGTGGACCCAGCACCGATCCTTGTGGCACACCACTGGTCACAGGCCTCCAGTCTGGAAGGCAACCTTGGGAAGGAAAGACATGCTCAAAAAGTAATTTAAAGAGTTTAGAATGGCAAAGAGATTAATGACCTCGAGAAGGTAAAATTATTTTCTGATGACTCTTTTAATCATCTATCTCAATATCTGTTTATGCTGGTTAGTGTCAAATATTACTTTGTTGATAACAGGCCCATGAAGTCTTCTCCTCATTCACTTGTGATACATGCGTGCTGCTGGCTGGGTCAGCATTTACTGATGTCCCAAATTGCTCTTGAGAAAGTGGGGGTGAGCTGTCTTCTTGAACGACAGCGGCCCATGTGCTGTGGGTTGACCCACAATGCCATTCGGGAGGAAATTCCAGGATTTTGACCCAGTGACAGTGAAGGAACGGCGAAATATTTTCAAGTCAGAGTGAGGGGAACTTGCAGGTGATGGTGTTCCATGTATCTGCTGCTCTTGACCTTCTAGATGAAAGTGGTCATGGGTTCGGAACATGCTGTCTAAGGAGCCTTAGTGAATTTCTGCAGTGCATCTTGTAGGTAGCGCACATTGCTGCTACTGAGGGTCAGCAGTAGAGGGAGTGGATTTTGTTGATGTGGTGGCAACCAAGTGGGGGCTGCTCTGTCCAGGATGATATCAGCTTCTTGAGTGCTGTTGCAGTTGTGCCCATCCAGTGGAGAGTATTCCATCCTGACTTGTAACTTGCAAATGGTGGGATGGCTTTGGGGAGTCAGGAGGTGAATTACTCTCCATAACATCCTTAGCCTCTGACCTGCTGTTGTAGCTACCCTATTTTTGTGGCAAGTCCAGTTTAATTTCTGGTCAATGGTAATCCCCATTGATTGTGGGGGATTAAGTGATGGTAACACCATTTAATATCAAGGGGCTGTGATTAGATTATCTCTTATTGGAGATGGTCATTGCATGGTATTTGTGAATGTTACTTGTTACTTGTCAGCTCAAGTCCAGATCTGCTTGCATTTGAATATGGGCTGCTTCAGTATCTGAGGAGTGTATTTTAATTCTTTAAGGGTGCTACTTAAGTACACGTTTTACTTTGAGGATAGAAATTGTTCGTGGAGATGAGGTGAATGGTTAAAAGGAGGAGCAAGGTTTGAGGAAGACTTGGCAGAGGGATAGGAACAGCGAGATGAGAGGGGTGTGTTGGGAAAGGGAGTGAAGTGAAGTGGGCGTCAGGGAGGGCTGGATCAGGCTGGAAGACCAGGGATGGAGGCTGAGGGGAGTGGAATGGAATGGGAGGTCCTGAGGATGGAGTGGTGTGGGATACAGAGCATGGAAGGGATGCATGAAGGAAGAGGACAGGCAGAAACAGGGGAAGGTTTAAATTTGGAAGCCTCCAGACTTTGTGTCCTCACACATGCCCCTTGCTGCATTTTTCATTGTCTCTCAGGTCCTTTGTACTGCATCATTATCCTTCAGCTATAAAGCCATCGGGCAGGCGCCACAATATTACCCAGATATTAATATACTGAATCATTATTCTATTGAGAGAATATACATATTTATTATGTATGCAGAGTTATTAATACAAAGCATTATTAATTTACCATGTTCTTAATTAACTGAGTTATTAATTTACCAAGTTAATAAATCATGTTATTAATTTAGTGAGCTATTTAATTTAAATGTATGCTTAGTTGGCCACACCTTGACCTCTGAGTTATGTTTCCCCAGTCCAGGTTCAGAGATTTGAGCACAGTACCCGTGGCAATGTCGTCAGTGTATTATTTACTAGCCTCATGTGGCTAATTGAGATTCCTGTTGGCCCTAATTACATTTCTGATTGCAAATGAAAATGAGAATTAGACACAGTTCTTGACCCACACAATCCCTTTGCTCATGTTTGTACTTTTCATGCAACTGTATGTCTTTGTTCGCACGAATGCGGAATCCCGTGGTTCCCTAAATTTTTAAGAAAAACATGGAATTCTGAAAATAGCCAGTAGGTCAGGCTGTTAATGTTTCAAGGTGACAATCTTTTGTCAGGACAGGATGTGTCAGTATAGACCTTCTATAGATGAGTAAATGTTTTGCCAGCCCACCCTTAGAAATGGCACTATTTTTCTCTCTGTGTCTCTGTGGATATTGCCTGACTTGCTGAGCATTCCTATGTCAAGAGTGTGGTCCTGGAAAAGCACATTAGGTCAGGCATTTCTATGTAAAACATTTAAGCTAAATATGCATTTTGGTGGTGAAATGATGTGATAGAAAGTGAAGGGTGCCTGAATACTTTTTTTATCCTCATGGGAGCCCAGTCATTCCGTCCTTCTGCCTGCTAGAAGGTCTGGTCATTGGATGTCTGTCCTGCAGTCTAGTGGCTGCTCTCTTAGATTTGACTGTCCTTATTCAGAGTCTGCTGCATGCCTGCCTCTGCCTTACATAAGAGTAACTTTTTTCTAACATTCAGGAGTTCCTTTAGAGTCTTAAGATTCATAGATTCATACAGCACAGAAACAGATCCTTCGAACCAACCAGTCCATGCCGAACATAATCCCAACTAAACTAATCCCACCTAAATCTCTGCATTTGGCCCATATCCCTCCAAATATTTTTTATTCATGCACTTATCTAAATGTCTTTTCATCATTTTAACTGTACCAACATCTACCACTTCCTCTGGAAATTCATTCCACACATGAACCAATCTCTGTGTAAAATGTCTTTCTTAAACCTTTCTCCTCTCACCTTAAAAATGTGCCCCTAGTCTTGAAATCCCCCACCCTAGGGAAATCACATCTGCCATTCACCTTTTCATGCCTCTTATGGTTTTATAAGCCTCTATAAGCTACTACGCTCCAGTGAAATAAGTCCCAGCCTGAGTCCAGTTCTATTTATGTTACAAACATAATTACTCATTTTAGGATTTGCACCTTTTTATTTAAGTCAATTGACCTGAAATGGTTAATTCAGTGTCTTTTTCATAATTCCACCCACTGTTACATAAATGGCTGTCTCTGGGAGGAGCCTGCCAATTGTTTGGGGTTTAGTTGCTGTGAGTAGTTTCACAGTTTACAGCCACATAGCTCAGACCTAGCCGCTATCCCAGAGAAGGAGACAGTCTGTCACATAGTGTTAATGGAGTTCATCAGTCTTAAGCTTATGTAGGAGATAGTGAGGACAGCAGATGCTGGAGAGTCAAAGCCAATAAAGTGTTGTGCTGGAAAAGCACAGCAGGTCGGGCATTATCTGAGGAGCAAGAGAGTTGACCCTTCAACATGTAACCCATTAAGTTACTGTTAGATAATAAACTGCTTTTGAAAGAATGTTTCCTCATGTGAGGACATCTAGAATGAGAGATCACGATTTTAGAATAAGGGGTAGCAAATTTAAAACAGAGAAAAAGAGGAATTGCTTCCCTCAAAGGATTGTGAATCTGTGGAATTCACTCCCCTGGAATGTGGTGAATGCTGGGACACTGAATAAATTTAAGGAGGATATCGACAGATGTTTAATTAGTAATGGGTTGTAGGGTTTTTCAGAAAAGTGTTGGAATCAGTTATTAAGGAAGTAAGAGCAGAATATATGGAAAATAATCTTCTAATCAAGCAGAGTCAGCTTGGCTTTTTGAAACGAAGTGCACATCTTACTAATTTCTTAGAGTTTTCAAGGAAGTCTCAACCAAAGTGGATACCCCAGAAGTCAGTAGACGTTCATAAAGTGTTTGACAAAATACCTTACAAAGGGTTACATTCTAAGAGTCCCTGGTGCTGGAAGTAACATATTAGCATTGGCTCATAGTTTAAGAAACAATGAGTTGGGATAAGGTGTTCTTTCTCAGGCTGGTGACCTGTGACCAATGGTTTCCACAGGGATCAGTCCTGGGGCCACAACTGTTAACAATATATGGAGGGAAGTGAATGTACTGTAGGCAAATCTGCAGCAGGCACAGAAAAACCTGGAAAGGCAGGTTGTGAGGGATACAAACAGTTTATGGAGAGACAGTGATAGGTCAAATAAATGGGCAAAATGTTGGCAAATGGAGTGTAATGCGGGAAAATGTGAAGTTGTTCATTTTGGAAGGGATACAAAAGAGCAGATTGTAATTTAAATGGAGAGGAACTGGAGAAAGCTGCAACACAAAGGGACCTGGGGGGATTTGTGCATAAAACACAGCAAGTTAGCACACCGTGGCAGCAGGTAATCAGGAAGGGTAATGGAATGTTGATCCTGCTGCCTCACAGTGCCAGGGTCCCAGGTTCGATTCCATCCTTGGGCGTCTATATGGCACTTGCACATTCTCCCTGTGTCTGCGTGGGTTTCCACTGGGTGCTCTGGTTTCTTCCCCCAGTCCAAGGATGTGCAGGATGAATGGATTGGCCATGCTAAACTGCCCATAGTGTCCAAGGATGTGCAGGCAGGGTGGGTTAGATATGGAAAGTGCAAGGTTACAGGGATAGGGTAGGCCGGTGGGTCTGGGTGGGATGCTCTTCAGAGGGTCAGTGTGGACTCAATTGGCCAAATGGCCTGCTTCCACACTGTAGGAATTCTGTGATCCTACAATAAAAAGACCGAGTTGGAGAATAGAGATGATCTTGTGAAATTCATGACCAACATTTACCCCTCAAAACAGTCAAATTCATTACTTACATTGCCTGAGGGAAGGTGATGGTCTCATGGTATTATCACTAGAATATTAATTCAAATATTCTAGCGGCATGGGTTCAAATCCCACAATGGCAGAATTCAATTAAAATCTGGAATTCACAGTCGAATGATAGGGGAACAAAACATCTGGTTCACTAATCTCCTTTAGGGAAGGAAGCTGCTGTTCTTACTAGGTCTGGCCGACATATGACTCCAGACCCACAGCCAATGTAGTTGACTCTTAACTGCCCTCTGGGTAATAAATGGTGGCCCAGCCAGTGACACCTGCACCCTGTGAATGAAATACAAACAATGATAGCTGCACAGAAGTTGGTATCCCGCCACCAAGTCACCCTTTATTTACATGTGGTTTGTCCCTAGAAACCAATCCCTAGAAATCAGGAGACTCTCTGACTCCCCTGTTTATATCAGTCAGCCAGGGCTCCCTGATTGGCCAAGGTTAACAACCCCAGTTAAGGATCTCATAGTCAGTGAGATCCATCTGTCCCAGGTTCCAATCGCTGCGACTCCAATTCTCAGCACCTCATTAACTGTAAAGCACCTAGGGATGTCCGCAGATTGTGACATCTGTTTTATAAATGCAATTGTTTAATTTTCTGTTCTTTCATTGCTTTGTGTGGGATCTTGCAGTGTACTCCATTTATATGCATAGCACTGGTGAGTTAATTGCTATAAAGCACTTGGTGACAATATAAGAATTGTCATAGGGTTTAAAACTATTTCTGATTGATTCATTAATATTCCAGGTTAACATAATATAACATAAGGCTGTGGAGCAAGTGGACAGTTATTAATTGGATTTTTTTCACATACAGCATGGCTCAAATGACCTTCATTTGTGCGCTATGATAGTATTTTTTCATTAATTGAGTTATTATTTTTTCAGTTATTAATGTAACAAAGAAATACATCAAATCCTTTGAATAGTGCAGTGAAATAATGAATATGACAATATTAGTTGCTAGTCTGACATTCCTCTTCTGCTATTTTAGAGGAGACATTATTCTATAAAAATAAGTTAGTGTCTCTTCAGAAAGAGCAGAGATTTAAGCATTTGTTCCATTGTTTAATTTCAAAGCCAAATTCATTAACATGTCAATGGTTTGGGGAAGTATTAAAAGCCAAAAAAAGGTGACCAAAAAAAGGGGAGATAAATATTGACGGTAAACTTGCAAGTAATTTCAAGATGGACAGCAAAAGATTCTTTGCATCTACAAAATGGAAAGTTTCCAAAATGAACACAACCCCCTTAGACAATGAGGTTCCGAAATAATAATGGCAACCAGAAACTGGCAGGGGAATTGAATAAATGCTTTACATTAGTCTTCACAGTAGAACAGTATTCTAAAATCACCTAATATTCAAGGGGTAGAAGTAGGAGAAAAAATAAATGCAATAACTATCACTAGATGTTGCTGGTTATGGAAAGTTTGAGTTATAAAGAAAGTCTGGATCAGCTGGGACTTTTTTCACTAGAGTGTAGGAAGTTGAGAGGCGATCTTATCGAGGTGGTTATAAAATCATGAGGGGTATAGATAGAGTTCACAGCAAGTGTCTTTTCCCTAGGATGGGGAAATTTCAAGACTAGGAGACACATTTGTAAGATGAGAAGAGAAACATTTTAAAAAGACACGGAGGATAGAGTTTTTACACAGAAGGTGGTTCGTGGAATGAACTTCCTGAGGAGCTGGTGGATGTGGGTACAATTACACTGTTTTAAAGACATTTGGATAAGTACATGAATAGGAAAGGTTTGGAGGGATATGGGCCAGGAGCAAGCAGGTGGGACTAGTTTACTTTGGGATTATGTTTGATATAGATTGGTTGGGCCAAAGGGTCTGTTTCTGTGCAGTAGGATTCTTTGAATCTGACTAGAGAAAAGGTTTTAGGGAAATTAATGGGGCAAAAGACCACAAACTGCCAAAGAACTGATGTGATGTATCCTAGGATATTAAAGGAAGTATCTGCAGAGACAGTGGATGCATTGATAGTAATCTTCCAAAAATCCTTAGCGTCTGCAAAAAATCTCAGAGACTTGGAAAACTGCCAATGGACCACCTTTATTCAAAAAGGGAAGAAGAAAAACCATAGGTAACTACAGGCCAATTAGCTTAACATCAGTTATCAAGAAAATGTTAGTCTATTGTAAAAATGGAATAGATGTAAAAGAGCATTTCAAATTGCATAATGTGATCAAGCAGAATCAGCATGGCTTCATGAAGGGGAAATCATGTTCAATACATTTATTAGAATTCTTTGAGGATAGACAAAGGGGAAGCAGTGGATGTAATATATTTGGATTTTCTAGTGGTGTTCAATAAGGAATCACATGTTAAGTTACTTAAATAAGAGCCCATGCTGTTGGAGGTAGTATATTAGCGTAGTTACAGGATTGACTAATGAAAGATAGAGTTGGGATAAGAGGGCATTTTTAGGTTGACAACCCATAACAAATGGAGTGCCACAATTATTTACAATATATATTAATGACTTAGATGAGGAACGTGAATGTGGTATAGCACAATTTGCAGATGAAACAAAAACAGATGTGAAGGCAAGAGTTTAGGATGAGCCTATAGAGGGATATAATAAGTTATGTGAGTGTGCAAAAGCTTGGCAAATGAAATATAGTGTGGGTAAATGTGAGGTTATGCACTGCTTATCACATTCTGCTGTTTGTTCTCAACACTGCCACAGATAACATTGCTGTTGCTGACACTGCTGCCTTTCCAATCTCCCCCAGTGTCTTGGGAACAAACCCGAGCAGTTTGAGCCGAGGCACTGCCAAGAACTGGTACCCAGCGATCAGGCTGAGAGCTACTGAGAGACCAGGCCAAGAGCCACCACAAGCTGCTGAGAGATCAGGCCGAGAGCTGCTGAGAGATTAGGCCGAGACCTACCACGAGTTGTTGAGAGACCAATGGGGGAATAAAGAGAAAAAAGAGAAGGAAACAAAAGGAATGAAGGATTTCCAATTGAAGGGTTCTAATCCACCGCCATCCTGACTAGAAGTGACAATAAAATCTATTAGCTACGTCCACTAAGCTATGCACATGGAATTTTGGTATTTATTGTTAAAGGAATAGCGTACAAAAGTAGAGCAGTTGAAAAGTGTGGCACTAGAAGTCTTGCTCCAACTTTGCAAGGCATTAGCAAGACCGCACCGGGGCGATTGCGTACAATTCTGATTCCCTTAGCTGAGGATGGATGTAGTCATATAGGAAACAGTTCAGGGATAGGTCACTCGATTGATTCCAGAGATAGGGGTTTGTCTTATGTGGAGAGATTGAACAGTTTAGGTCTTTACTCTCTGAAGTTTAGAGTGAGAGGAGATCTAATTCAGATATATATGATGCAAAAAGGGATTGATAAAGTAGATATACAGTGAATGTTTCCACTTGTGGGCAATCGAGAGATGTCATAGTTTTATGATAATTGGTAGCAGACTTAAACCAGAGATAAAAAGGAAATGATTCTCTCAAAGGGTCATGAATGTGTGGAATTCACTCCCCCAGAGTGCAGTGGATGCTGGGACATTGAGTAAATTTAAGGAAGAGACAGACAGATATTTTTTCTCTCCACAGATGCTGCCAGAGCTGCTGAGCTTTTCCAGCAATTTCTGTTTTTGCTTCTAATTTACAGCATCTGCAGTTGTTTTGGTTTTTACAGAAAGGTGTTTAATGAGTAAGGAGTCAAAGGGTTATGGGGAGCGGGCAGGAAAGTGGAGCTGAGGCCGAGATGAGATCAGCCACAATCGTATCAAAAGGTGGAGCAGACCTGAGGGGCTGAATGGCCTACACCTGCTCCCAGTTCTTATATTTTTAAACTGGGCTGTGGTGACTGACTACAAAGCAACAGCAACTCAGCTTCATGATTAATTCATTGGTTGTGGGCTTCTGTGAATATTGTGAAAGTTGTCATGTCAATGCACAAATATTTTTCCCTTGAGAATACACATTATTTTCTCTACTATTAGTAATCATGCTTCGCAATCTATCACAGGTTTTCAACGTTTGATGTGATCTTCTGGTCCCAGCATTGTGGCTGACTATGATGCTCTGTTTTGTACCATAATGAGTAACACAGGGCAATTGCCTCTCTGAAGGAGCTTATTATATCTGTGTACAATGGATCCAACCTTCAGGAAGTCGCCAAAAAGAAAGCACATTTTCACGACAACGCCTGCAATGTTCTGTGTGAATGGAGACAAGCTTTCACCCAAGGAAGTTGTTGTATCCTCCGCTCACTACTTCATAATTGTATTTTGACAAGATCATGGCATTCAATTGACAGCATATTTCATCCTGCTCAGAAAGTCTACCTTTGTAAACTTGACAGCAAATAACTGGATGTTCGAGATCCTTCCCCCCTCCTTCACTCTCTGTAGGAGGCTACTGTTTTCTGGCTGTCAGTTAAGTATTCCAATTCAAGCCCTATCTGTCAATGTGGCATCTCGGGATTGTCAACAGACTTCATACAATGCCAAAATAAAAAAAAACAACTTTGGGAAAGTTCCCACTGAGGAGCAGTCAAGAAAGTACTAGCTAAAATGCTTTTAGAGAAAATCTTTCATTTGATGGGAGTGTTGCTAGCATGTGTTGTTGATTACTGACTGCCCTTTGAGAAGATGGGAGTGAGTTGCCTTCTTAAACCACTGCAGTCCATGTGCTGTGGGTTGACTCACCATACCCCAAAGGAAGGAATTCCAGGATTTTGACCCAACGGTAGTAAATGAATACTGATATATTTCCAAGTCGGGATGATGAGTGGCTTGGAGGGGAATTTATGGGGATGGTGTTCCCAATTATCTGCTGCCCTGTCCTTCTGGATGGAAGTGGCTGTGGGTTTGGAAGGTGCTGCCTCAGAATATTTGGTGAATTTCTGCAGCGCATCTTGTAGATAGTACACACTGCTGCTACTGAGGGTAGGTGGGGGTGGAAATGGTGCCAATCGAGCAGGCTGCTTTGTTCTGGATGGTGTTAAGCTTCTTGAGTGTTGTTGGAGCTGCACTCATCCAAGTGGGGAGTGTTCCATCATACTCCTGACTTGTGCCTTGTAGATGGTGGACAGGTTTTGAGGAGTCAGGAAGTGGATTACTTGCTGCAGACTTTCCAGTCTCTGACCCACCTTTGCAGCCGATGTATTTATATGTCGAGTCTCATTTGGTTTCTTGTCAGTGACAGGATGTTGTTGGCAGACAACTCAGTGGCAGCAATGCCATTGAATGTCAAGGGAAGTTGGTTAAATCTCTCTTGATAGAGATAGTTATTGTACAGCACTTATATTATTGTTTATCAGCCCAAGCTTAACATTGTGTTGACTCAGTTAGGCTTTGAGTTTCTGCTGAAGGTAATTTTCATGAATGCGAATAGAAAATCTGCCCTGAGAAATTGTAACAACTCCTTGAACATCTCTTTTCACCTGTCATAGAGTCATAGAGATGTATAGCACAGAAACAGACCCTTCGGTCCAACTTGTCAGTGCCGACCAGATATCCCAACCCAATTTAGTCCTACCTGTCAGCACCCAGCCCATATCCCTCCAAACCTTTCTTATTCATAGATCCATCCAGATGCTTTTTAAATGCTGTAATTGAACCAGCCTCCACCACATCCTCTGGCAGCTCATTCAATACAAGTACCACCCTCTGTGTGAAAAAGTTGCCCTGTAGGTCTCTTTTACTCATTTATGGAACCTGATTATCTCTGGCTGGCCAGCATTTATTTCCCCTCTCACCCTAAGCCTATGCTCTCTAGTTCTGGACTCCCCCACCCCAGAATGTGGAGGCTTTGGTACTTACACAAGGTAGAAGGGATGCGAAGGACATAGGAAGTAAGGTTGGAAGAGATAACTAGAGTGGGTGTTGGTTTGGGTGAAAAATACCAGTAAACCAGCGCAGACCAGTTCCTATGAAAGGTCTGTTTTGAGAGTTGTGAAGATTTTTCTTTACTCATTTATGGAACCTGATTATCTCTGGCTGGCCAGCATTTATTGCCCCTCTCACCCTAAGCCTATGCTCTCTAGTTCTGGACTCCCCCACCCCAGGGAAAAGACTTTTGTCTATTTATCCTATCCATGCCCTTCATGATTTTATAAACCTCTATGAGGTCACCCTTCAGCCTCCAATGCTCCAGGGAAAACAGCCCCAGACTGTTCAGCCTCTCCCTATAGCTCCAATCCTGGCAACATCCATGTAAATCTTGTCTGAACACTTTCAAACTCATTCCTTGAGATACTCAGAACATAGAACATAGAACATAGAACATAGAAGAATACAGCGCAGTACAGGCCCTTGGGCCCTCGATGTTGCGCCGATCCAAGCCCACCTAAACTACACTAACCCACTATCCTCCATATACCTATCCAATGCCCTCTTAAATGCCCATAAAGAGGGAGAGTCCACCACTGTTACTGGCAGGGCATTCCATGAACTAACGACTCGCTGAGTGAAGAACCTACCCCTAACATCAGTCCTATATCTACCCCCCCTTAATTTAAAGCTATGCCCCCTTGTAATACCCGACTCAATAAGAAGAAATATCTTCATGCAGTTCTATCTGAAAGATGGATTACCAACAAAAATAACCATTCTTAATCAATCCCTTCATATTTTTACAAAACAGAATTGCGGATGTTGGAAATCTGAAATAAAAACAGAAATTGCTGGAGAACATCAGCAATTCTGATAGCATCGGGGAGAAGATCAGTCACTGGATTCAAAGTGGTGACTCTTTCTCTCTCCACCAAGGCTGCCAGACCTGCTGAGGTTCTCCAGCAATTCCAAATTCTGTCCCTTTCAAGTTGTATTTTGTCTGCATGCTTTCTTCCTTTTTATTCTTTAATTGTAGGAAAATGGCAGGATTGTGTTGTGTGGAGAGATGGAGGAGACTAGGCCTGGCTCTGAATGAAGGGTGATTTCATTGAAACTTATACCCTGTCAGAATTTTGTCTTTCAGTAATGTGATATGGTGGTTCAGTGGTTAGCACTGCTGCCTCACAGCACCAGGGACCCAAGTTTGATTCCAGCCATGGGAGGCTGTCTGTGTGAGTGTACACCTTCTCCCAGGGTCCGGTGGGTTTCCTTGCACAAACCAAAGATGCCTAGGCCATTGGCCATGGGAAATGCAGGGTTACAGGGATATGGTAAGGGGGTGAATCTGGGTGGGATGCTCTATGAAGAGTTGGGATGGGCTGAATGGCCTACTTCCACACTGTGGGGGTTATGAAAAGGTTTTCCCCAGGTTGGTGAGCCTTGAATTAGGTGACATAGTCTTGGATAAGAGATGGGCACTTAAGTTCGAGATGAGGAGGAGTTCCTTCACTCAGAAGGTGGTGAGATTTTGTAAATCTCTCCTCCCGAGGGTTGTGGAAGCTCGGTGCATGAACAAGACAGAAATTAATAAATATCTGGAGAATAATGACTTCAGGCGATATGGACGTAGTGCAGGAAAGAGATGTGATGTAAATGATTAACCATGATCTATGAATGCTGGAACAGACTTGATGGACTGAATAGCCTCCTCCTGATCATATGTTCCCAAATTGAGCAATTTCCTTACAAGACTCCTAACCTGACTTGGATTTGCATTCTGTAGAGTGAGAATGGGGATATCAGTTAATTGCCCTGGGCAGAAGTCCTGGGAAATCTTACCCATTTTGGCTGTTTGAGGGAAGGGGCTCTTTACTCTTGAGAGGGGAAAAATGTGAATCAGATTATAAAATGACTAAGGAGTTTAATAAGGCGAATATAGAAAAATTGTTTCACTTTTATTGAGTCCAGAATAAGGTTAACATAAGGTCATCACTCGCACATCAAATCAAGAATTAGGGAGGATTTTTAAAAAATTCATTCATGAGACAAGGACATCATTCGCTCAACCAGCATTCATTGCCCAACCCTAATTTCCCAGAGGGCAGTAAAGAGTCAACCCCATTGCTGTGGGTCTGGAGTCACATGCAGGCCAGACCAGGTAAGCCTGGAAGCTTCCCTCCTTTTAGGAAAGCATTAGTGAGCCAGATGGGTCTCTCCATGCTATCAGCAAGGGTTTTATTCTCAGTGGTGGACTTATATTTCCAGAATTTTTATTGGATTCAAATTCCTCCCTCTGCCATGGTGGGTTCAAAGCCATGTTCCCAGAACATTACCTGGATCTCTGGATTAACAGTCTAGTGATTATACCACTAGACCACCACCTCCCTGTTTCTGGAAGAGTCGATGGGATTGTGGAAAATACTTTCATGTAGAGTGATTGATATAGGGAGCTGGAGGGTTTAGAATCATAGAATCCCTCCAGTGCAGAAAGTGACTATTCAGCCCATTGGGCCTGCACAGACCCTCTGAAGAGCATCTCATCCAGACTTAGCCCCTTACCCCATAACCCCACTGGAGGTTTTACCATGGTTAATCCATCTAATCTGCACATCACTGGACACAATGGACAACTTTTGTCTTAGCATGGCCAACATGTGTATCTTTGGACCGTGGGAGGAAATCGGAGCACCCAGAGGAAACCGACACAGACATGGGGAGAATGTGGAGGCTTTGGTACTTACACAAGGTAGAAGGGATGCGAAAGACATAGGAAGTAAGGTTGGAAGAGATAACTAGAGTGGGTGTTGGTTTGGGTGAAAAATACCAGTAAACCAGCGCAGACCAGTTCCCATGAAAGGTTTGTTTTGAGAGTTGTGAAGATTTTTCTTTACTCATTTATGGAACCTGATTATCTCTGGCTGGCCAGCATTTATTGCCCATCCCCAGACGCCCTTGAACTGAGTGGCTTGCTTGGGCCATTTCAGAGGGCAGTTGAGAATCATGCTGCAATGGGTCTGATGTCACATGTAGGCCAGACCAAGTGAGGATGGCAGATTCCCTTCCCTGAAGGACATTAGTGAGCCAACTGAGTTTTTCCAACAATTGGCAAAGGTTTTATGCTCATCAGTAGATTTTTAATTCCAGACTTTTTTTGCTTTAAACATTTTTTAGGGAGGTGAACATGCCCACATCTACATCAAAGTGGAAGTTGAGAGGGTCGAGAGCATCAAGTTCCTAGGAGTGACAATAATTGACCTGTCCTGGACTTATCATGTAGATGCGGTGGTCAAGTAGGCAGAACAACGCCTCTTCTTCCTCAGGCGGCTCAGGAAATTCGGCATGTCCATAAGGACCCTCACCAACTTTTACAGATGCACCATAGAAAGTATACTGTCCAGGTGTATAACGGCCTGGTATGGCAACTGCTCTGCCCAGGACTGTAAGAAACTGCAGAAGGTGATATGCACAGCCCTGACCATCACGGTAGCCAACCTCCCACCCATGGACTCCATTTACACTTCCCATTGACATGGAAAGGCTGCTGACATCATCAAAGACCCCTCCAACCCCGGTAATGCTCTCCTAAGATCTCTTCCAGAAGATACAGAATCCTGAACACACGCACCAGCAGGTTCAGGGACAGCTTCTTCCCGGTTGTTATTAGACAGATGCATGGACTCTCTGACGTCAAATAATGTTGATCTTGTTAATCTTAATCTTGCTTTGTGCCCCTTCTGTGAGTGTAACCTATATGCCTCACTTTATCAAAGCACTTTATGATCTCTATGTCTTTACTTACTGTGATCTACCTGTAATGCTCACAAACAAAGCTTTTCACTGTACTCATGGACAAGTGACTACAATAAATCAAATCAGATCAAATCATCGGACACCACCATCTGCCATGGCAGTATTCAAACCCAGGTCCCCAGAACATTAGCTGAGTTTCTGGATTAATAATTTAGTGATATTACCACTAGGCCTCTCCCATAGTTGGGATTCTACTCACTGGAGTTTAGAATAATGAGAGGTGACCTCATTAAAACATATAGGATTCCTCAAGACAGGGCCAATGCTGAGAGGATGTTTCACCTGGTGGGGGGGTCTAGGACCAGAGGGTACAATCTCGGAATGAAGGGGCACCAAATTAATATTGAGATGAGGAGGAATTTCTTCCCTTCTCTTTGCAACTTCTTGGCAGAGAGAGCTGTGGGGACAGAGTCCTTGTGTATATTTAAGACTGAGATGGATAGATTCTAGGTCAGTCAGGGAATCAAGGGTTACAGGGAAAGGGCAGGTAAGTGGATGTGAGGAACGTTGAGTCAAACACGATCTTACTGAATCGGGGAGCAAGCTCAAAGGGGCCGAATGGCCTACTCCTGTTCCTATTTGTTATGATCTGACTATGGAGTTTAAGTCGACAAAATTCCAATGAGTCACCATGTGGTGGCAGTCTAGTCTGTCAATTGGGAATTATAATTGTGGAGAAGTTGCTTGAACCAGGGTAAATTTGCTGTCATGTTAGTTAAACGTCTTCCTGCGTTCTGTAGCTTGGCAGCATGTAGCTGTGCATGTGGATAGGAGTTCAAGCTGATCATGACTCAATGAACGCAGCCAAAGGTCTGGGGCCTCAGAGAATGAAGGGTCCAAGAAAGGATTTTCAGAAGCAGTGAGCTTTCAAGAATAGGAAACAAACAGGCAACGACAGAAAAGGGCACAGGATGAATTAGCATCAAATCAGATATGGGAAAAGAAATAAAGAGGAGCAATTTTAATTCAATTACCCATTTTTGGTTCCTGAATAAATTCACAAAATCAATCAGTTTTAACACTGACCCTCAGATTCAACAACTTTGTTTCATGATCTTATTAAGCTGAGTCATTACTGTTCAGGATTTGTACTTCGAGATCTCATGGTTACTTTACCCCATTTAGATTTGTATTTTTGAAATAATATTTAACCTTTATTTTTAACTTAACTGTAATGCCACACACAGGGCTGGGTTGAAATTGTTTGATCTACTCCTCCTAAGTATTGAACAGTTTGCTATCGCCGTTAGAAACTGTGCTTTGACACCAACATAAGTATTTTCTAATCAACCTGTTCAGGGCTGTTATACCAAACCTCTGGAGCAGGTAGGGCTTGAAGCCAGGCTTCCTGACTCAGAGATAGGAACACTACCACTGCACCAAGCACTAACATCTATGTCAATAATATAAATTGTAAAACAACAGTAAGTCTACCAATGATGATTGTGTAACTGCCCTTCCAGCTGTCTGGCACTCTGAACAGCTACACTTTAACTCCCTGCTTCCTAACTTGTGGCAAATTAGTTCGTTTAAGCGCTACCGCGATAGTTTTGATTATTTTCAAAGTGACGTGTGTGCAGCATAATAGTTACATTAAAACCTGGCCTAATTATGCAGAGACATGAGTTCAAATCCTGTCATGACAACTTATAATTCACTCAACAAATCTAATTTAATTAGTTTGTACCAGTGATACCAACCACAGAACTACCAGATTCTTGTTATAAAAGACAATTGCCCCTACATGGTTCATAAATGAACCTTAGAGAGCGTATTTCTAGTCTAAATGTGATTGCAGATGGAGTAATGTATTTGACTATTAAAAATCCCCTGAAATGGCCTTGTAAGTCTTTCAGTCGTAATCAAGGCAGTATCTCACAGTCACCTTCCCAAGGACTTCCCAGGTGATTGAATCTGTGAGGGACAAATATTTGAGAGCACTGTACTTAAGAGTGAAATAATTTTTAGAAGTTGTATGTAAAAGTTGGACACAGAAATCTCCCACCCAGAGTACATTCTGTGCCCTTGCCACCCTCAGTGCTTTCTCCAAGTGTTGTTCAACTCGGAAGAGTACTGATTCATCAGCCCACATATGTTGCACTCAGCAGAAATGCCCACATATCTAACTGAAGCCATGAGATTTCATGAGATGCAGAGTCAATGTTGAGGACTCCCAGGGCAACTCCCTCCCAACTGTATCCCACTGTGCAGCCCCCTCTGCTGGATCTGTCCTGCCAGTGGGACAGGACTTTTCCAGGGATGGTGATGGTGGTGTCTGGGACATTGTCTATAAGGTATGATTCTGTCAGTATGACTATGTCAGGCTGTTGCTTGACTAGTCTGGGAGACAGCTCTCCTAGTTTTGACACTAACTCCCAGATGTTAGTGAGGGGGACTGTACACAGTCAACAGGACTGTTTCTGCCGTCGTCTTTTCTGGTGCTTAGGTTGATATCAGATGATCTGTCTGATTTCTTTTCTTTGTTGAGACTTTGTATTGATGGATATAACTGAATGGCTTGCTGGGCCATTTCAAAGGGCTGTGCGTCTGGAGTCACATATAGGCCAAACCGGGTAAGGAAGGCAGATTTCCTTCCCTATAGGGGATTAGTGAGCCAAATGGATTTTTACAACAATTGATAATGGTTTCATTGGCATCAGGAACATTTTAATCCCAGATGATTTTATCGAATTCAAATTCCACCATCTGCCCAGGGTCTCTGGAAGATTTCCTGAGTTTCTGGATTAATAGTTTTGAGATAATATCAGTGGACCATAACCTCCCCAGGTCTATTAAAAAGTTAGGATCATGAAACTCTAAAAGGTTAACAACTGGCAAGATAAGATCACAAAGCAGAAGATGGGTTGCTTAGCTGGAGACACAATGTCTCAACTGTTCACAACAATTGTGGTCCCATGCGCCATTTTTTATACATTTCTGGGATGGAAGGGACTAGCAATTCTTACCTAACTATTGTGGCCCTGGAGCAAGTGGTGATGGGCTGCCATCTTGAACCACTGCAGTCCATTTGGTGACGGTACAACCCCAATGCTGTTAGAGAGGGACTTCCAGGATTTTGACCCAGCGACACCGAAGGAACAATGATACATTTCCATGTCAGGATGGTGATTAGCTTTGGGGCTGGAGATCTGAACTGAAAATCTACCATCTACCACGGGCATCCTGAAAACCACGACAAGAGTTGTGGTGCTTTCACAAAACCTATTTCCCTCTGGTACAGAATATGACAGGAACAACATGTAAACTCTTGGGTACCATTATACAGTTATCTCATGTTAGTAATTGATGCAGACACCTGGACTCACAGTGAGATAATGTGTATTCTCTGCTTACATTCTATTCCTAAGAAATAGATTCAAAATTGTTGGCCTTTTTAAAGAATAAATTCTATCAGTGAATGTGAACTTGAGGTTGTTCGACTGTTGGACCAATGATAGGTTGCCTTCAGCATAGTGTACCCGCTCTTAGGTCCTGTAATCACTTACCCAGCTTCTCTTCTGTCCTGGCTTACTATTAGTAATACCCTTGTCTACATATCCCTTTCATATATATATTTGGGCTCCATCTCCAAATACCTGCACACCATTCCCCCAAACACCACTTTTGGCATATATATTATTTTTCCCAGCTGCTGTCAGCTCTACTGAAAAGTAACTGGATTTGAATCATTAAGTCTGTTTTCCCCCAACAGATGCTGGCAGACCTGTTGAATTTCTCCAGCAATTTCTGCATTTGGTTCAATTTTCAACATCCACAGTTGATTGTTTTGTTCTTTGATGATGTTTGGGAGGAGTAACAGGAATGCAGAGTACTGGGCTAATGGTAAGATTCTTGGTAGTGTAGATGAGCAGTAAGATCTTGGTGTCTAGGTACATAGATCCTTAAAAGTTGCCACCCAGGTTGATGGGGTTATTAAGAAGGCAAACGGTGTGTTAGCTTTTATTGGTAGAGGGATTGAGTTTCAAAACCATGTGGTCATGTTGCAGCTGGTGCGGCTGCACTTGGAGTATTGCACACAGTTCTGGTCACTGCCTTATCAGAAGGATGTGGAAGCTTTGGAAAGGGTTCAGAGGAGATTTACTAGAATGGTGGGTATGGTGGGAAGGTCTTATGAAGAAAGGCTGAGGGACTTGAGGCTGCTTTCATTAAAGAGAAGAAGGTTGAGAGGTGACGTAATTGAGACATATAAGATAATCAGAGGGTTAGGTAGGGTGGATAGTGAGAGCCTTTTTCCTCGAATGGCGATGACTAGCACGAGGGGACAGCTTTAAATTGAGGGGTGATAGATATACAACAGATTAAGGTAGTTTCCTTAATCATAAAGTAGTAGGGGCATAGAACTTACTGCCTGCAACAGTAACAGACTCGCCAACTTTAATTGGATTGGACATTGGATAAACTTATGGATGTAAATGGAATAGTGTAGGTTAGATGGGCTTCAGATTGGTTTCACAAGTTGGCACAACATTGAGGGCTAAAGGGCCTGTACTGGGCTATAATGTTCTATGTCCTTTAGGTGAGAAAATTTACCATCCGGACCTGGTCTGTGCCTATATATGACTCCTGTGCTACATCATTATGGTTGCCTCCTAACTACTCTCTGTTACGGTAAACTACTTGGGTTATTGGAGAAGACTGTCTCTCAGGGCAACGAGAGATTACTGGCCTTGCACCATCACACCCTGAGAACGAATTTTTATTCCACGTTGTGGGATATTGCTGAACTACCTCAGAGTCATCTTTTACTTAAAGCTAGTAAACACTCAATGCAGTGAGACTGACATATTGTCATTGGGTAATACAAAACACGGGTACAAGATGAGAAAGCATCAGCCGGCTGGCTTTTCTCAGCAACTCTCTCTTTCTGGTACAGGAGAAAATGTTATTTCACTTTGCATTTCTCGCAAAATTTCCTGATTCGTTGAGATAAAATGTTTTGACAAAACTTGCCCTGTTTTTCTGCAATGCTCATGAATGAGATACAGGAATTCTGACTTAGATTCATAATTTGCTACTGGACTGTCTACCTGCTCTTCCCTAATTCTGACCCCCCTCCCCACCTTGATCGGCTGCAG
This sequence comes from Chiloscyllium plagiosum, assembly GCF_037043375.1. Classification (NCBI taxonomy): domain Eukaryota; kingdom Metazoa; phylum Chordata; class Chondrichthyes; order Orectolobiformes; family Hemiscylliidae; genus Chiloscyllium; species Chiloscyllium plagiosum. The sequence continues at coordinate 6,528,726 of NW_028270164.1, forward strand.
TGGGGCTGGGCAATCGACCCATACGAGACTCCCCGAGCTGGTGTTCTACTCCCAGCTCTGAAATGGCAGGCAAGCTCCAGGTGGGACTGAGGAAGCGCCTCAGGGATACCCTCAAGGCCTCACTGGGGAAGTGCAGCATTCCCACCAACACTTGGGAATCACTGACCCAAGACCATCCAAAGTGGGAGAATCCGGGAAGGCGTCGAGCTCCTTGAGATTTCCTGTTGGGAAAAAGTGGAAGCCAGGAGAAAACAGCTAAAGGAGTGCGCTACCTCACCAAACCCCTCTGCTCCCCGAGGCCCCTTTCCGCTTTAAGATGTTCCTTACAGTCTACCTCATGTTATTCTCATTTTGGGCTCAGTATCAAATCTTGTGTGATAAAACTCCTGTGAATCGTTGTGGGATGCTTTACTACATTAAGGTTTTTTTTAATAATCATAATGTGTCAGCTCTGCTGAAATCAGGTTCAAGTTTGAGGAGAAGTTTGAGAACAATTTTATTAACTCTTATCCTTATAACCGCCAATGTTCTAGAGTCATACTGCATGGAGACAGACTCTTCCAACCAGTCCATGCCAACCATGTTTCCAAATTAAACTAGTCCCATCTGCCTGCATTTGACCCATATCCGCCCAAAGCTTTCTCAATCATGTCCTTATCCAAATGACTTTTAAATATTGTAACGGTATCCACATCCACCACTTCCTCAGGAAGTTCATTCCACATCCCACACCACTCTCTGTGTAAAAAGGGTTGCCCCTCATGTCCTTTTTAAATCTGTCTTCTGTCACCTTAAAAATATGCCCCCAAGTTTTGAACTTCTCCAACCTAGGGAAAAGACTCTTGCTATTCACCTTATCTATGCCCCTCATGATTTTATAAATGTCTATAAGGTCACCCCTCAATTTAAACAAATATTTTGCACTGGTCTTCATCCAATGATGGGGAAAAGAACTTGGATGAAGTTGAGCCTAGGACACCACCCTGAGGTAGTCCTGTCGAGATGTCCTGAAGCTGAAAAGACTGAACTGGGTTGGCATAGTGGCTCAGTGGCTAGCACTGCTGCCTCACAGCTCCAGGGACCTGGGTTCGATTCCAGCCTCAGGCTGTCTGTGTGGAGTTTGTACATTCTCCTCGTGTCTGTGTGTGTTTCCTCCGGGTTCTCCAGTTCCCTCCCACAGTCCAAAGATGTGCAGGTTAGGTGAATTGGCCGTGCTAAGTTGCCCATATTGTCCAGGGATGTGTAAGCTAGGTGCATTAGTCAGGGGTAAGTATAATGTAGGGGAATGGATCTGGGTGGGTTACTCTTCGGCGGGTTGGTGTGGACTTGTTGGGCCGTAGAGCCTGTTTCCACACTGTAAGGATTCTATGAACAACCACAGCCATCCAGAGAAAAGTGAGGACTGGAGATCAGAGTCAAAAAGTGTGGCATTAGAAAAGCACCACAGGTTAGGCAGCATCTGAGGAGCAGGAGAGTCGACATATTGGCATAAGCCCGATTCCTGATGAAGGGCTTTTGACCGAAATGTCAACTTGCCTGCTCCTCAGAAGCTACCTGACCTGCTGTGCTTTTCCAGCACCACACCTTTTGAGCTGAAACTGTCTACCTATGTGTCAGGTACAACTCTGACCAGTGGAGACCTTTCCTCTTAATTTCCATTGCCTTTAGTTTTGCTAGGGTTCCTTGATGCCACACTTGGTCAAATGTCCCACCTCTGCAATACAGCTCTTTTGTCCATGTTTGAACCAAGGCTGTAATGAGGTCAGGAACTGAGTGGCCCTGGTGGAACCCAAACTGTGCATAACTGAGCAGGTTATTGCTGAGCAGGTGCTGCTTGATAGAAATATTGATGACACCTTCCATCACTTTACTGATGATTATACATAGACTAATGGAACGGTAATTAGCCGGGTTGAATTTGTCCTGAAAACAAAACATGCTGGAAATCTCAGTGGGTCAGGCAACATCAGTGGACAGAGAGCTTTATCAGAGCTGGATTGTCCACCTGCCTTATCTGCTGTGAATTCCAACATTTTTCATTTTCAGTACAGACTCAAGTGTCTGCAGTAATTTGCTTCTACAGTGAGTTTGTTCTGTTTTTTTTTAACAAGACATACCTGGGCAATTCTCCACATTACTCACTTAAAATTGAGATGGTAAAGAACTTCTCTCTGGTGCTCTCTATCCCAGAGAATTTTGGAGGGTAGATCACTAAAAGTATTTAAGGAGGAGGTGGATAGAGTTTTGATATATTGGGGAATTGGCTAAGAGGAACTGACAGAAAGTAGAGTAGAAGCTTATGGTAAATCAGAGAAGATCTTATTGTATTTCAGGGCAAGCTTTGGGGAATGGTTTATTTCTGCTCCTATTTATTGTGTTCTTTTGTTCCCTCCTGTCTATCAAACAACAGTTCACCGTTGCTTTCTGATGCCTGATTTTTCGCAAGTATCATATCCTTGGAGCCATAGGCTTCTGAATAGCCACTGGAATATTATTTCTAGAAAGATAACTTACAAAAGCCTGTTGAAAGAAGACAGTATGCACAACATCACCGGCGTTTCCCTCTCCAATCCACTCCTTACCTCATGAAATACTCCATTAAATTTGTCAGACTCACCTCCAGCTATTGGATTTATCTCCGATCCCTTTCCCAAACAGCAGTGTAACAGTTATAACCTTTTCATTGCATTTCTTTATCATCTCTGCTATTGCTTTAAGGAGCTCTATAAAGCTGGCCTTGATAAAATCTTGTCTCGTTAACTACTTAGGAAGACTTTGCCAAAAGTTTACCAATTAACGAAAGGTTAAAAGCTAGAAGCATAGAATATTAGGGCACAGGTGACCATTGGTTCATGAGGCCTGTGCCAATTCTTGAGAAGACCTATCCAATTAGTCACACTTCCCTGCTATTTCTCCATAGCCTTGCAAAGGTCTTCATTTCAAGTACTTATCCAATGGAAGGACTATGGGAGAATTCGCTTGTGGAAAACTTTACAGCATCCAGAAACCAGAAAGTGGAACAAGCTTGTTGACAGCATTAACTATCTAGGTAGTCTGTCCACACAGATTCCTTCTCTAAATAAATGCCACAAATAGCTCAAACAGTTAGAACTTTTCTGAAAGCAGAAGGGAAAGGTCTGTGATGATTGTGTGAATCTATTTCACTAGTTTTAGACCGTTGTGACAAAGAGGTGGCACAATACAATGCATCAGATGGACTCCTCTGTGCTGAAACTGTTAGACTTCTAATTTTTAATCACCTATTTGATATGTTTTAATACATCTCTAGAGCAGGTGAGACTTGAACCTGGGCATTCTAACCCAGAGATAGGGACACTGCTACTGCAACACAAAACCCTTACTCCTACAGTTCCTGGGATTGAAATGTCATGTAAACTACTTGGAGACAGTATGTTTAGGGTTGGTGCCCCAAGATCAACAGCGATGTAAGGTAACCTCATTCATTGTGCCTTTCTTGGATTGACGTTTAACAATGTTGCACGGACCAAGAACATCCAACATAGAGAGGAGAGAAAAGCGACAAAGTGGAGATTACTGGATCCTTACAGGCAATGTTATAGGGGCCACGATTTGAAGGTGGCTTTTTTGGATGTGTAATCGTTTTCCAAAATATACTGAATCAATTTTTCAGCCAATTCTTTGTATTGTCAGACTTATCTGCTGGTAGATTTGAAACTATTTCCTTTCAAATTTCTATTATTTCCTATTTATTTCTGATTTTCCTTCTCAAATTTCAAAGTGTTTGTTAAGCACTTCTGCGCAACCCAAAATGTCTTAATTAATCCCTCATAATCCAGTGTCATTCATTCATTGTGTAGACAAGTGAACCACTCAGCACTTCGGCCTCCTCGGGGCAGATCTGCTGGAATTGTTTAAACTAACTTTTCCACCCTGTCATCTCCTAGTGGAGATTGTCTGCTTCATCAATGACCATTGTATGGTCAAAGAGATGTTGATTGACAAAGCAGTCTGGTTCCAAATGCAGCAAGTCCTGCACAATATCCCGGCTCAGGCTATGTTTTTACTTTACTCATTCATGGGATGAGGATGGTGCTGGTTAGGCCAGCATTCATTGTCCATCCCTAATTGCCCAGAGGGCAGTTAAGAGCCAACCACATGTGACTGTGAGCCTGGAGTCACTTGGAGGCCAGACCAGGTAAGGATGGCAGTTTCCTTCCCTAAAGGCCATTAGTGAACCAGATAGGTTTTTTCTGATAATTGATAATGCCTTCATGGTCACCATGAGACCCATAATTCCAGATTTTTTATTGAATTCAAATTTCACCTTCCGCAATGGCAGGATTTGGGTCCAGGTCTCCAGAACATTAGCTGAGTTACTGGATCAACAATCCACTGCGGCCATTGTCTCCACCTGAGGCTGGTAAGGCCAGCCAAGTACCAGACAATGATCACCTCCAATGAGGAGAATCCAATCATCATTGCTTCATATTCAATTGCTTCACCAGGTTAAATCTCCCGCTATCAAAGTCCTGGAGGTAACCAGTGGCCAGAATTGATGGGAACAAAGGCTGTGACTTCTGCAGGAAGCAGCTCATTTCTAGTCTCCCCAAAGCATGTCCACCATTAATACGACCTGAGTCAAGAGTCTGATGGAATGCTCCCCATTTGCCTGGATGATTTTAGTTCCAAAATCAATAAAGCAGCTCGAGACCATCCAGAGCAAAGTATCTGACTTGATTGTACTCTATTTAGCATTTTCAACATTCACTCCTTCTACTGCTTATGCACAGTGGCAGCATTGTATACCATCTACAAGATGCACTGTCAATGTCCTTAACAACACTATGGGTGCCCATACTCCACATGGACTACAGCAGCTCAAAAAGGCAGCTCACCACCATTCCATTAGGCTGTTAGCGACGGGCAATACATGTTGGGCCAGTCAGCAGCACCCACGTTCTGGGAAAAATGAGATAAAAACTGGGCTCTGACTTTGTCAGCAGCTCGGGTGTGAATCATTGTCCCGAGGATATTTATCCGAACGGGACAGGGATGAGGGACTTCGGTCATGAGGAGAAATAGGAGAAGCTGGGATTATTCTCCTTCAAGCAGACGGGGGTTCAGGAAAATTTAGGAGAGGCATTCATAATTAAGAGAGATCTGATAGAATAAATTGTGAGGAAAGCAGACAGTTACTTTAATTTGGAATGTGATGAAACCTATTAAATTATAACTTTCAAAAAGGAATAAGTAAAATCTTAAAAACAAAGAGAAAACAGCTGGTGATGGGAAGAGCAGTGCAACACAATGGTCGCTTCTAAAGAGCTAGGATAAAGACAATGGGGCTGAATGGCCTCTTTCAATGATAAAGGGTGCCATGTAGATATTACAGAGTTGAATCATCTATCTCATATTCTGTCCTCAGGATGTGGCTCAGGGTGAAGGGACTGTTACTGAACAAAGAGAACTTGGGGTGCAGGTTCACAGTTCCTTGAAAGCAGGTAGACAGGATAGTGAAGAAGGCGTTTGGTACGCATGTCTTTATTAGTCAGTGCATTAAGTGTAAGAGTTAGGAGGTCATGTTGCGGCTGTACATTGGTTAGGCCACTTTAGGAATATTGCGTTCAATTCAGGTCTCCTTGCTATAGGAAGGACATTGTTAAAGTTGAAAGGGTTCAGAAAGGATTTACAAGGATGTTGCAAGGTATTGAGCTGTGGGAAAGGCTGAATAGGCTGAGGCTATTTTTTCTGGAGTGTCAGAGGCTGAGGGGTGACCTTATAGAGGTTTATAAAATCATGAGGGGCATGGATAGGATAAATAGCCAAGGTCTTTTCCTTGGGGTGGGGGAGTCCAGAACTAGAGGGCATAGGTTTAGGGTGAGAGGGGAAAGATATAAAAGGGACCTAAGGAGCAACTTTTTCACACAGAGGGTGGTATGTGTGTAGAATGAGCCGCCAGAGGAAGTGGTGGAAGATGGTACAATTATAACATTTAAAAGGCATCTGGATGGGTACATGAATAGGGTTTAGAGGGATATGGACCAAATGCTGGCAAATGGGACTAGATTAAGTTAGGATATCTGAGCTGAAAATGTGTTGCTGGAAAAGCGCAGCAGGTCTGGCAGCATCCAAGGAACAGGAGAATCGACGTTTCAGGCATAAGCCCTTCTTCAGGAATGAGGAAAGTGTGCCCAGCAGGCTAAGATAAAAGGTAGGGAGGAGGGACTTGGGGGAGGGACGTTGGAAATGCGATAGGTGGAAGGAGGTCAAGGTGAGGGTGATAGGCCGGAGTGGGGTGGGGGCGGAGAGGTCAGGAAGAAGATTGCAGGTTAGGAAGGCGGTGCTGAGTTCGAGGGATTTGACTGAGTCAAGGTGGGGGGGAGGGGAAATGAGGAAACTGGAGAAATCTGAGTTCATCCCTTGTGGTTGGAGGGTACCTAAGCGGAAAATGAGGCGCTCTTCCTCCAACCGTCGTGTTGCTATGGTCTGGCGATGGAGGAGTCCAAGGACCTGCATGTCCTTGGTGGAGTGGGAGGGGGAGTTGAAATGTTGAGCCACGGTGTGGTTGGGTTGGTTGGTCGGGGTGTCCCAGATATCTGGCTGGTACGGATGAAGTGTCTGTTTCCATGCTGTCCAACTCTATGACTCTAACTCTAATTGTTGGAGAATTTGGAAATCACAAAGATCCCATTGGGAGTTATTTTTAATTTTGGCTGATCCTTGTGGAGAACTTCCCTTTGTGAAATGGTTTATATCAATGCCTCAGATAAGACCTTTTTAAATTTAAAGTGGATCTTAGCTGTGGGCCTCACCAGCTAGACCAAGTTTAAGACCATCCCTAGTTGCCCCTTGAGAAGGTGGTGGTGAGCTCCTTCTTGAACTGCTGCAATCCATGTGCTGTAGGTAAATCCACAATTTACAAGGGTTTAAAAGGTTCAGGGTTTTTAACCCAATGACACTCCAGGAATGACGATATGTTTCCAGTTCAGGATGGTGAGTGGCTTGGAGGGGAACTTGAAGGTCGTGGTGTTCCCATGTATCTGCTGCCCTTGTCCTTCTAGATGGTAATAGTTCTGGGTTTGGCAGTGCTGCTTGTAGATAGTGCACAGTACTGCCACCGTGTGTCAGTGCTAGAGGGAGTGGATGTAATGCCAATGAAGCAGGTTACTTTGTCCTGGATGGTGTTGAGCTTTTTGAGTGTCATTGGAGCTGCCCCCATCCAGGTAAATGGGGACTATTCCATCCCACTCCTGACTGGGATCTTATAGATAGTGGGCAGGCTTTAGAGAGTCAGGAGGGACATTACCGGCTACAGGATTCCTAGCCCCGATCTGCTCTTGTCATAACTTTGTGTCTGGTCAAGTTCAGCTTCTGGTCAACTATCTTACAGAAGGTGGTGATGAACCGCTGCAGTCCACATGGTGTAGAGATACTCACAGAGCCATGAGGAAAGGGGTCACAGGATTTTGACCCAGTGAAGGAGCAACGATGCATTTCCAAGTCAGGGTGGTATGTGGTTTGGAAGGAAACTTGCAATGAATAATGTTCTCATACTCCTTCTGCAGTGGATGGCAGAGACCACGAGTTTGGGAGATTGTGTTGAAAAGACTTCAGCAAGTTGTTGCAGAGATTGAAAGAGATATCACACTTGGTGACAAAGACTGTCTCACCACTATCGAGTTTATTGATCTCTTCTACCTTACGATGGATACAGAGATCATCTGATGCTGAGAATATATGACCATAGGCACTTTCCCTACATTGTCTTCCTGTTGAACTGTGATGGAGATTTCAAAAAGCTTTTCATCTTCAACAGGAAGGCCTCAATACAAATATTAAAAATGAGACTAGTTAAAATAATACAGACACAGCACACAGATCAGAAAATTAACCCACTAGGACATGAAGCCATTCTATTAGCCTAGGTACACATCATATGATTCTACAAAGTGGGTTGCAATTGTGTCCAAATACCATGTTTCAGCCTATCCAATCAGAGCCAAGGTGGCAACATTTAGGATACTGGGACCGAGAAACAAAATGGAACTCACTTCCCAATCCAGAGAAAGAAAGTTAAAAATCACACAACACCAGGTTATAGTCCAACAGGTTTAATTGGAAGCACACTAGCTTTCGGAGCGACGCTCCTTCATCACCTGATGAAGGAGCGTCACTCCGAAAGCTAGTGTGCTTCCAATTAAACCTGTTGGACTATAACCTGGTGTTGTGTGATTTTTAACTTTGTACACCCCAGTCCAACACCGGCATCTCCGAATCAGAGAAAGAAAGATTGGTTTCGTAAAGGTGGACGTTCTCCAGATACATGGTGATGAGTAAGATTGTGAAGATGAAATTACAGAGGAAGGGGGTGCAGGAATATGCACAGGTCCACAATCCGTGATGATCTACACTAAGGATCAGCTTAAGAACACAACCGGAAAAAACTGAGTTTTGGACAATGAGAACTTGCGGTTTTGAATTTTCATTGTTAAAATTTCAGACACAACTTCAAAACCAAACAGTGTTTTTGAAAGAGAATGGGGAGTGGACGGGAGGGCAGAGTGGGTGAGAAAGCAGAATGTGTGGGAGAGGGGGTTGGGAGGAGAGGGGAATGTGTGGGAGAGGGGGTTGGGGAGGAGAGGGGAATGTGTGGGAGAGGGGAATGTGTGGGAGAGGGGGTTGGGGGGAGAGGGGAATGTGTGGGAGAGGGGAATGTGTGGGACAGGGGGTGGGGGGGATAGGGGAATCTGTGGAAGAGTGGTGGTGGGATGGGGGAGAGGGGAAGGGGAATGTGTAGGAGAGGGTGTGGGGGGAGAGGAGAGAGAGGACTGTGTGGGACAAGGTGTGGGGGTGGATGGGGGAGAGGAAATGTGTGGGAGAGGGTGTGGAGGGAATGGAGGAGAGGGGAATGTATGGGAGAGGGGGTGGGGGGAGAGGGGAATGTGTGGGACGGGGGTGGGGGGGATAGGGGAATCTGTGGAAGAGTGGTGGTGGGATGGGGGAGAGGGGAAGGGGAATGTGTAGGAGAGGGTGTGGGGGGAGAGGAGAGAGAGGACTGTGTGGGACAAGGTGTGGGGGTGGATGGGGGAGAGGAAATGTGTGGGAGAGGGTGTAGAGGGAATGGAGGAGAGGGGAATGTATGGGAGAGGGGGTGGGGGGAATGGGGGAGAGGGGAATGTGTGGGAGAGGGGTGGGGGGAATGGGGCAAGGGAATGTGTGGGTCAAGTATGGGGGAATGGGGGAGAGGGGAATGTGTGGGAGAGGATGTGTGGGGGTGGGATGCTGGAGAGGGGAATATATGGGAGAGCGCGTGGGGGGAATGGGGGAGAGGGGAATATGTGGGAGAGGCTGTTGAGGGAAAATGGGGGGGAAGGGGAATGTGTGGGAGAGGGTGTTGAGAGGGAATGGGGGAAAGGGGAATGTGTGGGAGAGGGTGTTGAAGGGGAATGGGGTGAGGGGAATATGTGGGAGAGGGTGTTGAGGGGGAATGGGGAAAGGGGAATGTGTGGGAGAGGGTGTTGAGGGGGAATGGGGGAAAGGGGAATGTGTGGGAGAGGGTGTTGAAGGGGAATAGGGGCAAGGGGAATGTGTGGGAGAGGGTGTGCAGGGGGAATGTGGAGAGGGGAGGGAATGTAAGGGGTGTATGGGAGAGTGAGAGGGAGAGGATTTGAGAGGTGGATAGGGGAGAGTGGAGTGGGAGACGGTGTGAGAGGTGGATGGGGGAGAGTGGGAGTGGGAGACGGTGTGAGAGGTGGATAGGGGAGAGTGGGAGTTGGAGATGGTGTGAGAGGTGGATAGGGGAGAGTGGGAGTGGGAGACGGTGTGAGGTGGATGGGGGGAGAGTGGGAGTGGGAGACGGTGTGAGAGGTAGATGGGGGAGAGTGGGAGTGGGAGACGGTCTGAGAGGTGGACAGGGGAGAGTGGGAGTGGGAGATGGTGTGAGAGGTGGATGGGGGAGAGTGGGAGTGGGAGACAGTGTGAGAGGTGGATGTGTGGGAGGTAGAAGCGGGTAGGAGGGGTGAGTGAGTGAGGAGGTGAAAGGAGGGGAGTGAGGTGGAATGAATGGAGATGATGTTGTGGGTAATTGGGAGAAAGAGTTTATGGGAAAGGGAAAGTAGAAATATTGGTCAATGATTTATCTGAAAATATGGGCGATCTGAGTCCTGAACGTCTTTTTATTAATTTGCCTGCACTTTGTTTAAATTTCAAATAGTTAATGAGTATTAGCTTCTCCTTCTGACTGGTCTCCATGGTGAGATTTCTGATTGAATGTATGTTCCTCACCTTCCGGCAAGTTCCCTGAGGGGAGTGGCAAACAGAAAGATCAGTCACATGTGTGTTGAAGGTCCACTTCGAGCTCATTTTCAGGACTCACTGACATTTTCCTGCTGCCAGACCAGCACAACACCCACCCGACCAAACCTGGAGACCCATGGCAGTATGGTAGTGGGGAAGAGGTGTAGTCAGTGGGGGTAGATGAAGCCCCTTTTCTCACTATCCCAGTGAGTGATACACCAGACACACACCCCAGGCAAAACCATTCCACTGGAGGGGTATCCCCACCAGATTGAGTAACTACGGGCTGCATTGAATTGGAGCTGTCCATCAGGCTTCTGACGGTGCTTGCATTTTGAGTTGCCCTCGTGCTCACTTTCTCAGCTCAGCAACACCTACCTTCCCCGGTAAGGCTAGTTTGCATTGGGTCAAATCTACTTAGTTAGTTAGAAAGTGAACATGAAGTAGACATGTAGGAGTTGTACTAATGGGCACCCTAACAAAAATAGCACAGGCTCAGGTCCCTCAAATAGTCCCAACATTCGATCTGGAGTGCAGCCTGATGATCCCTCATTGCCACTTAGTGAACCTTCCTGCTCCTCTAACTCTGATATTTACACTATAATCCTCTATCATATTCCTCCCAAGCTGCTCAAAGCAACATGTGGACAATTAACATTTAATTCATAGAGACAAAGGTGGGGGTTTGTCAGTGTCTGGTGGGACATCAGAAGAGAATTGGTGCTATGTCATGAACCATTGAAATGATGTGACCCTGTGTCATTCTAATACATTGAATCCCAAGACATTGTTAGTCCCAAAGTAAATGATCATCTCCTACATTCCAATAAGATACAGAAATAAACAAAGACATTCCTAAGACGTGAGATGTAATAATCAGGATAATACTTTAGTCATGCTGAAGTCCCTAAGTGTTAATTCTATGTTAACTAGGTCTGACCAATCTCCTCTTCACAATGCTCCATTTCTGACAGGGAAATGTCCTTCCCAGTTTCCTGCTGATCTGGGGTGGTCCATGGCTGGAATTCCATATTTTAATTTGTTAACTCCACGGAGCTCTATGGTGTGGACAGAACGTTTCAGAATGTTGTTGGACGATGTTCCACCGAAGGAGGACCGCTATTTTGCCATTCCTCTCCACAGAAGAGCACTGAGAGATCGTGAGCAGCTTGGACAGATTAGATAGGGTGAAGCTGTGTTTTCATTTGTAAATCTGATCAGATGGGCCAATGGCCTGAGGAGTGGCAGGTGGAGCTTAATTTAGATAAATGTGAGGTGTTGCATTTTGGGAAGGCAAATCAGGGCAGGTCCTATTCACTTACTGAGAAGGTCCTGGGGAGTGTTGCAGAACAGAGAGACCTTGGAGTGCAGATTCATAGTTCCTTGAAGGTGGCGTCATTGGTACATATGACAGTGAAGAAGGAGTTTGGTACGCTTATCTTTATTGGTCAGTGCATTGTGTATAGGTGTTGGTAGGTCATGTTACAGCTGTACAGGACATTGGTTAGGCTACTTTGGCCAATTATGGTCTCCCTGCAATAGGAAAGATGTTGTTAAACTTGAAAGGATACAGATAAGATTAACAAAGGGCTGGAGGGTTTGAGTTATAGGGAAAGGCTGAATAGGTGGAGGTTATTTTCTCTGGAGTGTCAGAGACTGAGAGATGACCTGATAGTTTTATAAAATCATAAGGGTAGTGGAGTCCAAAATTAGAGGGCACAAGTTTAAAGTGAGAGGGGAAAGATATAAAAGGGATCTAAGGGGCAACTTTTTCACACAGATGGTGGTGCGTGTATGGGATGAGCTGCCAGGGGAAGTGGTGGAGACTAGTGCAATTGCAACATTTAAAAGGCATCTGGATGGGTATATAAATAGGGTGAGTTTAGAGGGACATGGGCCAAATGTTGGTAAATGGGACTAGATTAATTTAAGATATCTGGTTGGCATGGATGAGTTGGACCAAAGTGTCTGTTTCCGTGCTGTAAATCTCTATGACTGTTTGAAAATGAAAGGGTACATTTTAAAGTAATGTACACATCTATTCTGATGTAAAAATCCATTCACTCAGCGAATCATTAATGGCTTGGAATGCAATGTCTTGAAATGTGGTGGAGGCAGGTTTAATCGAGGCATTCAAGAGGGCATTGGACAGTAATGGTGTGCAGGGATAGGGGGAAAAGGTGGGATTGGCCAAATGGTCTCCTTTTGCACTGTAGCATTTCTGTGATTCTGTAATATGGCAGATCTAACATGGAGGCTCCATCAGTATCCTACATTAACCTCAGGGCAAACCCAGAGGAGAATTGTTCAACATCTTGTCTCCAGCATTCAAACGGAGCTCCCACCACCATTCTAATGGGAGACCTGCACTAACGTCATTGACATTACTGCCGAATAGGGAAATCTCATGTTGTCCTGGTTCGTGAAGGCATCTAGGGAAGATGTTGGATATTAGGACATGCACTACCTATCTGTTGCTGTTAAAAGGAATGCTTGGAAAATTGCAAACAGCCTATGCTGGATTTTCCAACTTTTTAAAAAATTATTCATTTGTTGGATGTGGACATTGTCAGCTGGGGCAGCATTTACTGCCCGTCCCTATTTGCCCTTGGGAAGGTGGGGGTGAGCTGTCTTCCTAAACTGCTGTTGTCCACCTGCTGTGAGTTGACCCACAATTCCTTCAGGAGGTAATTCCAGGATTTTGACCCAGTGACAAGGAAGGAACATCAAGATGGTGAGAGACTTGGAGGGGAACTTACAGGTGGCGGTGTTCCCACATACCTGCTACCCTTGTCCTTCTAGGTGGAAAGTGTTGTGTGTTTGGAAGGAGCTGTTTGAGGGTCTTTGGTGAATTTCTGCAGTGCATCTTGTAGATAGTACACACTGCTGCCACTGAGCATCGGTGGTAGAGGGAGTGGATGTTTGTGGATGTGATGCCAATCAAGTGGGCTGCTTTGTCCTGGATGGTGTCAAGCTCCATGAGTGTTGTTGGGGCTGCCCCCATCCAGACAAGTGGGGAGAATTCCATCCCACACCTGACTCGTGCCTTGTCGATGATTCCCCAATGCCTGTCCATCAATGCTCCCAGCGTTGCATTTCATTGCTGTTTTTTGGGTTCTTGCTGTGCACAAAAATTAGCTGCTTTTTTATCCCCTAGTACAGAGATTAACAGTGCAATAGTTATTAATTGATTATAAAGCACATTGAGATGCTCTGACGATGTGAACAGTGATTATATCAACACACAGTCATTGTTGTTACCACTCCCCAGTTCTGCTGCATGTTTCCTTTGATAAACTTTTTTTTCCATATTTTTCAGATGGAATTTTCTTTGTGTTCTAGCTTGCTGGAAGGATGAATTGATAACAGCACAGTGGGCATCTGGGACCCGTAGCCTATCTCCTTGCTTCATGAGATGAGGATTTCGTGATTTAGCCACATATCAATATTTCCTTAGCTTTTACTTCTCTTTCATGTTTGGGTGCTATTGTAAGGATTAGCTAGTGGTTTGAACATTGGCTCTGAAATTACCTGGCCATGTGATCTCTCTGTCCTTGGCCTCCTGCACTACTCCAATTAATTCCTATGTTCATTTTAGCACAGCAACTCATCCTTTGTTGAGGCAATTGTCAGCCTTTGGATTCAAGGTTAAATTCAGCAATTTCTGATGATAACCACTGCTTCCAACAGCAGCTGTTGATAATAATTTTGCTCTTGCTAATTACACCCAACTTCTGTTTATCCCATTTTCTCTTTTGGCATTATTCCCTCATCTCGCCATCCATTCTATCTGAGCTGTTCCCTTCTGTACTTCATCTCCCCTTCCCTTTTCCTGCACTTAATTAAAAACTGTTCCATCTCAAACTTTTTCTGGTTCTGTTAAGTTAACTTTGTTTCTCTCTTCTGCAGACGCTGCCAGTTCTGCTGAGCATTTCCAGCATTTTCATCTTTATTTCAGCTAAAGTTCTGGAAAGAGGAAGCAAAACATTTTGAGAATAAAGCAAATCTCCAAGTTTTCGATTCACACTTAATTTTTTTTTTGCAAAATACAGAAACCGTTTCTTCTGAACTAAGTCTAATAAAGTCACACTACGTAAGTGAGAGAGTGAACGGGGGTGATACTGGGAAGGGAGGATTCAGTGCATGGAATGGCTTAATTTGCTGGATACAGTTTTCTGCTCACAATACACCCACAGACTGTACTTAAACTGACAAACACCATGTTTACACGATGCTGCTTCTTGTCAGCATGAACACTGAGATGTCACATGGATCAAACAGCAGAAATGAAAGCTCTTATTGTAACTATAGACCATAAGCAGACAAGTTATCTGCCGTCAGTGGCTAATAGCTGTCTTCTATTCCACATGTAACACACACTAGAAACGTGTCAAAAAGTGGGGACTACAACAACATCTGGATCCTAAATCTCTTGTCTTTTGTGTCTTTTTTTTAAGTCACTCTTCCACATGGAAAAAAAAATCCTGCTTGCTCTTTTTTTTATCAAATTGGCTCATCTTGTCACATTCCCAATTTGTGAATAAATATTATCCATTTTAAACATCACCTAAATTAGGTACAGTACTTAAAAACGGCACAGTATGGAGCTGGTTCCTTTTGTAGCTCCCAAAGTGTCCCTCATTGAGTCTCTCCGGCATTGGTCCTCTCGAGTTTCCCCGGTTATTCTTCTCATTGAAAATAAAGACTAAACAGAAATCAAAAAACTGGATTGAAACTTGTGCCGTTGCTTTGAGACGCAAACGCGGTGAGTTTGGATCACCCTCCCCCTTTTCACTGGGATTGGTCTCATTCACAATTTCCCCTCTCACCCTTGCCATGCGATTGCCAGTGTCATGCTTGACGATGTGATCTTTGAGGTGACTGATTGCTGGGGCAGGGCTGGAATTTTACAAGGCAGACACTTTCACGATGTTACAGCTTGCGGCTTCCATGCTGGTGTTGGACTGGTTGGGGATAGCAGGCTGATGCTCCCCTTCGGGTGTGGTGCCGGGCGGTGTGGGGATACTGATGATCGCTGTGGCGATCTGCGAGCTCTTGCAGTTGATTCGCAGACCCTCCTCCGATTTGTCGTTCAGGCTGGAGCGGCTGCAGTGATAGGAGAGAGAGAAAACCCAGATGATCAATACCTGCAACTCCAGCATTGTCCCTGTCACACAAATACAGAGAGCACGTGGTGACCATTCAACTCTGCTCCAACATTCAATGTTTTTAAAAATTCATTCACAGGATATGGTCTTCATTGTTTCCTTATTTTTCTAATTATTTTCCCTAAGAATTTGTACTGAAGGATCTGAACCAATGTACTTTTGTACCTATTGTCCTACTATCTGACTGTAATGTTTATCCTTTTAACTATGTCTTATTTCTAACGTATACTATGGATCATTGTAAGGTAATAGAACTTTTTTCTTCTTTATTTCTCTTTTTGTATCTAAGATTTATACCTAGGCACTTTATACCTAAGATGGCACCATGAGAGGTGACGTTATAAACTTTCTATCGTACTCTTTTGACTACATAGAGTCAAACCACATGGAAACTGACCCTTCGGTCCAACCAGTCCATGCTGAACATAATCCCAAACTAAACTAGTCCCACCTGCCTATTGCTGGTCCATATCCCTCCAAACAGTTTTTACTGCGGAGAAAGGAATGGAGTCTAGAGGATACAGAGAAATAAACTTTGATGTTTTAAAAACAGTTCACATTACAGAAGAGGAAGATCGAGAGGTCTTAGAGAATATAAAGATGGATAAATCTCTGGGACCTGATCTATCCCAGAACATTGTGGGAAGTTAAGGAGGAAATTACAAGACCCCTTGCAGAAATATTGCATCATCTATAACTGCGGATGAGGTGCCTGGTGACTGGAGAGTGGTTAACTTTTGTTTCAGAAAAGTTGTAAGGAAAAAACATGGAACTATAGACGTGTGGGTTTGACTTCAGTTGTGGGTGAATTGTTGGAGCAGATTATAAAAGGTGGGATTCATAGACATTTTGAGAGGCAAAAATTGATTAGGGATCATCAGCCTGGTTTTGTGTGAGGAAAAGCATGTCTCACAAACTTGATTGAGTTTTTTGAGGAAGTTATGAAAAAGATTGATGATGGCAGAGCTGTAGATGTTTACTTGGATTTTGGTAAAGCCTTTGGCAAGGTTCCGCATGTTAGACTAATTAGTAAAGTTAGGCCACGTGGGATTCAGGGTGAGCTCACCAATTGGCTACAGAATTGTTTCAATGACAAGAGACAGAGAGTAATGGTGGAGGGCTGGAGACCTGTGACCAGCGGTGTTCCACAGGGATCGGTTCTGGGTCTTCTTTTGCTTGTCATTTGTATCAATGATTTTGATAAGAAGATAAAAGGCATGGTTAGTAAATTTGCAGACAATGCCAAAATTGCTGGCATAGTATACAGCAAAGAAGGTTTTATAAGATCACAAAGAGATCTTGAGCAAATGAGTCAATGGCCTGAAAACTGGGAGGTGGAGTTCAATCTGTATCCTTGAAAGTGGAGTCGCAGGTAGATAAAGATAGTGAAGAAGGCGCTTGGTATGCTTCCCTTTATTGGTCAGAGTATTGAATATAGGAGTTAGGAGGTCATGTTGCGGCTGTACTGGACATTGGTTAGGCCACTGTTGGAACATTGCGTGCAATTCTGGTCTCCCTCCTTTCGGAAAGATGTTGTGAAACTTGAAAGGGTTCAGAAAAGATTTACAAGGGTGTTGCCAGGGTTGGAGGATTTGAGCCACAGGGAGAGGCTGAACAGGCTGGGGCTGTTTTCCCTGGAGCTTCGGAGGCTGAGGGGTGACCTTATAGAGGTTTACAAAATTATGAGGGGCCTGGATAGGGTAAATAGGCAAAGTCTTTTCCCTGGGATCGGGGGGTCCAGAACTAGAGGGCATAGGTTTAGGGTGAGAGGGGAAAGATATAAAAGAGACGTACGGGGCAACTTTTTCACACAGAGGGTGGTATGTGTATGGAATGAGCTGCCAGAGGATGTGGTGGAGGCTGGTACAATTGCAACATTTAAGAGGCATTTGGATGGGTATATGAATAGGAAGGGTTTGGAGGGATATAGGCTGGGTGCTGGCAGGTGGGACTAGATTGGGTTGGGATATCTGGTCGGCATGGACAGGTTGGACCGAAGGGTCAGTTTCCATGCTGTACATCTCTATGACTCTATGACTCTAAATGTGAGGTATTGCATTTTAGTATAACAAGCAGGAGTAGGTCTTTATACAGTTAATGGTAGGGGCCTTGGGTAGTGTTGTAGAACAGAGGGACCTAGGGGTGCAAGTTAGAAAGGTGCTTGGCATGCTTGACTTCATCGCTCAGTTCTTTGAGTGTAGGAGCTGGGACGTCATGTTGAGGTTGTACAGGACATTGGTGAGGCCTCTTCTGGGACACTGTGTCCAGTTCTGGTCACCCTGTTAGAGGAAGGATATGACCAAGCTGGAGAGAGTTCAGAAGAGATTTACCAGGATGTTGATGGGCGTGGAAGGTTTGAGTTATAAAGAAAGGCTGGATAGATTAGGACCTTTTTCACTGAAGTGTAGGAGGTTGAGAGATGATCTGAAAGACGTTTATAAAATAATGAGGTGTATAGATAGAGTTAATGGTAGTTTCCCCTAGATTGGGGGATTTCCAGACTAGGGGGAACATTTTTAAGGTGAGAGGATAGAGGTTTACAAACGATGTGAGGCAAATGTTTTACACAGAGATGTGAAAGGCACTATATAAATGCAAATCTTTTTTCAAACGTGTAGCCCAATACTCTGTTAGTTTTGTTAATTGCTCAACATGGACAGTGCCGAGTCTGGCATCCATTCTCAATCTCAGTCATTCTTGTCAGCTGCTAGTTTAACAAATTTCGTTGTGTTTCCTATTTTGTCTTCCAGGGTCTAAGGTCTTGAATATGTCCGCAATAAGCTTTCTCTGCCTTAGTTCTGCCCATTTATAAAGTCCCAGTTGCTTCTTCACACACTCGACCACAACAGCGTTCAGGAAACATCACATTTGTCCAGCACACCTTCCAACATTTTAGGCATTGGTCCTTCCAGCACCAGCACACACCAGCAGTCATGAGTACTGTTCACAGGAAAACTGTATCAAGGATCTCTCAACTCAGCCTTCAATTAAAGGGAGAAGCAATAGGGTCTTGGAAACATTTTCAAGCTCCTCTAGGACTGGAGCAAATAAAAGCAAAATACTGCAGGTGCTGGAAATTAGATTCTGAAGTTATTAGACTAGATTCCCTACTGTGTGGAAACAGGCCCTTCAGCCCAACAAGTCCACACCAATCCTCTGATGATTAACCCGCCCAGTCCCATTTCCCTCTGGCTAATGCACCAAACACTATGGGCAATTTAGCATGGCCAATTCACCTGACCCGCACATCTTTGGACTGTGGGAGGAAACCGGATCACCCGGAGGAAACCCACGCAGACACAGGGAGAATGTGCAAACTCCACACAGACAGTTGCCCGAGGCTGGAATTGAACCTGGGACCCTGGTGCTGTGAGGCAGCAGCTAACCACTGAGCCACCATGCCGCCCTAATCTGAAATATAAACATCAAGTGCTGGAGAAGGTCTGGCAGCATCTGTGGAGAGAGGAACAGAGTTAATGTTTTGAGTCTAATAGTACTCTTGGCATGTTACTTGATATGATTTCAAGAACAGTTCCATCAGACTCAAAACATCAACTCTGTTTCTCTCTCTCCACAGATGCTACCAGACCTGCTGAGTTTCTCTGGAACTTTCTATGTTTTTCCCCTAGCAAGCATATGCTATCCTGGCTTGGGTACACGTTTCTTCATTGTCACTGGATCAGAATTTAAGGACTATCCATCCAACAGCACTATGGGTGCATCTTCATTGTCTGGACGGCAGCAGTTACAAAATGATACCTCTGTTCGAAGAATTGATCTTTGAGAACAGATAGCATAAACCTGACCTCCATTGTGGATAACTGAGGTTTATTTAAAGTTTAATAACGTGGGGATTGAGGTTCATTTAAAGTTTAATAACATGGGGATTGATGGTGAAAAAGTGGATGAACCTTCAGCATCTTCAGCATAGAATCAGGGACAGGCCATTCAGCCCCATTCTGTCATTCAAACCATCCCTGAGTTATACATTAACTCTACCTTCATCTCTTGGGTGTGAAAGCCAATTCCAATTAAAAACAAAATAGCAAATCCAAAGGAAACATTTATATTCCTAAATTTAAAGCATTCAGTTCAGTGGTTAGTGAATCAATTTTTTTAAAACAATAATTGATAAGTTAATGGCTGCCATCACTTACATTAATTTTCAATTACAGATTTCATCAATTGAAATCAAATCCCACCAGATGCCATAATAGGACTTGAACACATATTCTGGGAGCATTATTCACCAAAGATCCTCAGACAGCACCTTCCAAACCCAAGATCACTTCCATCTAGAAGGACAAGGGCAGCAGATACATGGGAACACCATCCCCTGCAATTCCCTTCCAAACCACTCCCCATACCAACTTGGATATATATTGCCATTCCTTCACCATCATTGGGTCAAAATCCTAGAATTCCCTCCCTCATGGCATTGGGTCAACCCACAGAAGGTGGGTTGCAGTGATTCAAGAAGGCAGCTCTCCACCACCTTCTCAAGGGCAAATGGAAATGGGCAAAAGAAGCTGGGCCAGCCAGCGCCACCCACATATTATATTATTAGGCTGGTGCTGCTTCTTTACTGGCAGCTTCTCTGCACTTGGAATGTTTAATTACAATCATTGAGGTGATTCTGGTAAAAGTGGCCATCAGGGATGTTTCTTGAAATTTGTGATGTGGAAAAACTGGTGTTAAACTGGGGCAGACAAAGTCAGAAGTCACACAATGCCAGGTTTTAGTCTAACAAGTTTATTTAAAACCAGAGTCCTTCATCGAAGGAGCAGCCTCCAAAAGCTTATGATTTTAAATAAACCTGCTGGATTATAACCTGGTTAGATTAGATTAGATTACTTACAGTGTGGAAACGGGCCCATCGGCCCAACAAGTCCACACCGCCCCGCCGAAGCGCAACCCACCCATACCCCTACATCTACCCCTTCCCTAACACTACAGGCAATTTAGCATGGCCAATTCACCTGACCTGCACATCTTTGGACTGTGGGAGGAAACCGGAGCACCTGGAGGAAACCCACGCAGACACGGGGAGAACGTGCAAACTCCACACAGTCAGTCGCCTGAGGCGGGAACTGAACCCGGGTCTCTGGCGCTGTGAGGCAGCAGTGCTAACCACTGTGCCACCGTGCCGCCGTGGTGTCCTGTGACTTTTGAAATCTGGACATTACTCAGCATTTAGAAGCTTCAAGTCCTCACTGTGATCATTGAGTCAATGTGTTTATCTAATTCTTCAACCCATCTCACAAGGGGAATGGAGTAAATTGTATTCATGGCATCTTCATACCCTCAGATGCTCACTTGGGATTTTTACTTTTTAACTATTAAAGGATAATCAGTGCCAAACAATATTGAGACCATTGGCAATTACTTTGTACGATGCACTGTTTCTGGGATAGTTTTCAATGTACATTGAAACAACCTGATATTTATCAATATTTTATGGCTTACCTTCAATAATAAATTAGACAGTAGCTACTCAGAGTTCCAAATGTTTTGAAAAATGCATGAACTTATCCATGATACCAAAAGTTGCAAAGTTGGATTGAATGGATAGGTTTTAGATCAACGTGTCACTTAAGATTTGTACATTAATCTCACTGCTTCCCCTTTTAAAGCAATGTTTCCGATGAGTCATACACAGCAGACACTCAGTTAAGCTGAGCAATGTATGCTCACCCAGTACCATATGCTTTACATTTGTTGGACAAGGGAATGGGTAATGGTAAAACTGCCATAGAAAGGTGAGACACACAACTGGGGGCTAATATTGTAACCCGCTATGTGCGACCCCTGATCACATCCATGTGGAGGATCAAGCCAGGGGCAGCTCATAGAATCCTACAGCAAAGGAGGAAGCCATTCTGTCCATCTGCCTATACTGCCTCTTTTACAGCTCTCTCCTTGCAGCCCTTCAGACATTCCCTTTTCAAGTATTTATCCAATTTCTCTTTGTAAGTGGCAAATGAATCAACCTTTTTAGTCAGCACATTCAAGATCACAAATGGGTTGGCACTATGGCTCAGTGGTTAACACTGCTGCCTCACAGCGCCAGGGACCTGGGTTCAATTCCATGTGTGGGTGACTGTCTGTATGCAGTTGGCACATTCTCCCTGTGTCTGTGTGGGTTTGCTCTGCAATCCTTCCATAGTCAAAAGATATATAGGTTGGAGGGATTGATCATGCTCAATTTGATTAGGGATAGTCAATGTGATTTTGGTAGGTCGTGCCTCATTAACCTTATTGAGTTCTTTGAGAAGGTGACAAAACAGGTGGATGAAGGTAAAGCAATTGATGTGGTGTATATGGATTTCAGTAAAGCATTTGATAAGGTTCCACATGGTAGGCTATTGCACAAAATATGGAGTTTCGTGATTGAAGGTGATTTAGCGATTGGATCAGAAAATTGGCTAGCTGAAAGAAGACAGAGGGTGTTGGTTGATGGGAAATGTTCATCTTGGAGCTCAGTTACCAGTGATGTGCCACAAGGATCTGTTTTGGGGCCACTGCTGTTTGTCATTTAAACAAAAATGATCTGCATGTGGGCATACAAGGATGGATTAGTACATTTGCGGATGACACTAAGGTAGGCAGAGTGGTGGATAGTGCTGAGCGATGTTATAGGTTACAGAGAGACATAGATAAGATGCAGAGCTGGGTTGAGAAGTGGCAAATGGAATTTAATGCGAAAAAGTGTGAGGTAGTTCACTTCTGAAGAAGTGACAGGAATGCAGAGTACTGGGCTAATGGTAAAATTCTTGGCAGTGTCGATGAACAGAGAGATCTGTGTCCAGGTGCATAAATCCTAGCAAGTTGCCACCCAGGTTGATAGGATTGTTAAGAAGGCATAAGGTGTGTTGGCGATTATTGGTAGGGGGATTGAGTTTCAGAGCCACAAGGTCATGCTTCAGCTCTACAAGACACTAGTAAGGCCGCACCTGGAGAATTGCGTACAGTTCTGGTCACTACATTATCGGAAGGATGTGGAAGCTTTGGGAAGGGTTCAGAGGAGATTTAGTGGGATGTTGCCTGGTATGGAAGGAAGGTAAAAACAATGACTGCAGATGCTGGAAACCAGATTCTGGATCAGTGGTGCTGGAAGAGCACAGCAGTTCAGGCAGCATCGAGGAGCTAGGCCCTTCCACACCCCTACTACTCTCTGAGTAAAGAAACTACCCCTCATATCTGTCCTAAATCTATCACCCCTCAATTTAAAGCCATGTCCCCTTGTGTTAGCCATTACCATCTGAGGAAAAAGGGTCTCGCTGATTATCTTATACTCTCGATTATGTTACCTCTCAACTTTCTTCTCTCCAACGAAAACAGCCTCAGTTCCCTCAACCTTTCCTTGTAAGAAAGGTTGAGGGAACTGAGGCTGTTTTTGTTGGAGAGAAGAAAGTTGAGAGGTAACATAATCGAGAGTATAAGATAATCAGCGAGACCCTTTTTCCTCAGATGGTAATGGCTAACACGAGGGGACATGGCTTTAAATTGAGGGGTGATAGATTTAGGACAGATATGAGGGGTAGTTTCTTTACTCAGAGAGTAGTAGGGGTGTGGAACAGCCTGCCTGCAACAATAGTAGACTCGCCAACTTTAAGGGCATTTAAATGGGCATTGGACATGCATATGGATAATAATGGAATGGTGTAGGTTAGATGGGCATCAGATTAATTTCACAGGTTGGTGCAACATTGAGGGCTGAAGGGCCTATGCTGCGCTGTAACATTCTATGTTTTATCTTCTAAATTGCCCATAGTGTCCAAGGGTGTGCAAGCTGGGTGGCTTAGCCACGATGAATGAAGGGCTACAGAGATAGAGTGGACGGATTGCTCTTTCGAGGGTCGGGGTGGACTCAACGGGCCAATTAGCCTGCCGCCACAATGTAGGGTTTCTATAACTAGCAAAAAAAAATCTTCTCATCTCCTTCCTGCTCCTTATCTCCTATGGATATATAGGGGGGTGTGTGACCGTAAGTTAAAGTAAAGATTGAGAGAGGGGTTCATAAAGCATTCAGTACCGACACTTTATTAATGGGAGCATAGAGTAACAAGAACAAGGAGAGAAATGAAAGAGGCATTTGAAATCATGATAGCTTCTGGACAGAACAGATGGGGGAAACTGTTCCTATTGGTGGAAAGATTGAGAATCAGGAGGAACAGATTTAAGGGAATTAGCAAAAGAAGCAAATCTATTTTCACACGGTGAGTGGTTGTGATCTGGAAAGCACAGCCTAAATTTCTGAAGTTTAGAAGAACGAAGGAGAATCTCATAGAAACCTGAAACATTTCAACAGGAATAGACAGGTTTAACACAGGAAGGATGGTCCTGGTGAGTCAAACACCAGGAGTCACAGTTTAAGGATATTGGGAAAGCCTTAAAACTGAGCTGAGGAGAAATGTCTTTGTCCAGAGAGTGGTGAGCCTCTGGAGTTCCCTGTCACAGAAAGCGTTTGAGGCCAAACATTGATTATTTTTAAGAAGGAGTCCAATATAGCTCTTAAGTCTAAAGGGATCAAAGGGTATTGGGAATTAAGAAGGAACAGGGGACTGAGTTGGATGATCAGCTGTAATCATATTGAATGGCAGAGTAGGATCGAAGGGCCGAATGGCCTACCTTTCTTCCTTTTTTAAAAGTTTTCTATGTTTTTAAGAAAGTGTGGATGAGGTAGGTTCAGTCAAGGCATTCAAGAGGAAATTGGATTATTATCTGAAAAGGAATAATGTGCAAGATTACAGGGAGAAAGTGGGGGTATGATATCCAGGTGAACTCCTCAATGGAGAGCTGGCACAGACATAATGGGCTGACTGACCTCTTTTTATGCCGTAACAATTCAATAACTACATCTGGTTTTGCTGCCGCTTTCCAAGATTTAACTAAGAGGTGCTTGATGGTGAAAGCGTCTCTCAAACTCAGCACATTTACTGACAAAAAAACTATATTTGACACACTCTCTACTCTGCCCTCCAACTCAAACTCAACGCTGACTTGGAGAATTCCTCAGCAATGGCCAGCAGCTCCCAGAGCAGAGCTGTGGGCTGTTGCTGTGGATTAGCGTGAACCCTGTGGTATTATCTGGTGTTGAAGGATTAGTGTGAAATCCGTGGTACTACCTGGTGTTGAAGGATTAGTGTGAGCCCTGGGGTGTTACCTGGTGTTGAAGGATTAGTGTGAACCCTGTGGTATTACCTGGTGTTGAAGGATTAGCGTGAGCCCTGTGGTATTACCTGGTGTTGAAGGATTAGTGTGAACCCTGTGGTAATACCTGGTGTTGAAGTATTAGCGTGTGCCCTGTGGTATTACCTGGTGTTGAAGTATTAGCGTGTGCCCTGTGGTATTACCTGGTGTTGAAGGATGAGCGTGTGCCCTGTGGTATTACCTGGTCTTGAAGTATTAGCGTGTGCCCTGTGGTATTACCTGGTGTTGAAGGATTAGCGTGAGCCCTGTGGTATTACCTGGTGTTAAAGGATTAGCGTGAGCCCTGTGGTATTACCTGGTGTTGAAGGATTAGCGTGAGCCCTGTGGTATTACCTGGTGTTGAAGGATTAGTGTGAGCCCTGTGGTATTACCTGGTGTTGAAGTATTAGCGTGAGCCCTGTGGTATTACCTGGTGTTGAAGGATTAGCGTGAGCCCTGTGGTATTACCTGGTGTTGAAGGATTAGCGTGTGCCCTGTGGTATTACCTTGTGTTGATGTATTAGCGTGTGCCCTGTGGTATTACCTGGTGTTGAAGGATTAGCGTGAGCCCTGTGGTATTACCTGGCGTTGAAGGATTAGTGTGAGCCCTGTGGTATTACCTGGTGTTGAAGGATGCCTGCTCTCCACTTTGGATGTGAATGGTACTAAGTTCCTGCATGCTCCTCAGGTGAGCGGCTGACACACTGGAGTTGGGAAGATGAGTGGACTTCTTGTTACTGCGACGGGAGCAGCAGGTACTGGTTGTCCCAGACTCCGAGGACAGAGATGGGCTGTGGGTGGACGGACAATTCTGCATCGAACCTTCCAGGCAGTTCTGTTCATAAACCGGTTCATCGAGCAACTCGTGGTTCTGATAAAATGCAAGAAGAGATTAAATGTTTAAACTACGGAGGCACTTGGTGTAGAATGAAGCACATCAACTTTGACAGGGAATAAGGAACTGCATCTGATCTGGGTCTGAGTTAATAATTCTGATATTCATACCCTAAGGTGAATCTGGTTTAATTTGTGCATGAATGGGATTTGGTTATTGGAATACTTCCTATTTCAATCAGTCTTGAATGTTGCAATTACCTGTTGAATAAACAAATGGCCAAAGTTTAGCTTCAAATTTCTATCGCAGGACATTGCAAAGAAAAACTTGGGAACAATACATCAGTAAGCTTAACATCTGTGGTAATTAAGTTACTTAAACAGATTCTGAGGGAGAAGATATATATGCATTTGGAAAGACGGGGTTTGATTAGGAATAGTCAGCATGGCTTTGTGTGTGGGAAATCATGCCTCGCAAATTTGTTACAATTCTTTGATGAAGTGACCAGGAAGGTTGATAAGGGCGGGGCAGTAGATGTAGTCCATATGGAGTTCAGTAAGGCTTTGATAAGGTTTCACATGGTAGGCTGCTTTGGAAGGTTAGATAGCATGGAATCCAGGGGGAGTTGGCAAATTGGATTCACAGTTGGCTTGATGGTAGGAAGCTGGAAATGTGTTGCTGGAAAAGCGCAGCAGGTCAGGCAGCATCCAGGGAACAGGAGAATCGACGTTTCGGGCATAAGCCCTTCTTCAGGAAGGTAGGAAGGAAGAGGGTAAAGGATGTTTGGCTGTCTGGAGGCCTGTGACTAGTGGAGTGCCTCAGGGGTAGGTGCTGGGACTATTGCTGCTTGTTATCTACATCATTGATATGGATGAGAATGTACAAGGCATGATTAGTTAGTTTGCTGATGACACTAAAATAGGCAGTATCCTGGAGAGTGAGGAAGGTTATCAGAAATTGCAGCAAAATGCAAATGGAGTTTAATATAGATAAGTGTAATTTGGAAAGTCAAATCAAGGTTTCATGGTGATTGGTAGGGCCTTAATGAGTGAAGTGAAACAGAGGAACATTGGAGGTTGTGTGCATGGTTCTCTGAAAGTGGAGTCCCAGGTAGACAGGGCAGTGAAGAAGGCTGTTGGCACACTGGCCTTCATCAGTCACGGCACTGAGTATAGAAGTTGGGAAGGTATGTTGCAGTTATACAGGATATTGGTGACACTGCACTTGGAGTATTGTGTTCAGTTTTGGTCACCTTGCTGTAGGAAGGATATTATTAAACTGGAAAGAGTGCAGAAGAAATTTACAAGGATGTTGCCAGGGCTCAATGGTCTGAGTTATAGGACCTTTTCTTTAGAGTGCAGGAGACGGAGGGGGGTCCTTATAGAGGTGTATAAGATCATGAAAGGGTATGTATAAGAGGCATGGATAGGGTGAATGCACTCAGTCTTTTCCCCAGGGTTGGGGAATCGAGGACTAGAGGGCATCAGTTTAAGGTTAGAGGAGAAAGAATAAAATGCAACCTGAGGAGCAACTCTTTTACACAGAGGGTGGTACGCATATGAAATGAGTTGCCAGCAGAAGTGGTTGAGGTGGGTACATTACAAACTTTTAAAGGCATTTGGACAAATACATGGAGAGGAAAGGATTAGAAGGATACGGGCCAAGTGCAGGGAAATGGGGCTAGCGTGGATGGACATTTTGGTCGGCATGGACCAGTTTGGACCAAGGGCCCTGTCTTCATGCTGGAGGGCTCTATGACTCTATAACACTTACATTTGTATAGCACCTTTGTTGCACATGGCCTGAAAGTGCCAATGCTGAGGAGCACCATAAGCATCAGGAGATCATAAGGATTTGTAGGAAAAGCAGCAGAGGATCTTGAAAGAGTGAGATGTAATATCTCCTTAATAATGTCTTCTCAATGTAACCTGTAACTAGTTGTTAATGTGTAATCAACAGTATCTTGTTGCTACAGGAGACTCTTCAGGTTAGACCAGTAAACGGTATCTGTCTACTGCATTAGACCAATCAGATCCTGTTATATGATGCAGCAAGCTCTATCATATCCTGCACCTCATTCTGTTTAAAGTCACCATCGTCTGGCCTCCCTTTAGAGAAATCGAGAGGGAATTGGTAGTGGGGTTAATTTGAGGGGTATCACACTTTGGATTGAGCAAGTGGGACCTCTGAGTCCACTGGCTGAATCAACACCTACATACATTGTAGTGAGCTGACAACCTCATATAATGTCTTCCACAAGCTCAGAAAGTACCAAATGCACTTTACCATCAATGGTATTGACCCGACTGATTCCTGGGATGGTAGGACTGATGCATGAGGAGAACTTGAATTGGTTAGGATTCTATTTGCTGGAGGTCAGAGGAATGAGGGATGGCAGGTGGGGGATGGTGTGATCTCATAGAAACCTCTACAATTTTAACAGGACTAGACAGGGGTAGATACAAGAAACATGTTCCCAATGGTGGGGACGGGGTTCTGGAACAAGGGGTCATAGTGTGACAACACAGGGCAAACCATTTAGGGCTGAGATGAATAGAAATATCTTCACCCAGAGAATGGTGAGCCTGTGGAATTCTCTGCTACAGAAAAGCTTTTGCGGCCAACTCATTGTATATTTCAAGTTTTGCAGTGTTGGATTACATACTTGGGGCCCAATAGGATCAAAGGATAGTTGGGGGAAAGACAGAAACAGGCTATTGAGTTGGATGGAGAAAGTGAGGACTGCAGATGCTGGAGATTAGAGTGGTTCTGGAAAAGCACAGCAGGTCTGGCAGCATCCGAGGAGCAGGAAAATCAACGTTTCAGGTAGGAGTCCTTCATCAGGATTGAGTTGGATGATCAACCATGACCATAATGAATGGGGCAAGCAGGTTTAAAGGGACGAATGGCCTACTCCTGCCCTGTTTTCTATGTTTCGATGTTTCAATATACTTTGTCATTGTTTTGTGGAGGATACATGGTAACTAATTTCAGCAAATAAACTCCCACCAAGAACAATGAGATAATTTCTTCACCATCTGTTTTAGAGTGATTGGTTGAGAGTTAAATATTGGTCAATGTCAGATGATGCTGAATTAAAAACTGTTTCAATGTATATGTGTGCGAACAATTTTACTGGGGACTGAACTGTGACAAGCCAAACTGTTCACGTGGAACTGAAATAAATTCCGTCTCACCCAGGCTGGATTTAAATCCAGGTGCCTGGAATAAAGGAGCACTCAAGTTCCACCTGCACCAAAAGTGTGGAATACCATCTGATTTAAAAAAAAGGTTTTCTAATTAACTTGTTACCGAATGTTATTGCATACCTCTAGAGTGGGAGGGACTTGAACCCAGGCCTCCTAACTCAGAGGTAGGGACACTACCAGCACACTACAAGAGAACCTAAACAACATTGCTGAACAAACTGTTTAAAAATATCAAACAAAGATCACCTATTGCTAAGTGTATATTTTCCTCAAGTTAAATAGGGAACTATACTGAAAAAGCATGTTTTAACAGAAGCAAGTAACAAGTAGGTGATGTTAGTTTTGTGGCAATGCCCCAGAATTAGTGATCTGATGATCCAAACCATGGGTTCAAATCCCATCGTATTAGCTGGTGGATTTTAAATGCAATTGAAAAACAAAATCTGGAATTTAAAGCTAAGCTCAGTAATGGTGACTATCATCCACTGTTGTAAATGCCCACCTGCTTCACTAATGCCTCTTAGGGAAAGAACATTGACTTCTTTACCCAGCCTGACCTACACGTGACTCCAAACCCAGAGTGCTTAGTGGTTGACTTTCAACTTCCCATTGAAGTGGCCGAGCAAGCCATTCAGTTCCACTAGAGATGGGCAACAAATACTATTCTCAATCAAAAACCGTGGGCGGCACGGTGGCACAGTGGTTAGCATCAGGCATCTCTCTGTGTGGAGTTTGCACATTCTCCCTGTGTCTGCATGGGTTTCCTCCGGGTGCTCCGGTGTCCTCCATACAGCCCAAAAATGTGCAGGTCAGGTGAATTGGCTATGCTAAATTGCCCGTAGTGTTAGGTGAAGGGATAAATGTAGGGGAAGAGGTCTGGGTGGGTTGCGCTTCAGCGGGGTCGGTGTGGACTTGTTAGGCCGAAGGGCCTGTTTCCACACTGTAAGTAATCTAATCTAAAGAACTGCAGATGCTATAAATCAGAAGCAAGCACAGAAGTTGCTGGAAAAGTCCAGCAGGTCTGGCAGCATCTGTGGTGAGAAATTAGAGTTAACATTTCAGGTTGAGTGACCCTTCCTCAGAACTGAAACGTTAACTCTGAATTCTCTCCAGAGATGCTGCCAGACCTGCTGAACTTTTCCAGCAACTTCTGTTTTGATTTCTGAAATGCTATTCATGAAAGAACAAATTAAACCATTCTGCCCCATCAGGCCTAAGATGGCGTTGTCCAATTTCACCCTGTTTCTCTTGCTTCTTCTCTGACTAACGTGTGAATTTTTGCTCTTCACATATTTATTCTATTATCGTTTAATGATTTTTGATGTAACTGCTACCACTGCTACCTTTTAGGCAACATCCACTAGATCATTTTTTAATCTGTTATACTCACCTTCCCAACAATCCTTCACTCCTCCATCATAACAATTTGCTGCTTAACAATAAAGGTTCCTACGATGTCTCTGGCCTTTTTTTTGCCAGTCACCTTTGATCTCTTTTCCCTGGCTTCTGATATTCCTGCTCCTGAAAACATATTTCCCCCTTTGCAGAAATGGGAATGATACATCCCAATAAAAACAAAGAAAAAAGCAGAGTAAACTCAGCAGTTCGTATAGCATCTGGGGAGAGAAATCGTGAGTCATTCCTCCTGACTCAGCCAAGCCTGTTCACCATCTACACAACGCAGTCAGGATTGTGACGGAATACTCCCCACTTGCCTGGATGGGTGCAGCTCCAACAACACTCAAAAAGCTTGACACTATCCAGGACAAAGCAGCCCTCACTTGATTGGCACCACATCCACAAACATACACTCCCTTTATCACTGATGCTCAATAGCGGCTGTGTGCTCTTACTGTGCACTCCAGAAGCTTGCCAAAGATCCTGAGACAGCACCTTCCAAACCCACAACCACTTCCATCTAGAAGGGCAAGGACAGAAAATACATGGGAACACCACCACCTGCAAGCAACCCCCTCAAGCCACTCACCGTCCTGACTTGGAAATATATCGCCGTTCCTTCACTGTTGCTGGGTCACAATCCTAGAATTGAGGAGAAAGTGAGGTCTGCAGATGCTGGAGATCAGAGCTGGAAATGTGTTGCTGGAAAAGCGCAGCAGGTCAGGCAGCATCCAGGGAACAGGAGAATCAACGTTTCGGGCATGAAGAAGGGCTTATGCCCAAACATCGATTCTCCTGTTCCCTGGATGCTGCCTGACCTGCTGCGCTTTTCCAGCAACACATTTCCAGCCACAATCCTAGAATTCCCTCCCTAAGGGCATTGTGGGTCAACCCACAGCAGGTGGACTGCAGCAGTTCAAGAAGGCAACTCATCCCCACCTTCTCAAGGGGGCAACTAGGGACAGGCAATAAGTGCTAGCCCAGTCAGCGACACCCACATCATGTGAGTGAATTTAAATAAAAGTGTTCATGCTCCGGGTCGATGATCTGACCTGAACTCTGATGAAGAGTCATTGACCTGAAATGTTAATTCCGTTTCTCTCTCCACAGTTTCTGCCAAATCCACTATGTCTGAATTTGTTTGTGCTTATTTCGAATTTCCACAATATTTTGTTTTGATATTGATGAATTTACTCTTATGAATGTCCCTTTAAATCAAAAACTATTTCAAGCACTCTGCTAGCTACAGAACACAGCATTCATTTAATTCATCCTGCTCTTGAATCTGAATAAAGGGTATACACATCTGGAAATAGAACAGTTACTTTGGTGAAGTCAAAACATTCCCCTGGTAGTTAGATTGAAAGCTATTTTCTCACCAGTGTCATATTTTATGTGACCCACTACTGCACTGTGGCTGTCTTAGGAATGATTGATGTTGTTGGTAAGTTCCTTTCTTAGCTTCACACAGTCCTTGTGCACAGGTAATCTGGTAATATAAACTAGTAACATAAAGGAGAAGGAAGATTGAGGGAGGAGAGTTTTGGCATTGCCTATGGGCAACTAATAAGGTGTGAGAGGAATGGTACGGTGAGGATCGGAATGGAATGGATTGGGATGGGATGGGATAGAGGATGTTGCATGAAGAGGTCTGGAAAGGGGTGAGTTTTCAGATGGTGGGGTGGGACTGGAGTGGACTGAGGTGAGTTGGGGAGAAACAAAATGGGGTGGATTGAGAAAATCTGGGGTGGGTTGGATTGTGCGGTGTGTGTGTGTGTGTGACCAGATGTAATATGTTGGCATGGGTCAGCCTAGAGAGGGAGGGAACAAGATGGAATGGACTGTGGTGGGATAGACTGCGTTGGCGTGAGGTGGACTGGAATGGATTGGCAGTAATTGGGATTGGGCTGAATGTTATTTTTATCATTAGGGCCCTATGCCCAGAGTGTGAAAGGTAAAATAGAGCCCCCAAAATGTGATGACTATTGATCAACTTCATCAATAGAAATGGTGAAAAGAAGGATTTTCAGGTAATATTGGAGGATTCCTCGTGTTTTTACATGAAATGGAAATACTAGAAAGCTCCTGTCTCCTACAAGGCAATTCACAGAATCATTTCGAGCAAAAGGTTTCAAATATCTTATTACTTTCATGAGATGTGGGTGTCAGTGTCAAGGCCTGCATTTATTGCCAGTCTCTAAATCCCCTTGAATGGAGTGGCTTGATAGCTTTTTAAGAACGCTGTTAAGAACAGCCACGTTACTATGGGTCTGACTGAAGTAGACCATTCGACCCATCGAGTCTGCTCCCCCATTCAATGAGATCATGGCTGATCTGATAATCCTCAACCTGAATTTCCTGCTTTTTTTCCCCTTACCTCTTGATTCCCTCCCTGCTAACACCATAAAACACAACAGAAGTAGGCCATTCAGCCCATTGAATCTGACCTGCTACCGTAAGATTGCTGAGTTTCCCTCCCCGAAGGACATTATTGAACCAGATGGTTTATCTTAATAATGATAATTTCATATTCACCATTACAGAATAGCTTTCAATTCTAAATTTATTTATTGAGTTTAAATTATGCCAGAGGTCATGGTAGGACTTGAATTCCTATTCACAGAGTATTAGTCTACACCTAGTGAATTACTGGTGCTAGTGGCATTACCACCATGACCTTACCAGCATGTCTCCCATTACAGCCATGTGGAAAACCACTGAAACATAGGGAATGGTTTCAAGCTGTGAGCAGATATGTTTCAGGAGAAAGGAGAATTGTGGAACAAGAAGGCGTAAGGACAGCATTGAGGTCAGTCAATAAACTGGAATATTAAGCTAAATCGTATCTACCAGATGGATTAGTCCAAGTGTTATCCATTCTCTGAAAACCTTCCTAATTCTGAGTGTTCGTTCTCCTGTTCATACAATGAGTAATAATTCAGGACATACTGGCACTTAGAGGCAATTGGAAAAATCAAAGAGGGAAATTGGGAGAAGTGTTTTACACTCTAAATTATTCTAATCTGGTATGCACTGTCTTAAGGTGGAAGCAGATTTAAGTTCAACTCAAAAGGGGATTTGATGAATATTTGAAATGGAGAAATTTGCTAGGTTGTGGGAAAATTGCAATGGGGGATGGGATTTACTGGATGGCTCTTTCTAAGAGTTGAATGGGTATGACATGGCCAGTGGGCTCTTTCAATGCTGTGTGATTCGATGTGATTTACGGGAATTTTGTGTTGTAGGTCTACGTAGGTACTTGCTTGTGTATAAATGTCTATTTGCACTTTATCTATTGTGTGTTTGCATGTGTATATATGGGCATGCTTCTGTATTGGTGTGTACGCCCATATAAGTGAGTGGACAGTTTTAATGCTTCTTTCTTACTGTCACTGAAGCATCAACAAAATCTGCATTTTACTGCACAGCATTTAAGTGCAAGAGACATTCACTGGACTGGTACCAGTAATGAGGAACTTTGTTTCCTTTGAGAACTTAGAGAAGGTGAGCTATTCTTTGTGCAAAAAACAATTAGGCAGAGGTTTTCAAATTTTTCAAAATCCTGAATGTATTTAGAATAGAATCCCCACTGAGTGGAAACAGGCTATTCGGCCCAACAAGGCCACACCAACCCTCCGAACAGCATCCCACCCAGACCCATCCCTGTAACCCTGTGTTTCCCATGGCTAATACACCTAACCTACACATCCCTGGAACTATGGGCAATTTAGCATAGTCAGTTCACCTAACCCGCTCATCATTGGATTGTGGGAGGAAACTGGAGCATCCGGAGGAAACCCGCGCAGACATGGGGAGAATGTGCCAACTTCACACAGACAGTCGCCTGAGGCTGGATTTGAACCCAGGCCCAGTGAGGCATCAGTGCTAACCACTGAGCTACCACTGAGGAGAGACTGTTTGCTTTGGCTGCAGGGTTGATAATTAGAGGACCCAGGGTTAGGGTAATTAGCAAAGAAAGCATGAGGAATTTTCAGGAGAAAGAGTGTTCTGAAGAAGAATCATACTGGACTTGAAACATAAATTATCTTTCTCTCTTCACAGACCTGCTGAGTTTCTTCAGCATTCTTTGTATTGGTTGAGGACTTTTTGTTTGAGTGTGTCGTTAGGCATTGCCTGAAAGGATAGTGGAAGAAGAGCCAACAGCAGCTTTCAAAAGGGAATTGGAAAACATATTTGAAGGGAATCAAAATACAGGACAACAATGGAAGAGCAAGGGGAAATGAGATTGATTGAGTCTTGCTGAAAACCTGTTGAAGTTTTTCATCTTTCACTCATCAGGGTCATCCATATGTAGAGGGGAACAACACCATCCCATACACCACCTTCACTCCTGGTGAAGAGTACAAGAAGTGTTGCAGCAACTCACCAGCTCCTTCAACAGCACCTTCCAAGAATACAAACTTTATCAGCTACAAGGACAAGGGCATAGAATACATGGGAACACCACCTTGTGCAAGTTCCCCTAAAAACTATACACCGTCCTGTCCTGAAACATATATCGCTGTTCCTTCACTGTCACTGGATCAAAATCCTGGAATTCCGTTCCTAATAGTATTGTGGATGTCATAGAACCCCTACTGTGTGGAAGCAGGCCATTCAGCCCATTAAGTCCATAGTGACCCTCTGAATTGCATCACACCCAGACTCACCCCATTCCCGTAACCCTGCATTTCCCAGGCTATCCCACTTAACTTGCACATCATTGACTGCCATGATGTGGAGGTGCCAGTGTTGGACTAGGGGGGGAAAGGTCAGAAATCACACAACACCAGATTATAGTGACTTCACCTGACAAAAGAGCAGCGCTCCGGAAGCTTGTGATTTCAAATTAACCTGTTAGACTCTAACCTGGCGTAGTGTGACTTCATCTTTGGACTGTAGGAGGAAACGAGAGCAACTGGAGGAAGACCACACAGACACAGGGAAGAACATGCAAATTCCACACAGCCAGTTGCCCAAGTCTGCAATTGAACCTGGGGCCTTGGCACAGTGAGGCAGCAGTGTTAACCGCTGAGCCATTGTGCCACCCTTACACCAGCCATCCTTACATCCTGAGTATTATCATTTAATAAAGTCAGGAAGAATCCCTGAGACCTAGTGGAATGAAAGGATAGGTGACAGATATATTAATTAAGAATGAATTGGGTCTGTGTTGGTTGTATAAAAACAGGGAGCTAGTCATTAGTGGGGTTTCAGCTTTATGGAGCGTAGTAAATTGAAATAAATCTCCATAAAAATGTGGACTTAAATTCTGTTTAAATACAGTTAATATATGGAGAATAACACATGGACTGCAGTGGTTCAAGGTGGCAGCTCACCATCACCTTCCCAAGAGCAATAGGGATGAGCGATAAACGCTGGCCCTGCTGATGATGCCCATGTTTTAGTAATGAGCAGAAGGAGAGTTGAACACATCGGATGTCCCAGATCATTCACTCAATATAAAAATTTGGCAAATGTTGATTTGTGTTAATAAAGACTTAGTTTTCTATTCATAGTAAAACAGCAAACTCCTGATAAGACCTTGAGTCCCCATTCTCTGAAAAATAATGAAGACATTTTTTATAGAGACAAAATGTTATACTCTTTGATTGTTCACTAAAGGATGACATTTTTCAGCAGAAATACATGTCTGCTTGTCAGATGTATTAAAAAGCTCTGTCCTTGTTCATCTCTATTGTTTTTGCTCTACAGTCTTCTGCTCTCTCTCTCTCTCACTCTCTCGCTCTGTACTGTGCTAAAATCTTGAGGCATAGTTCCACATGCACCAGCTCGCATACAACCTTCTGAAATCACTGCACTCTTTCAATCCCTGTTTCTTGTTAACCTCCAATTTTATTACTTTTACAATTAGCAGATGTGACTTTCACCACCGAACTCTGGAATCCTATCCCTTAGACCCTGCCCATCTCTATCTCCCTCTTCTCTGGAAGCTATTCCATAAAACCTAGCACTTCAGTCATCCATCTTATAAACTCCAAAGGTGGCTCAATATTTTTTTGAACAATGGCCGTTATGAAGTGCTGGGGCACATTTTATAATGGTAAAGGTGCAATGCAAATGCAGCTTGCTGTTTTTAAATAGAGTAGAGTGTACCACTGCACGATTTCTTAAAATAATACCAATTATTTTAAATGCGGTAATGAAGGCAGAGTGAGCTGAGTCCCTCAATAGATCGATTTCCCCAGAGTTTGATAATGTCACACATCAGTGCAGTAACCAAAGTCACACTGGTCAAATAGAAAGGAAGTGGTAATGTCACATGAGTGTTCATGAAGCCAGCGTGATGGAGAGATGACACTTCAACGTCTGTCCTCTGGTGTAACTACAAAAAGGAGAAGACTTACCTTGGTTGAAGCAGATGTTCGGATTGATAGGAGGGGATCATCCAACAGGTAAGACAGTCCCTGCAGCACCAACAGAAGACCAAATGAAAACACTGTGGTACAGTTTTGAATTTCAAGCATTGACCTTAGTGTTGTACAGTCAGTTCCTACCTAACACGGTAGTTCCGTTCTTGTGTGATCTCGTGTTATAAGAGAAATCTCTGCACCATTTAAACCAATGGGGCTGGAATCACATTATAGCCAATACAGGTAAGGAAAGTTCATATTGTACAAATGACAGTCTAAATACTTCAGTCACGTTACAGCCAATTTGCATGATAAAGCATGCGTTATAGCAGAATGACCTGTAACTATGGAGATTGGAGTGGGTATGTTCATGATAATATTCTTTGATTCCAATCACCATCTCAATTACTGTCCATACAAATTTATCCAGATACAGATACCATAATTTTGTCCATGAAATAATGTTATGACTTCAAGTTATAGGTTTGGATTTTGTGCTTAAGTTATCTTTGTGGTGTGACTTTTTCTCCCCATGATTTCATTCGGTACCAGTCAAAGAGATCTCTAACATTCCAAATAGGAATGAGCTGCCAATTCACAAAGCAAGCAGCAAATAACAATTCAGGTTTGTGTATTCGCCTTCTAAACTTTTACAGAGAGTGAAATAAAGATTGACATGTATGTGAGATTAAGGCAAATGGTGAAATATCATTTTTTTCTAAACTTGCTTTTTTAACATAATGGAGTGGAGAAATTTGGCATTCCAGAAACATAAAAATCAGTTTGTCAGGACCTGAGAGGTTGTTTGTGAGTAAGTGTGGTCTGGAACTAATGTTCCCTCTGAGGTGCTGGGAATATTGCTGGATTGCAATCAAAGAGTGCTGCACAGGGAGGACACTGGGCACAAACTACATCCTCTTAAAAGTGTACACATGTAGAGCTGTGTGGAATTTTCAAGGACTGAGCAGCGTAACACCAAGTTGTGTACATCAGTTAGAAGAATCTCTGTGTGGTGCATCATTAAACCTCAGTGATGTTTCATTCAGCAAAGGGTAATCTTTTCAGGGTTACTTTTTTAAAGTGCAAAGAAAAATTTGAAGTTCCTGCTAATGCAGTGATGTCACACTGATTCTTCACATCTATGGCCTACAGGAACCATCTTGCAGAGGAATGAGGATCACTGATAGCAACATCTGAATTTTTGCAATTAATATATTGCAATTAATATATGTGGGCGGCACGGTGGCACAGTGGTTAGCATTGCTGCCTCACAGCGCCAGAGACCTGGGTTCAATTCCCGCTCAGGTGACTGACTATGTGGAGTTTGCACGTTCTCCCCGTGTCTGCGTGAGTTTCCTCCGGGTGCTCCGGTTTCCTCCCACAGTCCAAAGATGTGCAGGTCAGGTGAATTGGCCATGCTAAATTGCCCGTAGTGTTAGGTAAGGGGTAAATGTAGGGGTATGGGTGGGTTGCGCTTCAGCGGGTCGGTGTGGACTTGTTGGGCTGAAGGGCCTGTTTCCACACTGTAAGTAATCTAATCTAATCTAATCTACACTGTGTATGATTGTCAGATGTTGCTTCCTGTTTTTCTGTATAATAACAGTGAATACTAATAGTTCTATAGCAATTCAAAATACAGCCATAGCCTTCATTACAGGGAGAGGAGTGCAAACAATTGAGTGCTTGCAGCTCTGACAGTTGCAGGCGGCTATATATATTCAGTAATTGTTCACACTTGTTATGGTGCTTTTATACTAAATCAGGCCTAAGTGGCAAGGTCCCTGAATTATGAAGAGAGGCATTTGCAACTATAGTGGGATATTGCCACATTTAGCAGTTTTGGGCAATTAAAAGGGTTGAGAAAGTAAATTGTCCAATGTTGTTCATGAGCAAACTGTTGGGACTGTGTCGAATAATAGGAATATAAAGTGTGATAAGCATTAATGGACACCATTAACACATAGAGCTATTCTCATTGGCTCTTGATTTCGATTTATGCTGTGCACAAATTTTATTAAAACAAAACTAGAACATAAAATGCATTAGAAGACACTTAGCCAGCAATAGCAGCCGCCCCTGAGAATGCTGAGTCCATTTCTGTTTGGCAATCCATCTCTTTCTATGATATAAAATGGACTTTAATAGGTTTATAAGTGAGAATTACATTATGCAGACTACACCTACAACTAAACAATGCAGAGGTCACGGTGCTGTACACGTTTGTACTTTGCTATTGAATTTTTCTACTCCTGTCCTCACTTCTTGAATAGTCTTGGCTCAGGAGCCAACTCCAGTTTTCAGAACCTCATACCAAACTGGTTCATTTACTTGTAACTGACAGTAGGCACTGAGAGAGCCCCACAGCCCAGCCCAATTTTGCACTGTGCCATTGTGCACACAGACACATATTTGCACATTGATACACATATGGCAATAAGCACATGTGAATTTATTGATGCATATATGTGTGATAAGAATACATTCCTATAGCTCTACAATATGCTTAATAAAAATCATTGGACAATTTACATATTCAACACTTTCAACTGGCCCATGCCTATTAGATGTGACAATATCCCACTAAACTTGCAAATACCTCTCTTCATAATTCAAGGACCTTCCAACTTAGGTGTAATTTAGCATAAAAGTTAACTGCACCGCGAAAATTCACATGGAAACACCTGTATACATTGACAAGCAGTAACATGCATGCACATGTCTGCACAGGGACACACATTCTTTACCCTGGGATATTGTCAGGACCAACAATGCATTTTCTCTCCAAGCCTGTCATAATGTTTTCCAATCAACCAGTTCAAAGATGTGATTACACACTTGTGGAGTGTGTGTGGCTTAAACCCAGCTCCCTCAAACTTGTTGTATTCCCTTCCATGTAACACACACATGCCACTCATACATTTGCACATATTTAATACTTGGTTTGTGGTGATGTTGAACTCTGTTTCCTAAATTTGTTTCCTAATAATAATCTATTGGTTCCCGCACTAGCTGAGGTTACTGTGAAGGTCTCACTTTCCCAACCTCACCCCAAGCCTGAGGTGCAATGACCCTCAGGATAAGCTCCCCACCAGTCATCTCTCCACCTTGTCTCTAATGACAGAGCAGCTTTATTGTCCATTGCACTTGACCTTTACTTCTGGGAGTCTAGCAGTCAATCCTACCATCCCTGCCACCTCAGTCAACAAGATCCACAAACATCCATTCCCTCCACCATCGGCGCTCTGTAGCAGCAGTGTATACTATCTACAAGATGCACTGCAGAAATTCACCAAAGATCCTCAGACAGCACTTTCCAGACCCACTACCACTTCCATGTAGAAGGACAAGGGCAACAGATACATGGGAACACCACCCCCTTCAAGTTTCCCTCCAAGCCACTCACCATCCTGACTTTGAAATATATCGCTGTTCCCTCAATGTCTCTGGGTCACAATCCTAGAATTCCCTCCCTAAGGGCATTGCGGCTCTACCTACAACACATGGACTGCAGTGGTTAAAGAAGACCTCTCACCCCCACCTTCTCAAAGGGCAATTAGTGACTGGCAATAAATGCTGGCCAGCTAGTGACACCCACACCGCACAAAATGAAAATATTTTAAATAAAATTTGATGAACAGCGCAATATAAGAAGCATTAATGGCCACCGTTATGGCTCAGGTAACACACTGGATGGATGTTGGAGAGCGATTATTTTAATAAAATTGAACATGAGGGAGATAATGAAACAATTAAAAGATCCAGAAACGGGAGTTCCTATAATCCCCCCACGCTGCTACGAAGTCTCCTTTTTACTCATGTTGAGGAAGTTTGCTCCTATGGCTTACAGTTTAAAAATTGCTTCATGACTAAAAATGTTTGAGTTATCTATTAAGCAGAACAAAGCAATGTAAACAAGACCAACATGAGAGTTTCTTGCCAAAGGTTTGAAAATTGGTCTTTACAAATTAAGCCACTTTAAATTAGACTACTTGGAATTGAATGAAGGGAGGGTTTGAAAAGAATTTGTTCTCCCTGTGCTTTCTCCTTTTCACCATTTAAATGTTACATCTCACTGGAGTGACAGGCTGCTGAATATTAACAAAACACAGAGGGGTTCAGCATTGTTAATGTGTTAAATACATTAATTTGTAGTACTTAATCTATCGGCAGCACATTTGGTGGTGTTATTCTCTATAGCTGGTCATTTTAAGCCTTTGATTCACGTCAGATGTGAAGAAAGTGAGGTCTGCAGATGCTGGAGATCAGAGCTGAAAATGTGTTGCTGGAACAGCGCAGTAGGTCAGGCAGCTTCCAGGGAACAGGAGAATTGACGTTTCAGGCATAAGCCCTTCTTCAGGAATGAAGAAGGGCTTATGCCCGAAACGTCGATTCTCCTGTTCCCTGGATGCTGCCTGACCTGCTGCGCTGTTCCAGCAACACATTTTCAGTTCACGTCAGATGAGACTAGACTAACACAATTCCACAGAGGAGACACAATCTAAATACTTTCCCAGGGAACAGTGAGCCTGATCAAGTCCGTCTGCTACTCTCACAGTTCTGTTTGAGCCTCAGTTTTGATAACCATCTCTTCCAGGGTCTGAGGCTTTGGAGCATAACATTGGCTTTGAGCGTCTATTTTAAAGAAAATTGCAACAACTCCCCTCAGAATACACTAACTTACTGCAAAGTCCCTCTCAGAGCCTCACACCATCCTAACTTGGAAATCTATCACCATTCATTCACTGCCATTTGGTCAAAATCTTGGATCTCCCTTCCTAACAACATTGTGGGTCTATCTACAGCACATGGACTGCAGCAGTTCAAGAGGGCAGCTCATCGCTGTCATAATTGTAACAAGGTCAGCCGGGAACCTCATAGAATCAGTTCCCTGATTGGGACTGATAACCTGCTCCAATCTGGGAGCCCTGGCTGACATATATAAACAGGAGAGTCAGAGGTTCTGTTCACTCTGACAGCTGGCTCTGATGGAGCTGGAGCAGGGTCAAGGACTCTCCCTCTGGAAATGGAAGATGCCTTGGTGATGAGATAACGGTTTCTGTGGAGTTATTTCAACCACTACCTTCTCCAGCACAATGGGGAATGGGTCATAAATGCTGGCCCAGCCAATGACGCACACATTTCCATGAATTAAAAAATAGAATCAGGAAAAGCCAATGCCGGAAATGCTGACCCAGTCAGAAATGTATCCTTAATGAATCATTTGGACTTTGATCATACAGTCACAGAGATGTATAGCATGGAAACAGACCCTTTGGTCCCCCTTGTCCATGCCAACCAGACATCCCAATCTGACCCAAACCCATTTGCCAGCATTTTTACGAACACAGTCCTCCAATTTAGCAGTTGGGTATTCATGCATTTGGTGACATTGCAGGCATCAGCACACCTAAAGTGTAATGGGATAGCCTCATTCTGGGAGATTGGCCTTCTCGATCATGGTCTCTCCCCTGCCAGGCCAGCTTATTTCTGTTCACTGTTTTTGTCTAACGGCTACTTAACTGGCTTTGTGCAGAACGTATCAACTTTTGACTTGGTTGTGTGGTTGTCATGCACAGGTAGCTAGGAAGGAACTGAAGAATGGACTTAGTAGAGCTAGAAGGGGGCATGGAAAAGCCTTGGTGGGTAGGATTAAGGAAAGCCCAAGGTATTCCACTCTTACATGAGGAACAAGAGGATGGTCATAGTGAGGGTAGGGCTAATCAGGGATAGTGGAGGAAATAGTAACCTTGGGTACATCCCATCTGGCCCAAGGGGATTATCAATCCTTATGTTTTTAAAAATTTGCAGCATATCCTCCTTCTTAACGACATGTTCAAGTGCATCAGCCTGTTTCATGCTGTCCTCACAAATGACAAGGTCCCTCTTAGTCGTGAATATTGAAGCAAAGTATTTGTTAGGACCTCATCTATCTCCTAGGAGAAAGTGAGGGCTGCAGATGCTGGAGATCAGAGCTGAAAATGTGTTGCTGGAAAAGCACAGCAGGTCAGGCAGCATCCAAGGAACAGGAGAATCGACGTTTCGGGCATGAGCCCTTCTTTAGGAATGAAGAAGGAATGATTCCTGAAGAAACGTTGATTCTCCTGCTCCTTGGATGCTGCCTGACCTGCTGCGCTTTTCCAGTAACACATTTTTCAGCTCTGATCTCCAGCATCTGCAGCCCTCACTTTCTCCTAGGAGATAGATGAGGTCCTAACAAATACTTTGCTTCAATATTCACGACTAAGAGGGACCTTGTCATTTGTGAGGACAGCATGAAACAGGCTGATGCACTTGAACATGTTGTTAAGAAGGAGGATATGCTGCAAATTTTTAAAAACATAAGGATTGATAATCCCCTTGGGCCAGATGGGATGTACCCAAGGTTACTACGGGAAGCAAGGGGAGAGATTGCTGTGCCTTTGGTGATGATCTTTGCGTCCTCACTGTCCACTGGAGTAGTACTAGATGATTGGAGGGTGGCAAATGTTATTCCCTTGTTCAAGAAAGGGAATAGGGAATTACAGACCAGTCAGTATTACGTCGGTGGTGGGCAAATTATTGGAGAGTATTCTGAGAGACAGGATTTATGATTACTTGGAAAAACACAGCTTGATTAGAGATAGTCAGCATGGCTTTGTGAGGGGTAGGTCATGCCTCACAAGCCTTATTGAATTCTTTGAGGATGTGACAAGATACATTGATGAAGGTAGAACGGTGGATGTGGTGTACATGGATTTTAGCAAGGCATTTGATAAGGTTCCTCATGGTAGGCTGATTCAGAAAGTAAGGAGGCATGGATACAGGGAAATTTGGCTGTCTGGATACAGAATTGGCTGGCCCATAGAAGACAGAGGGTGGTAGTAGATGGAAAGTATTCAGCCTGGAGCTTGATGACCCATAGTGTTCCGCAGGTCTCAGTTCTGGGACCTCTGCTGTTTGTGATTTTTATAAACGACTTGGATGCGGAGGTGGAAGGGTGGGTTAGTAGGTTTACTGATGACATGAAGGTTGGTGGAGTGGTGGATAGTGTGGAGGGCTGTTGTAGGTTACAGTGGGACATTGACAGGATGCAGAGCTGGGCTGAGAAGTGGCAGAAGGAGTTCAACCTGGAAAAGTGTGAAATTATTCATTTTGGAAGGTCGAATTTGAATGCAGAATACAGGGTTAAAGGCAGGATTGTAGGCAGTGTGAAGGAATAGAAGGATCTTGGTGTCCATATCCATAAATCCCTCAAAGTTGTCACCCAAGTTGATAGGATTGCTAAGAAGGCGTATGGTGTGTTGCCTTTCATTAGCAGGGGGATTGAGTTTAAGAGCCGCGAGGTTATGCTGCACCTCTATAAAGCCCTTTGGAATATTGTGTTCAGTTTTCATTAGAGTGAAGGAGGATGAGAGGTGACTTGATAGAGGTGTACAAGATGATGAGAGGCATAGATAGAGTGAACAGCCAGAGACTTTTCCCCAGGGCAGAAATGGCTATCATGAGGGG
Source organism: Chiloscyllium plagiosum (assembly GCF_037043375.1). Taxonomy (NCBI): domain Eukaryota; kingdom Metazoa; phylum Chordata; class Chondrichthyes; order Orectolobiformes; family Hemiscylliidae; genus Chiloscyllium; species Chiloscyllium plagiosum. The sequence goes on from NW_028270164.1 coordinate 6,572,668, forward strand.
TCAAAATTTTAAGGTGATTGAAGGAAGCTTTTGGGGAGATATCAGAGGTAGGTTCTTTACACAGACAGTGGTGGGTGTGTGGAATGCACTGCCAGCGGCGGTAGTGGAGTCAGATACATTAGAGACATTAAACGACTCTTGGATAGGCACATGGATGATAGTAAAATGAAGGGTATGTAGGTTAGTCTGATCTTAGAGTAGGATAAAAGGTCAGCACAACATCAAGGGCTGAAGGGTCTGTATTGTGCTGTACTGTTCTATGTTCTATGCTCTATGTTCTAGTTCTCCTCTACATCGGAGAGACCAAGCATAAACTCTGGGACCGGTTCATATGGTCCATATGCACCAACCAACCCCATTCCGGTGACCAACCATTTCAACTCCTCCTCCCACTCCTCCATGACATGTCCATGATGGATCCCCTCTAAAGCCTAAACAAGACCACCCACAAACCGGAGGAAAGATCACCTCATCTTCTGCCTCAGAATCCTATACCACACGGCATCAACATTGAATTCACCAGTTTCCAAATCTCCCCTTCCCCCACCCCATCCCAGATCCAACCCTCCAACTCAGATCCTCTGGACTTATCCTTCTTCCTCCTCATCTATCCACTCCACCCTTCCCACTGACTATTACAACCACTGAAATGCCGTTTTATCCTGCTCCTCGGATGCTGCCTGACCTGCTGTGCTTTTCCAGCACCACTCTAATCTAGACTCTGATTTCCATCATCTGCAGTCCTCACTTTTGCCTATTGCAATCATCCCCCACTGCATCCACCTATGGCCTTCCCAGCTACCTTTCACCAGCTCCACCCCCACCTCCCTATTTATCTCTCAGTCCCCATTCCCCCCCCCACCCCTGACATTCCTGATGAAGAGCTTCTACCCAAAACGTCAACTCTCCTGCTCCTCGGATGCTGCCCGACCTGCTGTGCTTTGTCCACCGGCATACTTTATTGACTATTGACTCTGACTCTCCAGCATCTGCAGCCCTCACTATCTCCTCCATGCACAGTTCTTGTCCAGGAACCGGGGAAACAGAGAATTAAATAGGGTTTGTACAATATGAAATGAGCTGTGAGTCCACCCAGGCGTACTGATGTTTATCCTCCAAAGGAACAGCTTGTGAATGACTGGATTCACCTTGTTCCAAATCACTGTACTCTCAGTCACTTTGATCACCTCCCTAACCTGTTCTTAAACATCATTGTGCTCTCTGCTTCAATCACTAACTTGACAAGTCAATTCACCACAAACCCTATGTTTCTCCTGCTTTCTGCCCTGAATTATGCCTTTTGTTTAATTTTATATCTGCGTCCTCTAGACCTCTCGGTGGCTGTAACAGTCTGAACTTGTGGTTTCTGTTCCCTGCCTTTGTGGAGCTTCTGATTATTATCTGGGATCTCTCATCGTAAAACGTCCTGTCAGGGTGGGGTAGGTTTGGGCTTCACTGTGAAACCCCAGATGTTCAGTAGCCAGTCAGTACCCCTGCTATATGTGTTGTAAATGGTAGCATTTCTGTGTCTTAAGTCTGAATCTTGGGATTGAGTCCCACACTGGCACTTGATGGTAAAGGGAAAACATGGTCATGGTTATAACATGGTCAAACAAGTAGGCTATCGATACTGAAATGCAATGCAGGCAGTGATAGAGGGAGAGTGAGGTTAGGCTGAATGGAGTGGTAGCTGCAGTGAAATATCCTCCCCATGTTGAAAGATCCCACATGCAAGCTCTTCCATAGAGTGTGCTTTGTTCCCTCCTAGCTTTGAGGGACTACCAGAGAGTTGGATGGAAAAGTCCACACCCCTAAAAGCAGGTTACTTGGTGGGGGTACACACGAGGCTGAGAGGCTTTGAACATTAAAGAAATGGCTGAGCCTTTTCCAAACATTAAAGTGACTCCACTGAGAGAGGTTGGAGATTGTACATCACCTGCTTCCCTGACAGACAGGAACACAGGTTTTGTGTTTTAGACTTTATTTCCCATGGACATGACCCCAGGGAACACTCTGAAGTAATGTTGACAGGTTGGAATGCTGAACAAGAGTCTATACAATTTTCACCAGAGTCTCAAAGGCAAACGTCTACAGCATGTGTTCAGCTGCACCTGCACGAGGGGGGTAAGGGGTCTGTTGACTTACTGTTGTTCTCTCTAAGCAGTGGAGCAGATGGTGATGCTGTCTCGCCACAGCTGAGCCTGGCTTGTTCAGAGACTGCTGCTGCTCCTTATCACCTGAGTCCTGAAATGACAGCATCATAAAGAAGCAGTTTGTATTACATTTGAAATCAATGCTACTGTTTACAGAAAGAGGCCATTTGGCCCCACTGAACCCATGTCATCCCTCTGCAAGAGCAAATGAGTCCGGTCCCCCAGCCCGGCCCTTTCCCTGAAACCTGACAACCTCTCTTTCCCTTCATCTGTTGATCCAGAAAGACAAACCAAAGATGCTGGAGATCTGAAACAAAAACCAAAATTGCTGGAGAAACTCAGCAGATCTGGCAGCATCTGTGGAGAGAAAACAGCCTTAATACTTTGATTCAGAGGGTTAATGAAGAGCGACTGGACTCGAAACGTGAACCTTTCTTCCTTACAGAAGCTGCCAGTCTTTTTGGGATTCAACGGCAATTTCATCTTTTTGTTTTTCTTTTTTAAAAGCCTCCTGATTGAATCCACCTCCGAGAGAGTCTGAGGTAGTGAATCTCAGATCAGAAATGTAAGCAGCTCAAAGTAGATAAGATTTCCCCATGTCACCTTTCATTCTACTGCCATTCATTTTAAACTGGTGTCCTCTGATTTTTGTCCCTTGCACTAAGAGGGAGCAATTCCTTTCTGTCTATTCTGTCCAGATATCTTGTGATTTTGAATACCTCTGTCAAATTGCCTCTCTGATGCGGAGGTGCCGGTGTTGAACTGGAGTGGACAAAATCAGATTGTAGGAGAAAGTGAAGACTGCAGATGCTGGAGATTAAAGTCGAGTGTGTAGTGTTGGAAAAGCACAGCAGGTCAGTCAGCATCCGAGGAGCAGGAGAATCAATGTTTTGGGCATAAGCCCTTCTTCAGGAATGAGGCTGGGAGCCTCGGGGGTGGAGTGATAAATGGGAGGGGGTGGGGCTGGAGGGAAGGTGGCTGAGAGTGTAATAGGTGGATGGAGGTGGGGGTAAAGGTGATAGGTTGGAGGGGAGGGAGGAGCAGATAGGTGGGAAGGAAGATTGACAAATGGGACAGGTCATGAGGGCAGTGCTGAGTTGGAAGGTTGGTACTGGGATAAGGTGGGGGGGGAGGGGAAATGAGGAAACTGGTGAAGTCCACATTGATGCCATTGGGTTAGAGGGTTCTGAGGTGGAAGATGAGGCAATCTTTCTCCAGGCGTTGGGTAGTGAGGGCATGGCAATAGAGGAGGCCCAGGACCTGCATTTCCTCAGCAGAGTGGGAGGGGGAGTTGAAGAGTTTGGCTATGGGGCGGTGGGGTTGATTGATGCGGGTGCACAACACCGGCCGCTATTGTCCAAGAGATTTATTTGAAATCACAAGCTGCTCTGTTGTCACTTCACCTGATGAAGGAGCAGCGCTCTAAAAGCTTGTGATTTCAAATAAACCTGTTGTAGTATAACCTGGTGTCATGTGGCTTCTGAAATTCCTCTCAACCTTCTCTTCTCCTAAGAATCATAAGAACCAGGAGCAGGAGTAGGCCATCTGGCTCTTCAAGCCTGCTCCACCATTCAATGGGATCATGGCTGATCTTTTCATGGACTCAGTTCCACTTACCCACCCTCTCACCATAACCCTTAATTCCTTTACTGTTCAAAAATCTATCTATCTTTGCCTGAAAGAAACATTCAACGAGGTAGCCTCAACTGCTTCACTGGGCAGGGAATTCCATAGATTCACTACCCTTTGGGTGAAGAGGTTCCTCCTCAGCTCGGTCCTAAATCTGTTGTCCCCTTATTTTGAGGTGATGCCCCCAGTTCTACTTTCACCTGCCAATGGAAACAACCTCCCTGCTTCCATCTTATCCAATCCCTTCATAGTTTTAAAACTGTCATTCTTGAAAGCATTTTCTTTAAGAAAGTAAACATTTATTGGACCATGGAATCAAAGGCTGTCAGAGTAGATGGGAATGCGGAATTCCAAACACATGTGCCATGATCTTATTGACTGGCAGAGATCAGGGATTAAATGGTCTTTTTATAGGGTGCTATTTATGCTCCTAGGATGTAGGTAGGGATGGGGTTGGTTGCATAGCTCAGTTGGCTGGACTGAGTGGCGTAAGGCATAGAATAAAGACAACAATATGGTTCAAATCTGTGATAGCTCATGGAATCCGTGACTCTTTACCCTATGGAATGGTTACCATCAAGCTGCACATAACAATCGTGGAGAGGGTTGTTAATAATACTTTGTCAACTATGGCTCCTTATGGTACCATCAGGTCATTAATGGTATATGGGGATAATGTGTATAAAAGGCATTGACATGTTTGATCATCCATTATTATTTTACATGGTGGAGAGGAATTGATGGGCTGAATGGCCTACACCTGTTCCTAATTATTACATTCATATTCTCCTCAAGGCCTAGTTGTCAATATTTTTCCTGGTTGATAACCATCTCCTGCATCGTGTACCTCCTCCGGTAGGGTATAGATTCAGGCTTCCTTTATTACCCAAAGCATTTACATATAAACCTGACCATTCTTTATTTACAGAGGAACCTCAATTATCTGAAGGACACAGGCAGGGAATATTTAGTTCGGTCAATCAAATTTCGGATAATCGAATGCCAAAATTGTTTGGCCAAGCATTGGGACCTTGTGATCTTGCCTGATAATCCAATATTTGGATGATCAAATGACGGATAATTGAGGTTCCTCTGTATAGCTAAACCTGGTCAGGAATGTTACAATGCTGGAGGAGGTGTCACTATGCAACCTGGCTCATTTGGTACCCCTCCTCAAGCCTTTAAGTCAAGACATTGAGGGTCGAAGCTAGTCTAGGACTCGAGAAGCTAATTGAGAGGTGTGGGCTACATCAGGTTGTTGGAACAAGGGGTATGGAGTATTTCAAAAAGTCGTGATGGGCGGTTTTTACTGTGATCAGTAGTGAGGTTTATCTGAAGATGATAGCGAGGCTGCGTTCGAGTATTACTTTGCAGGGTGTGAGGCAGATCATAGGAAGTTACTTTGAGGGGAATAGACTATATCAACCGGAACTAATGAGGAGTTTGGGGAATATCAAACTTTATTAAAGTGAGAGAGCACTGTTGCACTGAGGGGAAGAGGTTATGGGCCTATCTGCAATCACTAATACTCATGATTCTATATCTTTCTGCTTTGTATTTGAATTTGAGCCTGTCTCAAACTGTAATGACTTTTGTTTTAAAATGTTATTGAGTAGGTATTCATTTAAAACTAACTGTGATTGTTCTATAATTTGGCATAGTATGTAATCAGTAGTAATGTTATTAATGTGGACTCAGTTTCTCTCTGGTCACTTCCCATTTGAACAAAACGGGCCAGGTTTGTAACTAATATTTAACCCAAACTATTGCAGGAAACTGGCTGATTTTGATTTGGTAACATATGAACTACAAATCAAGCTGAAGACTAGTTTTGATACAAGAGGTTGCCAGCCACAGATGGTGTCATTAGATGGAGTTTGATTGATGGGCAGTATTTTCAGGAGCCATCTTGAATTGGCCAACTTGGACTTACTCTTTGACCAAGAAAATGACTCTGGTCCTTTCTCTTTCGCTCATTTTATCTCTTATATTTCCCTCTTTCTTTGTCTTTCTTGTTCTCTCCTTCTATCCCTCTTGCTTTCTCTCTCTTCTTTCTTTCCTTTTTTTCTCTTTCTCTACCTTTCTCTCTGTCTTTCTCCCTTGCTTTTTCTTCCTTCCTTATTATTCATTTTTAATTATTTACTAAAATTGTTGCATTTATGTCTGATTTAGTAAGGTGTCACTCATTATTTTTACATCTAGAGTATGACTCTAAATCTAGGATTGTGCAGGGTATCTTAGCCTGAAGGATGTATCAGGAAATTGCAGGGAGACATTTCAGAAAGGTCTGAATATGATATAGTGAGGAGTACATTAAAGCATGGTACTATGAGGGTTGTGAGATCCTCTGAAGGCTATACCATATATCAGGATATGAGAGTGAGGAATATGTGGTACATTTGAGAATGTTATTGGGCAAGGTATAAATTCTATGTGTAAACGAAAATCCAAAGAACTGCAGATGTTGGAAATCAGAAAAAGAACAGTAATTGCTGGAGAACTTCAACAGGTCTGGCAGTATTTGTGGAGTCGAAACGTTGGGTGCTGGAAAAACACAGCAGGTCAAGCAGCATCTGAGGACCAGGGAAATAGACTTTTCCGGCATAAGCCCTGCTGTGCTTTTCTAGTGCTACATTTTTTGACTCTGATCCCCAGTATCTGCAGTCCTCACTTTCTTCTAGCATCTGTGGAGAGGAATCAGAGTTGCACCTTGGATATAGTGACCCCTTTTCAGAACAGTTATATGTGTATGTTTGTGGAATGGAGACGGATGTGTGTTATTAATTTTTGTTGCAGGTAAATCTATTTGTGTTCATGTTATAGTGACAAGTTCAGAGTATGATGGCAAATGTTACACTGAGTTCATAGAATATCCAAACCTTCTGGCCCAGAGTTCCTCTTCGGGTCTTCCTGTGTCATCTGTCCTGAATTCCACTCCAACCTTCCCAACTCCACATCAAAAATGGTAGCTGCTTTTCAAGGTCAGGTTCACGGAGCTGGAACTTCTCCTACCTGAACCAGGAATGGATCTCGGGTTTTCGGATTATTTGCTTATAATTTCGTATTACCCCATAACCTGCCAGTTCAGTGTACCATCACTTTTTTCTGCCTTTTGTTTGTTGTTGTGAGACATACATTTACTGAATATTGACTGAGAACAAGTTGCTGCTATATATCACAAAAACAAATTGCTGGAGAAACTCAGCAGCTCTGGTACCATCTGTGGAGGGAAAGCAGAGTTAACGTTTTGGGTCTGATGATCATTCCTCAGAATGGGTCACCTGAAACAAGACATTAAGTCTGCTTTCTTTCTTCATATATGCTGCCAGATCTGCTGAGTTTTTCCAGCAATTTCTGATTTTGTTTTTGATTTCCAGTATCTGCAGTTCTTTGTTTCATATTATTGTTGGTGTATGTGTGTGCCCACGCAATGGTTTTATGACACAATGAGAAGTTTGATATGTGTTAGGATCTTACAGTCGGAGATGGGGGTATAATAGAGTGTTACTTTGAGATCAGAAGAAGTTAATATGGGAGGTGTGGGAGATAGCAGCCAGAGGAACTTCACTCATGCAATTGTTTTGACTAGCATGGATGCGATGGGCAAAAGAACCTTTAAGTGTGCTGTAGATCTCTATAACTATGAACCTACGAGCTACACCACACCTTGTCAGAGCAGTGGAGGAGTGTTGTAGTGAGGCTTAAGAATAAATACTGGGAATATGCTTAGGACATGGCAGGCCATCTCAGTCAAACATGAGGAGAAATAAATGAGACGCACTCAATCAAAACTTCAGTGTTCTTGGAATGATCCACCATTTTGCTTCCAGGCAATCATTTCCAAGCACCCTTGATCTCATCATCTAATCTCTGGACAGTGTAATATTGAACTTACTGTGAGCTCCAGTGCCTCGTTCATCAAGCCATTACGTTTGATTTGCAGATAAGCGTTGGCATTTCCAGTCTTTGCTATCTTTATCCTCGCAAGCCTGGCTTTCTGTGAAGGAAATCAACAGTCTCAACATTTATCCTCGAAACTATTTCAGCTTCTAAACAGTTTATTGCATCTCCTTCTCCCTTTGAACTTGCCCTGTTACCAGTGTGGAACAATCTGGGTGCAGAGGGAGGAGATTTGTGAACAGAACCTCTCCCTAGACCCAATGGTTCCTGACTCCTCCATTTGACATTTCTCTTCAGAATTTCCCAATCTTCTAGACCCTTTTTTTCTGCCCTTTGCCATCTTGGAATCAATGTCCATCACATTGAATTCTGGCCACTTTCTTCCTCAAAAGCTTCTTCCTAAAATTGGCAACTTAGAAAGCACAAGCCTAGGTTCTGGTATCATAGAATCCCTACAGTGTGGAAGCAAGCCATTTGACTCACCGAGTCCGTACTGACCCTCTGAAGAGCATCCCACCCAGTCCCACTCCCTGTAACTCTGCATTTCCCACTCCACCTAACTTTGGACTGTGGGAGGAAACCCAGGCAGACATGGGGACAATGTGCAAACTCCACACAGCCAGACGCTCGAACTGGAGTTGAACCGATGTACCTGGTGCTGTGATGCAGCAGTGCTAACTGCTGAGCCACCATGCCGCCCCAAGTTATACTCCGTGTAGTGCTAAAGAAAGGTTTTGAGTTTGACTCCAGAGGTTTGAGTACAAACCCAAGACTAACTCTCCAGTGGATTGCTGAAGGAGTGCGGAACTGTTGGAGATGCTATATTTCAGGACGAGATGCTAACTCTTAGACATCTGTTTCTGGATTAGTGTTGCTGGAAGAGCACAGCAGTTCAGGCAGCATCCAAGGGGCAGTAAAATCGACGTTTCAGGCAAAAGCCCTTCATCAATAAAGGCAGAGAGCCTGAAGCGTGAAGAGATAAGCACTTATCTCTCCATGCTTCAGGCTCTCTGCTTGTATTCCTGATGAAGGGCTTTTGCCCGAAACGTCGATTTCGCTGCTCCTTGGATGCTGCCTGAGCTGCTGTGCTCTTCCAGCAACACTAATCCAGAATCTGTAGTCATTGTTTTTACCTCTTAGACATCTGTGTCTACTCTCTCAGGTGGATGCGAAAGATCTCACTGCTGTGTTTTGAAGAAAGCAGAGGAGTTATTTCTCAACATTGCTAAAAAAAATTGATCATTTGTGGATCTGGGCATAAGTGATCACACTATCACTTGCCGTGAAGCACTTTGATCCTGAGGTCATGAACGGTGCTACATAAATGCAAGCGTGTTGTTCTTGATTCAATTTACCTTCTATTAGCGTGTTTTGAGAAGACTTGTAGCTCAGGTTGAGGTTTTGGATGTAGGTTTGCTTGCTGAGCTGGAAGGTTCATTTCCGGACATTTCATTACCCTACTAAGTAACATCTTCAGTGGGCCTCTGTGCGAAACACTGCTGATAATTCCTGCTTTCTATTTATATGTTTGGGTTTCTTTGGGTTGGTGATGTCATTTCTAGGAATTCTCATGCATGTCTTTGTTTGTCCTAGAAGCATGGCATTCCAACCAGAACTCTATCAACAAACACATCAAGTTAGACTCCATCTACCACCCCCCTGAGAAAAGGAGCAGGAAGTGACTTCATCACAGGAAATAACATCACCACAGGAAATGACATCACCAACCCAAAGAAACCCAAACATATAAATTGAAAGCAGGAATTTTCAGCATTGCTTTGCCTGAGGCCCACTGAAAATGTTACCTAGTAGGGTAACAAAACATCTGAAAATGAACCTTCCAGCTCAGTGAGCAAACGTACATCGATTACCTTCTGTTCTTAGCCCTTTACAAAGGTTTTGCCTAGTGAGTGGTTTCCATAACTTCCGTTGACTCAGTTGGAAACACTCTGAAGAGAGAGAGAGAGAAACAAGAGCTGTGCATTTGAGGAACAATGAGAGAATACATTGGGATATTGGAATGTTGTAATGAAGATGTAACAAAGAGCAATGGGACTTCGAGTGAAGGTTTTGAGAAAGATTCTCGCTTAGTAAAGGAATAAGCAAACTATTATTGCAGAGGGTGTAACCATCCACTGTTACTAAGCTCTGCACTCAAGGTATAATGCTGTCTGAGCCTGAAATATAAGCTTATTAAAAGTATTCACCCAAGGTAGATGAAGTATGCTCAACCACAAAATCTAATTCATTCCGATAAATTGTTCAGTTACATTTAGAACAACAAGAATTATTAGAATTGCTGAAAGAGTCTGGTGTGTGATATTTCCACTGTTTACACATCAAGAACTAATGAAAACATTACCACTTAACAATGGCAATGAGAGGCATGCACTTAAGACAAAATAACTATCATTATTCAATAACTGTCTTTTCAAGCAGGTCTACCAAGACTGAAGCACTTCAGTATTTCAGATGAATTGAATTGATACAGGTGGAGCTTGGCTAGATTAAATCCAAGGTAACATTGGTCTCAAAGCTAACAGAAACCCTTTGCTGTCATTTTTTTGTTGAATCCCTAAAGGTCAGAGTCCAGAGTCCTAAAGGACATGATTGAAGTGCAGACTTGGAAGCAATAACAGAAATTACTGGAAAGGCACAGCAGGTTTGGCAGCATTTGTGGAAAGGAATCAGAGTTGACATTTATGGACCAGTGATACTTCCTCAGAACAGTCTTTCATAGAATCCTGACAGTGTGGAAGCATTTGGCCTATTGCCCTGCCAAAGAGCCATCCCATCTACAACATTACGTTTCCCAAGGCTAACCCACCTAGCCTGCACATCCCTGGACATGCAGGCAATTTAGCATGGCCAATCCACCTAACCTGCACATCTTTGGACTGTGGGAGGAAACCAGAGCACCCGGAGGAAACCCACACAGACGCAGGGAGAATGTGCACACACCACACAGACAGTCACCTGAGGCTGGAATTGAACCCAGGTCCCTCGTGCTGTGAGGCAGTGGTGCTAACTGCTGTGCCACCAATCTTAATTTCTTCGCTGATTAAAAACCTCTCTATCTCAATGTTGAATATACCGAATGACCCAACCTCAGCAGCATTTGGGGGAAAGAATTTCACAGATTCACTACTTCTTGACCGGAGAAATTCCAATTCATCACTGACTTCAATGTGTGATCACTTATTCCGAGATGATACTCTCTGATCCTAGTCTCTCCGACAATGAGGAAACAGCTATGTGCATCTCCCCTGTCAATCTCCTCAGAATCTTGTATGTTACACTAAGATTGTCTTTCATTCTTCTGAACTCCAGTGAGGTACAGATCCAATCGATTCAACCTGCCCTCAGAAGATATTTCTTTAATACCTAATATCAATCTAGTGAACCTTCTCTGGACTGCCCCCAAAGCCAGTATATATTTCCTTAGATGAGGGAACCATGGTATTTCAGCTGTGGTCTGAACATCATCTTGCAAAGTTTCAACATTGCTGCTGTGCTTTTTCACTTCATTCCCTTTGAAATAAAGACTAACATTCCATTTGCCTTCTGTATTACTCACTGAATTTGTGTGCTAGCTTTCTGTAATTCAACTTTTTGAGGAAGGGTCACTGGACCTGAAATGCTAACTTTGATTTCTCGCCGCAGATGCTGCCAGACCTGCTGAGATTTTCCATCATATTCTGTTTTAGTTTCTGTACTTCATGAACAGGGACTCCCAACTCCCTCTGTGCTTTAGCTTGCTTTAGTCTTTCTCCATTTAAGTACTATTCAACTCCTCTATTCTTCCTGCCAAAGTGCATAACTTCACATTTTCCCACATTACTTTTCACCTTATATCCATTTTGGCTTCTCTCTTCCTTTTTATATATTTTAAGAAATTTTTGCTGTCTGTCTTAATATTACTGCCAAATGTACCCTCTAAGTTTTTGCTCACTTGCTTAACCTGTCTGTATTCCTTTGCAGACTCTGTGTCATCCTCACTACCTGCCTTGCCACATATTTTCGTGTCATTCATAAACTTGGTAACAGTAAATTCACTTCCCTCATCTAAGTATTTAAAATGTATTGTCAATAATTGTTGCAGCCTCAGACTTATCCCTGTGTCACTCTACTGGCTATAGGTTGCCAACCTGAAAAAGCCCCATTTCCATCAGTTAGCCAATTTTCTATCCATTCAAATGTACTATCTCCAACACCGTGGGTTCTTATTTTATTAAGTAGCCTTATGTATTTTAATGAGGAGAAAGTGAGGACTTGCAGATGCTGGAGATCAGAGCTGAAAAATGTGTTGCTGGAAAAGTGCAGCAGGCCAGGCAGCATCCAGGGAGCAGGAGAATCAATGTTTCGGGCATAAGCCTGCACTTCCTGAAGAAGGGCTTATGCCCAAAACGTTGATTCTCCTGCTCCTTGGATGCTGCCTGACCTGCTGCACTTTTCCAGCAACACATTTTTCAGCTTATGTATTTTTATGGAAATCCAAATGTATTGCATCTACTTCCTATTTATCCATCCTGCTGGTTCCCTTCATGAAGCCATACTGACTCTGATTGATCATATTATGCATTACAGGCATATCTTTTTTAAAGACTCTCAACATTTTTCCATTGATTGATGTTAAGCTAACTGGCCTATAGTTGCCATTTTCTTTTGTTTTCCATTTTTGAATGAGTGTGAGACTTTGGCAGAACATTTCCAATCCTCTGGGTTTTTTCCATGATCTAAAAAAATTTTGGAAAGTTAATATCAGTGCATTGACTATCTCTGTACCTAATCTATTAAATATCTCAATGCCCATCCCATCAGCTCTGGGGGAAATGTCGCTTTTAGTTCATCTAGTACTTCTCTAATCTTAGCTCATATTTATTTCCCCACCCCCCACTACTTTTCGTCACTTATATAAATGATTTGTATGTGAACATAGGAGGTATAGTTAGTAAGTTTGTAGATGACACCAAAATTGGAGATGTAGTGGACAGTGAAGAAGGTTACCTCAGTGTACAATGGGATTTTGATCAGATGGGCCAATGGGTGGAGGAGTGGCAGATGGAGTTTAATTCAGATAATTGCATTTTGGGATTGCATTTTGGGAAAGCAAATCTTAGCAGGACTTATACATTTAATGGTAAGGTGCTAGGGAGTGTTGCTGAACAAAGAGACCTTAGAGTGCAGGTTTATAGCTCCTTGAAAGTAAAGTCGCAGGTCCAAAGGATAGTGAAGAAGGCGCTTGGTATGCTTTCCTTTATTGGTCAGAGTATTGAGTACAGGAGTTGGGAGGCCATGTTGCGGCTGTACAGGACATTGGTTAGGCCACTTTTGGCATATTGTATGCAATTCTGGTTTCCTTCCTAATGGAAGGATGTTGTGAAACTTTAAAGGGTTCAGAAAAGATTTACAAGAATGTTGCCAGAGTTAGAGGATTTGAGCTACAGGGAGAGGCTGAACAGGCTGGGGCTGTATTCCCTGGAGCGTTGGAGACTGAGGGGTGACCTTATAGAGGTTTATAAAATCATGACGGGCATGGATAGGATAAATAGACAAGCTCTTTTCCTGGGGAGTCCAGAACTAAGGGGCATAGGTTCAGGGTGAGAGGGGAAAGATATAAAAGGGACCTAAGGAGCAACTTTTTCATGCAGAGGGTGCAACGTGTATGGAATAAGCTACCAGAGGGAGTGGAAGAGGCTGGTAGAATTACAGCATTTAAAATGCATCTGGATAGGTAAATGAATAGGAAGGGTTTGGAGGTATATGGGTCAAATGCTGGCAAATGGGACTAGATTGGGATGGGATATCTGGTCGGCATGGATGAGTTGGACCGAAGGGTTTGTTTCCGTACTGTACATCTCTATGACCCTATTGTTTGGTATGCTCTACAAGCAGATCATTCTTAAAAAGTGCTTTAGGGTAGCAGAATGGAGTGCAGAATACAGTGTCAGAGCTGCAGAGATGGGGCAGAGAAAGAATTTGTCTCTTAATTTTTTTAGCATTTTTGGAATGCTGTTAGCATCTCCTAACATAAAGATTATGCAAAACATAATTCACCTCTTCCATTTCCTGATTTCCCCATTATTATTTCCCCATTATTATTTCCCCATTATTATTTCCCCAGACTGCTTCTCTAAGGACCTTATATCCACTTTGGCTTCTCTCTTCCTTTTTATTCATTTAAGAAACTCTTGCTGTCTGTCTTGATATTACTTGCAAATGTACCTTCTAAGTTTATTTTTTCTTTCTTTATTACCTTTCAATTTGATGCTACCCTTAACTTCTCTGCTTAATTCCAGTAGGCTTATCCCCTTCCTAGAATCTATCTTTCTGAGGCATATATTTATCGTGAGTCGTGAACTATTTTGTTAAACATCTGTTATTGTTCTCCAACTGTCTTTTTAACTGAACCCAATTCCTAATCCACTCCAGATAACTCTGTCCTCATTCCTTCGTAATTACCCTTACTGAAGTTAGCACTGTAGTTTCCAACCAAAGTTTCTCACTATCCAATTGAATGCTAAATTTTGTCATGTTAAGGTCACTTTTCCAGTGGTGATATTGTATTCTGAAATAATTTATTAAATCTGCCTCATCCTTAATGACCTGATCCCTGTTGGGATCTGTGACATATTGTTCCAGGAACTCTCCTGAATACGTGGCAAAAATCACACAACACCCGGTTACAGTCCAACAGGTTTATTTGGAAGCACTAGCTTTTGGAGCACTGCTCCTTCATTAGGTAGCTGTGGGACAGGATCATAAGACACAGAACTTATAGTATGAATTCTTTCCTGTGGCTAACTTTTCCAATTTGATTTTCTCAATCCAAATGAAGGTTAAAGTCATTCATGATTATTATGTTGCCTTGTTTACATGCTCTCATTATCCCTCATTTAGGTTGGACTAGATTAGATTGTTGTGGTTCTGTTCGCCGAGCTGGAAATTTGTGTTGCAGACGTTTCGTCCCTGGTCTAGGTGACATCCTCAGTGCTTGGGAGCCTCCTGTGAAGCGCTTCTGTGATGTTTCCTCCGGCATTTATAGTGATTTGTATCTGCCGCTTCCGGTTGTCAGTTCCAGCTGTCCGCTGCAGTGGCCGGTGTATTGGGTCCAGGTCGATGTGCTTATTGATTATATCTGTGGAATCCTAGAGGCCATGCCTCTAGGAATTCCCTGGCTGTTCTCTGTTTGGCTTGTCCTATAATAGTAGTGTTGTCCCAGTCGAACTCATGTTACTTGTCATCTGAGTGTGTGGCTACTAAGGATAGCTGGTCATGTCGTTTCGTGGCTAGTTGGTGTTCATGGATGCGGATCGTTAGCTGTCTTCCTGTTTGTCCTATATATAGTGTTTTGTGCAGTCCTTGCATGGGAATTTGTACACTACATTAGTTTGCTCTTGCTGGGTATTGGGTCCTTCGTCCTGGTGAGTTGTTGTCTGAGAGTGGCTGTTGGTTTGTGTGCTGTTATGAGTCCTAGTGGTCGCAGTAGTCTGGCTGTCAGTTCAGAAATGTTTTTGATGTATGGTAGTGTGGCTAGTCCTTTGGGTTGTGGCATGTCCTCATTCCATTGTCTTTCCCTTAGGCATCTGTTGATGAAATTGCGCGGGTATCCGTTTTTGGTGAATACATTGTATAGGTGTTCTTCTTCCTCTATTTGCAGTTCTGGTGTGCTGCAGTGTGTTGTGGCCCTTTTGAACAGTGTCTTGATGCAACTTCTTTTGTGTGTGTTGGGGTGGTTGCTTTCGTAGTTTAGGACTTGGTCTGTGTGTGTGGCTTTCCTGTATACCTTTGTGGTGAATTCTCCGTTCGATGTTCTTTGTACCATCACGTCTAGGAAGGAAGAAAAGGACAGCCAACTCCCATTCCTAACACCAACTTGCCACGAAACGACACGACCAGCTATCCTTAGTAGCCACACACTCAGATGACAAGCAACATGAGTTCGACTGGGACAACACTACTATTATAGGACAAGCCAAACAGAGAACAGCCAGGGAATTCCTAGAGGCATGGCACTCATCCACTGATTCAATCAACGAGCACATCGACCTGGACCCAATATATTGGCCACTGCAGCGGACAGCTGGAACTGACGACCGGAAGTGGCAGAGACAAACCACTATAAATTCCGGAGGAAACTTCACAGAACCGCTTCACAGGAGGCTCCCAAGCACTGAGGATGTCACCTAGACAGGGGACGAAACGCCTGCTACACAAATTCCCAGCTCCGCGAACAGAACCACAACTACGAGCACCTGAGCTACAAATCTTCTCCCAAATTAGATTAGATTCCATACAGTGTGGAAATAGGCCTTTTGGCCCAACCAGCCCTCACTGACCCTTCAAACAGTAACTCACTCAGACCCACTTCCCTCTGACTAATGCACCTAACACTATGGGCAATTTAGCATGGCCAATTCACCTGACCTGCACATCTTTGAACTGTGGGAGGACACTGGAGCATCTGGAGGAAACCCATGCAGACACGGGGAGAATGTGCAAACTCCACACAGACAGGTGCCCGAGGCTGGAATCGAACCTGGAACCCTAGTGCTGTTGGACTGCAGTGTTAATCACTGAGCCACAATGCTACCACTATGTCTATTCTACAGTATAGCTACTGTCTGGGGGCTTGTAGTTTACTCTCACTAGTGTCTCCTTCTCCTTGTTTTTCTAACCTCCATCTACATGGATTCTTTGTCTTCTGATCATAGATCATTTCTTGCCAATGTGCTTATTCCATCCTGTACTAACAAAGTTATCCCACCACCCAATCCTCCATGCCAGTCCTTTTGGAAAGTCAATACCCCCGAATATGACGTTCCCAGCTTTTATCTCCTTGTATCTATGTCTCCAAAATGGCTACATTATCATACCCATTAATTTGCATTTGTGCAGTCAATTCATTTATTTTGCTGTCCATACCACACACCTTCATGTAAAGAGATATTCATCTTGCCTTTTTACCATTTTTATCCCCGTTGGCCTTATTTTGTGCTGTTTTTCTCTTTATACACTTTGTCTATGTGTCACACTATGGGTAACAGGATCGAGATAGCTGCCCTATAATGCTGCCATACCCTCTTGCTTTGTAAACTCATGTTTCCCTTCTGCTGAACTCTCCCTCCGATGTGGAGGTGCCAGTGTTGGACTGGGGTGGACAAAGTCAGAAGTTGCACGACACCAGGTTATAGTCTTCACTGACAAAGGAGCAGCCTCCAAAAGCTTGTGATAACAAATAAACCTGTTGGACCATAACCTGGTGTTGTGTGACTTCTGACTTTGAACTGTCCCCATTTAATCTCTAGTCTTCAATTGCTTGGTACCATGCTGGCTTCAAGTGAAGCCAATCCCAGTGGAGCCACTCCCTTCTCCCCCAGCCCTGGTGCCTGTGGCCAGCCAGCTCAGAGTCAGTCCTTGAACTTAGGAGATTCTAAATCGCCTGTTTATTTTTTCTTCTTTTTTGTAATTTTCTCCCACGCTATCGCCTAACTGTGGTAGTGCTTATATTTTCTCCATGTTGTGTGTGTGCAGGTGTGGGATGCAGTAAAAGGCACAAGGAGTACAAATCTTTATTCAATTTCCACCACCAGGAGGAAAGAAAACACTCAAGTGGCCAGTGACAAGCAGTGCCCTTCACAACAAAGGGCAATGTTACGTGATCAAACAGTGAAGGGGAGGGCAGGGAATAAATCAAAATAGAGTTGGACAGGGAAGTCCCTTGTTTATATCTGTCAGCCAGGGCTCCATGATTGTCTCAGGTTAACAATCCCAATCAAGGATTTCATAGTCAATGGGATCTACCTGGTTCCAATCACTGCAGTTACAAAGCTTTTTGATACATTCGGGGCCAAGAAAAGTGCTACAGATATTTTAGTTAAAAATAACTTGGGACACTAACACTGTGCCAGAAGTTCCCCAAGAAAATTGCAATATGAATGCAAGTCTTTCTTTCTTGAGGAGAAAGCTGAGGTCTTTTGTTAAAAATCGCACAACACCAGGTTATAGTCCAACAGGTTTAATTGGAAGCACACTAGCTTTTGGAGCGTCGCTCCGAAAGCTAGTGTGCTTCCAAATAAACCTGTGGGACTATAATCAGGTGTTGTGTGATTTTTAACTTTGTACACCCCAGTCCAACACCGGTATCTCCAAGACAAGGTCTTTTGTGATTATGAGCTGTCTCTAATAAATCTGATAAGGAATTCAGGAGAGATGCTTTTATCTCGACAGTAGAGGGAATGTGGAGGCCACTATTGCAGACAATAGCTGAGCTCAATAGCAATTGCATTTCAAGTGAAGCTAATCAATTCTAAGGAAGAAAGGAATAAAGATTATGCTGATAGGTGAGTTGAAGAGAAATGGGAAAGGGGCCTTTGTGGAACATAAGCACTAGCACAGAGTGGTTGGGCTGAATGGTTTGAGCCTGTACTATAAATTCTATGTTTTTTATAAGATGCAGCAGTCTGTGCAATTCTGTCCTGCAGTTCTAGCCTGAATAATGCATTCAAGCCCTTGAACCCACTCCAGGTCTTGAGCACATAATGTCAAGGCAAGGTTGCGAATAATGAGCCAAATTGCTACTTGAATGCACAGGCAAATATAATAAAGTTGTGAATGCCTCCCAATATCTGACTGCAGCAAAGCTCAAATATGAACAGGCAAATAGCGAAAGGTAATATCCAGTGCTGGTGCACTGGCAAACACAAGGGTGAAAATTTATACAAATGCTTGGAATATTACGAGGTTGGAGAAAATAATATTTCATGCAGAAATGTTGTTGGAATATAGCACGCAATGATACAAGCCAATGATGAGGAGAATTAGTTAGTGCAGTGAGTTGTTGTAAATTGAAACGCATTGTTTAAAAGGGTGCCAGAATTAAATTCAATGCCAATTTGGAAAAGATCATTAGAAAAATAGTTGAGATTGCAGTACAGGAATGGAATTTGTTATATCGTTCCTATTGAGGGTTGGCAGCAGACACAGATATACTGAGCAGAATGGATCCCTTCTGTGTTTTCATTTCTATAGTTGCCTGCTTGAGGATATGGATAGCACACAGTGACAGATAAGCTGTAATCAAGTGGAGGGAATGCATTAAAGATCCCCCTAGCCTGACTGGACTTACATGGAATTATATACAAGTTACAGGAAAAGAAGTAGGTCATTCAATTCAATTAGTCTATGCAAATATTTCTCCTCCGCATGGACTTCATCCGCTGGTTTTCAAGGAAATTACTGGAAAAGTTCATAGAACATAGAACATAGAACATAGAAGAATACAGCGCAGTACAGGCCCTTTGGCCCTCGATGTTGCGCCGATCCAAGCCCACCTAACCTATACTAACCCACTATCCTCCATATACCTATCCAATGCCCGCTTAAATGCCCATAAAGAGGGAGAGTCCACCACTGCTACTGGCAGGGCATTCCATGAACTTACGACTCGCTGAGTGAAGAACCTACCCCTAACTTCAGTCCTATATCTACCCCCCCCTTAATTTAAAGCTATGCCCCCTTGTAATACCCGACTCCATACGCGGGAAAAGGTTCACACTGTCAACCCTATCTAACCCCCTAATCATCTTGTACACCTCAATCAAGTCACCCCTAAACCTTCTTTTCTCTAATGAAAACAGCCCCAAGTGTCTCAGTCTTTCCTCATACGATCTTCCTTCCATACCAGGCAACATCCTGGTAAACCTCCTCTGCACCCGTTCCAGTGCCTCCACATCCTTCCTATAGTATGGCGACCAAAACTGCACACAATATTCCAGATGCGGCCGCACCAGAGTCTTATACAACTGCATCATGACCTCAGGACTCCGGAACTCAATTCCTCTACCAATAAAAGCCAGTACGCCATATGCCTTCCTCACCGCACTATTTACCTGGGTGGCAACTTTCAGAGATCTGTGTACATGGACACCAAGATCCCTCTGCTCATCCACACTACCAAGTATCCGACCATTAGCCCAGTACCCCATCTTTTTGTTATTCTTCCCAAAGTGAATCACCTCACACTTAGCTACATTGAATTCCATTTGCCACCTTTCTGCCCAGCTCTGCAGCTTCTCTATATCCTGCTGTAACCTGCCACATCCTTCCTCACTGTCAACAACTCCTCCGACTTTCGTATCATCCGCAAACTTGCTCACCCAACCTTCTAACCCCTCTTCCAGGTCATTTATAAAAATGACAAACAGCAATGGTCCCAAAACAGATCCTTGCGGAACACCGCTAGTGACGGCACTCCATGAAGAAACTCTGCCATCAACTACTACCCTCTGTCTTCTTCCATCCAGCCAATTCCTAATCCAAACCTCCAACTCACCCTCAATGCCATATCTCCGTATTTTCTGCAGTAGCCTACCATGGGGAACCTTATCAAACGCCTTACTAAAATCCATATATACCACATCTACCGCTTTCCCCTCATCAACCTCCTTCGTCACCTTTTCAAAGAATTCAATAAGGTTTGTGAGGCACGACCTGCCCTTCACAAAACCATGCTGACTATCCTTGATCACATTATTCCTATCCAGATGTGCATAAATCCTATCCCTTACAATTCTCTCTAAGACTTTGCCCACAACAGAAGTGAGACTCACCGGCCTATAGTTACTAGGGTTATCCCTACTCCCCTTTTTGAACAAGGGAACCACATTTGCTATCCTCCAGTCTTCTGGCACTACTCCTGTAGACAAAGAGGACATAAAAATCAAGGCCAATGGCTCTGCAATCTCCTCCCTTGCTTCCCAGAGAATCCTAGGATAAATGCCATCAGGCCCAGGGGACTTATCTATTTTCACCTTTTCCAGGATTTCCAACACCTCTTCTCTACATACCTCAAAGCCATCCATTCTACTTATTTGTGACTCAGTATTCACATCGACGACAATGCCCTGTTCCTGAGTAAATACTGAAGAAAAGTATTCATTCAGTGTCTCCCCAATCTCTTCCGGCTCCACACGCAACTTCCCACTACTATCCTTGACTGGACCTATTCCTACCCTAGTCATTCTTTTATTCCTAACATACCTATAGAAAGCCTTAGGGTTTTCCCTAATCCTACCGACTAAGGACCTTTCATGTCCCCTCCTTGCTGCTCTTAGCTCTCTCTTCAGGTCCTTCCTGGCTACCCGATAACTCTCAATCGCCCCAATTGAACCTTCACGTCTCATCTTGAGATAGGCCGCCCTCTTCCATTTAACAAGGGATTCCAATTCCTTATTAAACCACGGCTCCCTCGCACGACCCTTTCCTCCCTGCCTGACAGGTACATAATTATCAAGGACACTCAATAGTTGCTCCTTGAACAAGCTCCACATATCATTTACACTCTTGCCTTGGAGTCTTCAGTTCTGAGGAAGAATCACGCGATCTTAAACGTTAACTCTGATTTCTCGCCACGGATGCAGTCAGATCTGCTGAACATGTTCAGCAATTCTGTTTTCGTTTTAGATTTGCAGCATCTGCAGTTCTTTTGTTTTTAAAAGAAGCAGCGAGTTGGATAGTTGATGTTTATATATTTTCACGATGGTTGATAGCTCGTTTTAATTTTTCCAAACTCCATAAATTCGAGAAGATCCCATAGATTGAGCAATGTACAACTCCTTTATTTAAGTTGTTAATTTAAGTTGATTTTATTTAATTTGACCTAATCTAAGTTGTTAGGTTAGTCTAGCATAATTTAAGCTAATTTAAACTAATTTGCTAAATCCAACTATTTGTCGAACGTGGAAAGATCGTTCCGTACCTTTGTGATAGTTTTGGTTTGTTTTGTAGAGTAGTAGGTATTTATTGTTAATGGTTTTGTAACAGAAGATCGCTATACTACCTTTTGTACTTTTATAATTTTATAAAAAATAAAAACATTTTTCAATAAAAGAAGGGAGGGGGAGAGAGAAGCAGAAGCTACAGGTTAGTTAGCTTGTCATTGGGAAATGTTAGAAGCTACTGGTAAAGGTTATAGCAGGGCACTGAGATAAGTTGAAGATAATCAGGCAAAGTTAGCATGGTTTTGTGAAAGGGAAGTTAATTTTAACTAATCTGTTGAGGAAATTGCATATGAATTTAAGGGAACTGATGGATATATTGTACTTAGATTTCTAGGAAGGTAATTGATAAAGTGTCACATTAAAAGTTATTGTGGAACGTAAAAGCTCATGGTGTAGGGGCTAGTATATTGAGATGGATAAAAGATTGGCTGACTGACAGGATGTGGAGTGTAGGCTTAAATGGATTTTTGTTTGCGCTAGTGGAAAGAATGGTGTGCCACAGGGATTGGTGCTGCGAGCTCTGCTGTTTACATGTATAACAATTACTTTCATGACAGTAATCATGCTCAGAATGAGAGGAACTTCGGGGGTTCAGACATTTGACGTATATGCTTGACAGAAGAGCCAATGGTGCGAAGCTACCATCTCTGGGAATATGACTGAATGCCTCTAAATAGAATCCCTCAATATCAACAAACACATCGACCTGGACCCAATATTCCGGCCACTGCAGCGGACAGTTGGAACTGACAACCGGAAGCGGCAGATACAAACCACTATAAATGCCGGAGGAAACAACACAGAAGCGCTTCACAGGAGGCTGCCAAGCACTGGGGATGTCACCTAGACAGGGGACGAAACGTCTGCTACACAAATTCCCAGCTTGGCGAACAGAACCACAACAAGGAGAATACATTGCTCAGTGGACATAATAAGGCCAACAAAATTAATGTAGATAGATTATTGGAGTGGGCAAATATCTGGCAAATGAAGTATTATGTGGGAAAATGTTAAATTGTCCATTTTGGTAGGAAGAATAAAAAAACAAGCATATTATCTAAAAGGTAAAAGATTACATGGTTCGGAGATGCAGCAGGATCTGGGTGTCCATGTGTATTAATCAAAAAAAGTTAGTATGCTGGTACAGCAAGTAATTAGGAAAGTTAGTTGAATGTTATAATTTATTGCAAAAGGGAATTGAAAACAAAAGGAGGCTATCGTACATGGCTCTGATGAGATCTCATCTGGAATACTGTGTACACTATTGATCACCTTATTTAATAAAGAATGTAAATATGTTGGAGGCAGTTCAGCGAATGTTTAAGCGACTTGTATCTGGAATGAGCAGGTTTTGTTATGAGGAAAGTTGGGACAGGCTCAGGTTGTATCCACTGGAGTTTAGAAGAGTTTGAGGCTGCTCACTTGATTGAAGACTCTGAACAGTTCTGACCGGGTGATTGTGGAAAAGATATTTCCTCTAAAGTGGGAATCTACAACCATGTAACAATGAGAGGTCACCCATTCCTAACTGACATGAGGCAGGAAGACAGAAGACTCACACAGAAGGTTGTGAGTCTTTGAAACTCTCTTCCTGCCATTTTGTGGAACACGGCCTTTGAATATTTGTTCAGCAGAAGTGCTCAGATATTTAGCAAGCAATGGGGGAAGAGGTTATCAGGATTAATGTGGATTTGAGGTTCCATCAGATCAACCATAATCCTATGATGGCCTGAAGGCCTAGATCGCCTTTTTTCACTCCTTGATCATATGTTCATCCATAAAGCTCCTTTTTCTCCATATCTAACCATATCACATGTCCTTCTATTCTTTTCTTACTTCCTTCGCTTCCCAATAGACAGTCAGAGAGTCCATCAGCACAAAAACAGACCCTTTAGTCCAACCAGCCCATAATTTCAAATTAAACTCATCCCACCTGCCTGCTCCTGGCCCACATCCCTCCAATCTTTTCCCATTCATATACTAACACAAATGTCTTTTAAACATTGTAACTATACCTGCATCCATCACTTCCTCTGGGAATTCATTCCACACACGAACCACCCTCTGTGTAAAAAAAAAGCCCCCATGACTATTTTAAATCTTTCTCTTCTCACCTTAAAAATATGCCCCCCCATTTTGAAATTCCCCACCCTAGGGAAAGATACCAACTATTCACCTTATCTATGCCTCAACAATTTTATAAACCTCTATAAGGTCTCCCCTCAACCTCCTACAGTCCTAGCCTATCCAGCCTCTCCTTATTACTCAACTCTCCAGGCCCGGCAACATCTTAGTAGGTCTCTTCTGAACCCACTCTAGTTTAATAATATCCGTTCTATAACAAGGAGACACAGCGCTCCCGAAGAGGCCTCCCCAATGTCCTGTACAACCTCCCACAACTGCTCGTGGTAGCAGGATGGGTTTTCTCACTGACCTCTGAATTCCTTATTGGATTTATAGGAACAATCTTATGCTAATGGGCCTTAGAATCATGGCTAGATTCACAGGTAAGTTGTAACATCTTCTCTACACCTTTCCTATGAAATCCTTCCATTACACTGACAGTGTCTATCAGGCCATGCCCTTTGACTTGATCTGTTTGGAGGATGGAATAGGTTGGAGGGGATGAGTGGCATCCTCCTGTTCCTGTGCAGTTTTGTAGATGGTACATAGGTAAGAATTGCACAGAAATATGCACAATGGTGGGCAATTTCTGGCTTGGATTTGGTTTGGCCGTGAGGGTAAGAACGTCCATTGATCTGGTTGTTGTGTGTGGGGGTTGGAGTTGAACTTCTGTCTCGTGATTCTCAGTGCTTTTTAGCCACTCAGAGAATCAGATGCGCAAGAGACTGGGACAGACGGTGTTACCTTTTGTGCCCGTCGCTTGTCTGCTCGCTGGTTCTGATGGTAGATCCTGCTGAAGTTGGAGACAATGACTGGTACAGGCAGAGCAATCACCAGCACACCACTCAACGAACAGATGGAGCCAAAAATCTTCCCAGCGATTGTCTTTGGTACCATGTCACCATAGCTACAGGAGAAAAGAAGATTGCATTAGAGTAGAGAAGCCCACACCAGATGGGGAATAATGGTTCAAGAAGGAAGCTCATTCCTGCATGAGTATATGAACACTCAAATTAGGAACAGAGGTAGGCCATTTGGCCCCTCAAACCTACTGCACCATTCAATCAGATCCTAGCTTATTTGAATTCCACATTCCCATCTATCCTCAATAACTTGCCTAGCTTTGTTTTAAAAGTATTCAATGACCCTGACTCCACAAATCTACCAGGTCAATGAGTTCAAAAGTCATACAGCTCTCTGAGAGAAAAAGAAACATTCTCTTCAGCTCTGTCCTCTGACCAACATCTTGAGGGCAATTAGGGATAGGCAACAAATCCTGGTCTGGCCAGTGACACACGCATCCTGGGAAAGAATGGGAAATATCCCACTTTCTGATCATTTTCCTTGGTCACTTTTAATTATTACATTAGCCCAATTCACAGTATCATCTATTTCCCCAATGTCTGTGTCTCATCCACAAGGTACAAGGCAGGAGTGCAATGGAATACTCTCCACTTATCTGGATGACTGCAGCTCCAACAACACTCAAGAAGTCGGAACGTAGAACAGTACAGCATAGGAACAGGCCCTTCGGCCCATCTGTGTTGACCATGATGGCATTCTAAACTAATCTGATCTGCCTGTAAGCTCAACAGCCAAGCACAGAGAAACCTTTGGGATTGACATCCCATTCATCAGCTCCAACATTCATCCCCTGCACCAGTCATAGGTAGCATGGTGTCCAATGTACATGACGCACAGAAGCAACTTTGTAAGGCAAGGCTTAGCAAAGTTCCTCAGAGTGACGATCACTGACAATCTGTCCTTGACTTCCCATGTCGATATGATGATCAAGAAGGCACAACAATGCCTCTGCTTCCTCAGGCAGCTCAGGAATGTTGGCATGTCCATAAGGACCCTCACCAACTTTTACAGGTGCACCATTGAGAGCAGACTGTCCAGGTGCATAATGGCCTGTTATGGCAACCGCTCTGCCAGGACTGTAAGAAACTGCAGAAGGTGGTTTGCACAGCCCTGACCATTACAGAAACCAACCTCCCAGCCATGGGCTCCATTTACAAGGCTTGCTGCTGTGGAAAGGCTGCCAACATCATCAAAGTCTCCCACCTGCCCTCAACCCTACCCAGGTAATGTTCTTCTACAACCTCTTCCATCAGGCAGAAGATACAGAAGCCTGAACACAAGTACCAGAAAGTTCAGGGACAGTTTCTTCCCAGCTGTTATTAGACTAATTAATGGACTCTCTCACCTCAAATAATGAACTTGCTAATGTTGCTCTCACCTAGTGCACATCCTGTGCAATGTAACCCGTATGCCTCATTTAAGTTTCTTTGATCTGTCATTCTTGCTTACTATGATATGCCTGGACTGCTCATAAACAAAGCTTTTCACTGTACTTCGGTACACATGACAAAAAAATCAATCAATCAATTGGGGATTGGGAACTCAGGTGAGGTGGCCAGACGAAGCTCTGACTGAGTTATAACATCTGTGCTCCCGTGCAAACACATAATTGTTCATAGAATCCCTACAGTGTGGAAGCAGGCCATTTGGCCCATTGATTCCATTCCAACCCTCTGAAGAGCATTCTAGCCAGACCATCCCCTGACTCTGTTCTGATAACCCTGCATTTCCCATGACTAATCCAAACAGCATGGAAACTATGGGCAATTTAGCATGACCAAACCAGCCTAACCTGCACTCTTTGGACTGTGGGAGGAAACTGGAGCCCCCGGAGGAAACCCACGTAGATATAAAAAGAATGTGCAAACTGCACACAGATGGTCATCCGAGGGTGGAATTGAACCCGGGTCCCTGGTACTGTGAGGCAGCAATGCTAACCACTGAACCACCATGCTGTCCCAAAGCAGTGCAGCACAGAATGAGGTCATTTGGCCCCTTCTGTCTGCCCCATTCGAACAGGCTCCTGTTCTCGTAGGTCCCTACCCTACACCACCAATATCCCTACACACACATCCTAACTTGAACCTCATGACCTGTCCTAGTTATTCCTAACCTTACTATGGGCAGCGCTACACTACCCTTGAGTCATGAAAGTGTGTCACCATCACCTTCTCAAGGGCAATTATGGATGGGTAATAAATGCTGGACCAGCCAGCAACAACAATATCCTCAGAATGAAAGAGAAACTTCACATCTCCATTCGGTTTCTGCGTTCTGATTCTACAGGACCCTTTCAAGCCTCAGATCTCATCACTTGACTTTCCTTGGAGAAAGTGAGGACTGCAGGTGCTGGAGATCAGAGTTGAGAGTGTGGTGCTGGAAAAGCACAGCAAATCAGGCAGCATCCGAGGAGCAGGAAAATCGATGTTTCGGGCATAAGCCCTTCATCAGGAATGAGGTTTGTGGGCTGGGGATCTGAGAGATAAATGGGAGGGTGGAAGGTAGCTGGGAGTGCGATAGGTAGGTGGAGGTGGGGGTAAAGGTGATAGGTCGGAGGGGAGGGTGGAGAGGATAGGTGGGAAGGAAGATGGACAGGTAGGACAGGTCATGAGGGTGGTGCTGAGTTGGAAGGTTGGAATTGGGGTAAGGGGGGGAGGGAAAATGAGGAAATTGGTGAAGTCCACATTGATGCCCTGGGGTTGACTTTCCTTCGCAGTCTCTGTAAGTTCTATCTATAGTCTCAGGAGCACTTGGTGCTGAGGTTATAGTGGCTTATCAGGAAATACTCAAGAGAAAACAATACTGCATTTGTTTTCTTTTCAAAAGCCCATCAGCTCACATAGCCACTGCAAGCTGCCTCACATATAACTTCATTCCATCAACATGAGTTAGTATTAGATCAGATATTGGCAGTGACAGGTCCCAAAGTCTGTCACTTGGGCAGATATTTGCATTTTTTTCATCTGAATCATTTACCAACATTCAGTTACCAGTGAATAAAATATTCATTATTTTATTGCCTGCAAACCACTCCTAGCTATTTGTTTATTCTGTGTAGAAACTTCCAGAACCCCTCGATTAGATTCCAACCTGCAACTTCTTCATTTATGTAAGTCTCGCTCTCTGCTGCTATTGCTGCCTGGAATCTAATCTCTTCCTGTTTTGCTTTTATCCCATGATGATGGGCAGCCTGCAGATACTGCTAAGATTCTGAGTGACAGGATTAAATGATGACAGCTGCAATCCCTGTCACTGTCTCTCATCATCTTTTCTGATATTTGGGGATCACGCATGGTCAGGACCTGTCATTTAAGTTTGGTTTCAGGTCAAAGGATGCTTACTGACTGATGTTTGAAGCCCCCTCACTTAGCAATTTACAATTCCTTGCTTTTTAAAGTGAGTGAATCCAGCACTGAGAAGCCCTGTAGGTGTTTCAGGGGGTTTGTGTGTGCATGCTTCATTTCAATATGTCAAAAACATTTTACTCAGCTGTTTCCACCACCAACATAAGCCCCCAACCCAAACTCTGCAATTCATTTTGTAATTCTAAGTTTCTTAGACTACACTGTAGTTAGATGTTTCTGAGAGTTTTTTATTCATTCACTCGTGGGACTTAGATGTCGCTGGTTGGTCAGCATTTATTACCCATCCCTGTATGCCTTTGAACCGAGTGGCTTGCTAGGCCATTTCAGAGGGCAGTTAAGACTCAACCACATTGCTGTGGGTCTGGAGTCACATCTAGGCTAGACCAGGTAAAGATGGCAGATTTCCTTCACTGAAGGACATTAGTGAACCAGATTTTTTTTTTGACAACATTTTCATGGTCATCATTAGACTTGTATTTCCAGATTATCATTGAATTCAAATCCCACCATCTCCCATGATGGGATTTGAACCTGCATCCACAGGATTCAAGCTGAGTTTCCAAATGAATAGCCTAGTGGTACTATTGCTAGACTATCACCTCCCCAACAATGGGCCAATTTTGATTCTAAATGCATTGGAAACTCTGTTTCTGAACATCAGTCATATTTCTGTTGGACTTCTCCTGCAACTTAGACCTTTTATGTTCTCTGATTGTCGAACTTTTTGATTTCACGTATTAGCCTGCATTTATGGTTCATATAGTTCAAAATTCCAAGGTGCTTCACAGAAGTGGTACCAGGGAGAATTTGACACCGAGTCACATGAGAGTATTTTGAATCAGTTTATCAAGATAGGGTTTAGTAGCCATCTACAAGCCACTGAGGTATATTGCAGTTCATCTGTGTCCTCGATGGTCTTGTGTTAGGGTCTCTGTTAGAAGGTTGGAACTAATGCAGCTCAAAACAAAGAGCTCTCCTTCGAGAGAGAAAGGCCAAGAGGACATCTGACAGAGGTTTCCAAAATCAGGAGCAGGCTGAATTGTGTAGATAAGGAGGGATGCTTTCTCAAAGGAAGAAGAATGAGAGGGTATAGATTTGAAGTTATTTGCAAAAGAGCAAAGGGAGATATAGGAGAAATTATTTTTATTGAGCAAATTGATAGGGAATGGAGTACACGGTCTTGAAAAATGGTGGAGGCAGGTTCAATTGAGGGCATTGGATATTTATCTGGATAAAAATGATGTGGAAGGGTATGGGGAGAAAGCAAAAGATTGGCACCAAGTGATAATGCTCATTCAATGAACTGGTGAAAGCATGATGGGTTGAATGGCCTTTTCTTGCATGGCCAGACTCCTTGGATAGAAACGGTGCCCTGGGATATGGGGAAAGCACAGGAGATTACCACCAGGTAATAGAATTGGGAAAATGGGCTGAATGGTCTCCACCTATGCAAGAACGAGTCTGTGATGTCATTGTATCTATGTTGTTAATAAATAATGTTTGAGAAGGCCTTGACATTTGACTGGAGCTCATATGAAGAACAAGGACAACCATACACTGAAACACATCTGACCAAAAGCTTCAGTCAAAAAAGTAGGTTTTAACAGGGACTTAGACAATGAAATGGCAGCACAGTGGTTCAATGGCTAGTACTGCTGCCTTACACCACTAGAGACTCGGGTTTGATCCCACCCTTGGGCAATTAGCTCTGTGGAATTTGGATGTTTTCCCTGTGTCTGTGTGGGTTTCCTTTCGGTACTCCAGTTTCCTCTCACACAATAAAGATTTGCAGGTTAGGTTGATTGGCCATGGGAAATACAGTGTTACAGGGATACTGTAAGAGGTGGGTCTGGGTGGAATGCTCTTCAGAGGGTTGGTGTGGACTTGATGGGCCAAATGGCCCACTGTATAGATGCTATGAAAGTAGCAAAGCAAAGAGTAAAGGTTTAGGAAGGGCGTATCAGACCTTAAGTGAGGACTTTGCAGAAGAAGACACACCTGCCGATGGTGGAGATATCTTCCATCATCTTTGTTTACCCCAATAGGGTACAGTTCTCCTGGTGATCAAACTGCCAAACATCTTCGCAGGCCACTATCTGTGTCTATGTGTCAATCACCAATGTCTGTTCTTTATTTCCCTCCAAGCCAAGGGAGACTGAAGAATGACAGGAGCCAGGTCTATTTCTCTTTCTGCCCCATGTGTATCTTCATCGCCTCTGTCCTGGGTGAGGATGTCTCAGCTCTTTTGGATGCATTAGAGAATGCTGTCAGTCTTTTACTCTTCAAAGTCATGGTAGTGTTGGACCAGCCTTCCCCCTGATTTTGGAATAAGATTAATTCAGGTTTGGTACAAAGGGCCAAATACTGGAGTTTCTCAAAATAGATTAATCTCCAGAGCGTTCCAAACAAAAATTGGCAGCATCAAATAAATTGTACTTTTCCATTTCTGTGGTTATATAAAATGATTGTTTGATGGCAACTGGGGATGGGAGGAGTGGTATAATAGAATCCCTACAGTGTGGAAGCAGGCCATTTAGCCCATTGATTTGACACTGTCCCTCTGAAAAGCAGCACACCCAGACCCAGACCCCCTCCTTGCCCTGTAACCCTGCATTTCCCATGGCCATTCCATCTGACCTGCACATGTGCGGACTGTGGGAGGAAACTGGAGCTCCCAGAGGAAACCCACACAGACACATGGAGAATGTACAAACTCCACACAGACAGTCACCTGAGGGTGGAATTGAACCCTGGTTGTAACCACTGAGCCACTGTGCTATCCTAACACTGTTACACTATCAAGATTAACCCTATCAGATGACAAAACATTGTTATTCATTTACAGGTTATAACTATCGCTGGCAACACCCATATTTATTGCCCTTGAAGTGAATGGTTTGCTCAGCCAGTCAGAGGGCAGTTAAGAGGAAACCCGTTGCTGTAGGTCTGGAGTCACATGTAGGCCAGGCCAAGTAAAGTTGGCAGATTTCCTTCCCTAAAGGGCATTCATGAACTGGAAACAGAAACAGAAATTGCTGGAGAAACTCAGCAGATCTGACAGCATCCGTGGAGAGAAAGCACAGTTAACTCTTTGGATCCAGTGACCCTTCTGCAGAACCAGATGGGTTTTTATTGACAATTTGGAATTTTCATGGGCATTATTACCCTTGCTAACTTTTTAATTCCAGCTTTTTTTAAAATTGAGTTTAATTTTCCTAATGCTCCTCCAGTGGGATTCAAACTGACAGCTCCAGATCATTTGTCCAGACCTTGGGGTTACACAACTACTACATAACCATTTAGGTTACCATCCTTGTATCATTGGTTGAGGATAGACTATGGTACCAAGCTGATACGCCAATGGCAGGAGTGTTTGAAGATGGGGGCGGGTTGGGGGCAGAAGGTCATATGATGTCAACTCTGAGAATACAGTCAATGAGAGTTCACAACCCAGCCCTCCATACTGGCTTCACTGTGCCAGAGGAAGTAAGAGAGATTTCTTCCTAAAGACAATTCATAATTCTCCAAGGCTCTTTATACAGCACCTTCCAAATCCAAGACCTCTCTCATCTGAAAGGACAAGGGCAGCAGATACATGGGAACATCACCCACAGCAAGTTTCTCTCTGAGCCACTCACCACCCTGACTTAGAAATATATCACTGTTCCTTCACTGTCGCTGGGTCACAATCTTGGAATTCCCTCCCTAAGGGCATTGTGGGTCTACCCACAGCACATGAAATGCAGCAGTTCAAGAGGGCAGCTCACTCCCACCTTCTAAAGGGGCAACTAGGGACAGATAATAAATGCTGCCTCAGCCATTAATGCCTCTGAACATAAAACAATGAGTGAGGTTGTAGGATTTACCTCCAGTGTCGATGGTTGAGACATGAGCTATATCAATACCAAGAGATTAGCTGGGACAATTGGATGAATCACAAAATTGCTAATTGTTATAGCACTGAAGAAAGCCATTCAGCTCATCGTGCCTGAATTGTCTCTTCAAATATGCGTCATTAGTTAGTATCAAT
This sequence comes from Chiloscyllium plagiosum, assembly GCF_037043375.1. Classification (NCBI taxonomy): domain Eukaryota; kingdom Metazoa; phylum Chordata; class Chondrichthyes; order Orectolobiformes; family Hemiscylliidae; genus Chiloscyllium; species Chiloscyllium plagiosum. The sequence continues at coordinate 6,604,514 of NW_028270164.1, forward strand.
CCCCTGTTCCCCCAAACCCTTGTTCAGTGTCTCCGCCCAAATAATCGTCCAATTCCCTCTTGATTGCCTCACTTGAATTTTACTTAAGCACATTTCCAAGCACTGAAGGAAATAGGCGAGGTGACTGTGATTAGGAGTAATTGCCTGATGGAGACTAAGTGCGAGTACGAATTTTCCTCCCAGTAGCATAGTCTAAAGCCTTCCCCAGTTTTTGGTGGTATTAACCCTGCTGACAATTTATAGAATAAAACTTTTGCAAAGCTCCTCCCTGACTCTGTACCACACCCAAGCAAATGTTCAGCAACCAAAGTTAACCATAAATCACCAGGAAATGTACTTAAACTAACTCCTTACTCACCCGCCTTTCTCAAATTCCTCAGAAATACAGTGATGTAGAGGCACTGGTTGGTAACACAGTGAACCAGACTAATAATCCTGGGAACACGGGTTTGAATCCCATCATGGTAACTGGGGGAACTTAAATTCAATTTATTAATTTGGAATTAAAAACTTGTCTCTGTTTCAAGGGATTGTTCTGAGAACCCATCTGGTTTATCACTTTCAGGGAGGGAAATCTGCTATCCTTACCCAGTGTGCCTACATGTGACTCCAGACCCAATGTGATGGAGCTGACTCTTAACTACCCTCTGGAATGGCTGAGCAAGCCACTCAGTTCAAGGGCAATTAAGATCGGGCAACAAAGCTAGCCTTATTGGTGACACCCACATTCTGTGAGTGAATGGACAAATGGAAGATTGGGTCCCTTTAAGTAGCTATAAGTGCCACTGTTTTCCCTCCCTGCGTTTAGGACTGTTGATTACTGTTCTCAGTGATATCATCATCCATTACCTCTCAGTGACATGTAGGGCGGGTAAGGGAGGCAGTGGAGGTTGGTACAGGAGGAGAGTTTTCTCTGGGAATTATGATAACAATCTCACTATCAACTTGTTCTGCCGAAGATGAAGCCTCTGACGGAGTGACGAGGCTGAGATTGCTGTCCTTTAGCAGACAGCATTATCTGTACAATCTGACAATATCTCTTTGTGCCGGTATCAGACAATTCCTCTGACAGTTCTGGATACAGTGGGATTCAGAAAATGCATTTCTCCATCACTTCTGCTTTTATTCCATGGACTACTACAGTGCTAGGATTCAGAGTCGTTTCTGGGTGCCGTTTGGTCTATAGTCCTGAACACACAACACTTGGACAGCGAGGGGAGGGTGGAATGGTGTGGAGGGCAGGTTTGATCACTAGCCGCAGTGTTGGCAAAGTGACCATGTCACCTCTTTTCAGGGAAACTTGCCGTGTCTACACTCAGGCACTTAATTGGACAGCAGTGGGGCCTTCTCACAGCACTGAGGATGCTGGGATTGGACCTCTCCTTCTCTGAGTACTGGCGGCCAATCAGAGACAGCTCAGATCAAGGAGGGAACCAGGAATAAGACATTGATGGCCGCAGGGCTGATGGGGGACAGGAGGACCAAGTGATATTGAAGGCAGTGGTAGGGAAAGTCTATGGCCAGGCTTTCAGTGCTGGGTCCCTCGATCAGGCATTGAGTGCTGCATCATTGGAGGGGCTGTCATTTGGAGGAAACTGAGGCCCAGCACTGCCTCTTTCGTAAAATCTACCACAGCATTATTTAGGAAAGGTTAGGGGAATTTTCCCAAATGCCCTGGTCAACATTTAGCTTTTAATGAACCCTTCAATGCACATCAGTTTATCTGATCATGATCAAAGAGCTAATTGTGGGATCTTGCCATGCACAAATGATCTCAAACTCACAACACAGCGTCCAACACTGGATGTGATTTGAATGCATTTGCTCAATAATCCTGCGAGTTTAAAGAATTATGCCGATAACAAATTTATTATTGTCAATCGGTCTAGCAGTGTGGAGCATCTACATGTACTGGAAGCTACTTATATTAATGCACAGGGCCCTGGTGTTCACAAACAGAATGAATGGCTATTCACACTGTGCTGCTTTAACTCAGTAGAATAGGTGACAGATATTCACTGATACATTTCTCATGGCATAACTTAAGCAACCAACTTCGACTGCCCTGGTTTAAGATTTAAACAAAAGCTTAGCACTTAACTGTCAGTCATCATTGACTGGTGTGATCTCCATGGTAATGCCTCTACTAATCAGAATCCACTTTCCAATCAGTCAACACTCTCCTGTTTTTCAGTATGTATGCATACTCTGCGACATTAGTTTTTCTTGCAAATGGTGCTGATGTTTGCGAGGTGAAAAGCTTTGATAAAGTAAAGTAATTGTGGTTGACCTGAGGCTAGATAAATGCATGCCTTTCTTCAGTCGCTGGCATATTTCCCATTGCTTTCCTCTGGACAGGAGGAGATCAGAATATGACAAGTGGAGGTGGTAATGACTGTTATTGGGGGAGGGGGTGCTGTTGAAGTGTGAGAAAGGTCTAATTTGGATTTTACCATGTTTGGATAGTGTTCAATCTGCTACGATGCTCCAGGTATGTCTACATCTGTTTAGGTGTTACTTTTTCTGTATTTATTTGGAGCTATTTTGACTGTGATGGTTCGGCAGTCTGTTAGTTTGTTAATCCCTGAGTTGCAGGGACTGATCTTGCAGAGACATCCCAGCAGTTAAACTTCTCCCTCAGCTGATTCACCATTACTCATGGTGGATACGCTGCGAGTCATTGAAATGAGACATTTCTTTCTGAAATGTCTTTACAAATAGCAACTGTAAGAATGAACTTCAACTCACCAACGCTACACAGGGTGGAGGTTGATATGTCAAACATAACTGATAAATGCAAGAAAACAGAGAACAGACATTCCCTGGTAACCTGCACAAAATGAAACTTACATGAATTATAATTGCTGGAAAAGCTCAGCAGTTTTGAGTGGCACGGTGGCTCAGTGGTTAGCACTGCTGCTTCACTACACCCAAGGTCCCAGGTTAGATTCCAGCCTCGGGTGACTGTCTGTGTGGGGTTTGCACATTCTCCCTGTGTCTGTGTGGGTTTCCTCCCGCAGGCCAGGTGAATTGGCCATGCTAAATTGCCCACAGTGTTAGGTGAATTAGTCAGAGGGAGATGGGTCTGTGCGGGATACTCTTTGGAGGGTTGATGTGGACTGGGTGGGCCAAAGGGCCTGTTTCCACAATGTAGGGAATCTAATCATCTGGGGAGAGAAATCAGAGATAACTGAAAGTTCTGAGGAATGGTCACTCGAGCTGAAACGTTAACTCTGATTTCACTCCCCAGTTGCTGCCAGACCTGCTGAGCATTTCCAGCAATTTCTGTTTTTGTTTCTTTTTTTACAGCACCTGTAGTTCTTTTGGTTTTTACTCACCTTAATCGTATTTTTTTAAAATGTTGAGATGATCGTACATTAACATTTTAAAATTGTTTTACGTATTTATTTACTGAAATTATATAAAGATAGCATTTTTGTTTCTTTGATAATGCAGAAAGAAAAGCATTTTAAGTCAAGTGGTTTTCGTAATGCAGTGGTCTAAATTAAAGTTCTATCTCTGACCAGATGTGATTGATAAACACAGAATCACAGCAGTATAATGGCACAAAGCCCATTGTACCTGATCTAGTTTGTTAACCAGGTGACATACCCAGTGCTAATCTTCTGCTTTTTCCCTATATTCTTGCAGACTACTTCTATCCAAATAAACATGCAATATCCTCTTGAGTGTCGCAGTTGAACCTGATTTCCAGGCAGCGCATTCCAGACCCTAAGTATTCACTGAGTGAGAAAGTTTATCCTCAAATCACCCTTATTTCTTTTTTAAATCACTTTAAATCCATGCCCTTTTATTCTGGTTCCTTTTACAAGAGGGTTACGGTGGCACGGTGGTTCAGTGGTTAGCAGTACTGCCTCACAGCACAAGGGACCCCGGTTCATTCCCACCTTGGGTGACTGTGTGTGTGTGTGTGTGTGGGTGTGTGGTGTTTGCACATTCTCCTTGTGTCTGCGTGGGTTTCCTCCAGGTGCTCCGATTTCCTCCCACAGTGCAGGTTAGGCGAATTAGTCACGCTAAATTGCCCAGTGTTAGGTGCATTAGTCAGGGATAAATATAGGTGGGTAAATGGGTTTGGGTGGGTTATTCTTTGGAGGATCAGTGTGGACTTGTTGGGCTGAAGGGCCTGTTTCCACACTGTAGGGAATCGAATCTAATCTTACAGTTTGTCTCTATCTGGCTGTCCATTCTGGTTATATCGTGAGGTGTGGGGAAAGGGGAGAGAAAGTGTCCCTACCTATTATTAGCTCTAATAAAAACACCCAAGGTACCATGCCCCTGAATAGCAGACATTTCCTCAATGCTGCTTGCTGTGGACTTTCTGAAATTGGGCTCCCTTTGCTAGAGCTTCAGGAGCTGAGAGCCTCTCGAAATGTGCAGCAGGGACCAATGTTTGAATGATCTGAAACATCCCTCCTCCCTCATCAACTTGCATTTCCACTGAGCCGTGCCTGTGAGCCGATGACCCCGGTCTGCAGATTCATTAACCCCAGCATCTGATTCAGGTTGGAACCCTTGTCTCCCATCTGAGTGACCCGAACAGAAACAAAGTGCCGCAGAGGCAGGAAATCTGACCAACTACTGGCCTGTATTTGCTACCGGGTGGAATGGCTGAAGCAGAGTGAGCCAATATCATTAAAGGGAAATGGATGATGACTTGGAGAAGAAAGGACATATTTATAGGGTGTGAAAATGTGAGATGGGAAACTGCTTAAGTGGGTCATTAGCATATTGTTCGGGTCAAATGGCCTGTTTCTGTACTATGCTTGCACTATACAAAAGGTCAGGGTGGATTACATCTCTGATTTAGTTTGAGTCCCACTCCAAGACTTGATGGTCCAGGAATATGCAGCATAACATGACCAAATAGTTTGATTACCAACAGAGAAATGTTTCTGACACATGTCAATAGCAGTCAGTACGAATGGGAGAGCTTCCTGCTCAGTTGTGTGGTGGAAATAACCTTGGAATCTCAAGATCGAGACTATGACATGCACGTAAAGGTATATGTTACTCAGCATCTCGGACTCACTAAATGAACCACTGGGCAAAAATCTGCTAGTGGACTCAGTGTAACTAAGTTAATTAAGTAAATTGTAGTGTGTCCATGATTATCTTACCTGCATAGGTTGGGTCTCTGAATTGGTACTTTCCTTGTCTGTTTGGCTAGGAGCAGTCCTCCATTGGACTCTCAGAATGTACACTTTGAATACTGTTGGTGGAGTGGATTGGGTTTATATTTAATGGGAGTTAGAAGGATGAGAGGAGATCTCATTAAAGCATGTAAGATCCTTAGGGGGCTAGTTAGGGGGATATTGAGAGGTTGTTTCCCGTTATGGAGAGTTTAAAACCAGAGGACATAGTCTCAGAGTAATTGGTCACATATTTAAAGCAGACCCCACTTCTCTCAGTGTGTAGTGAATCTGTGCAGTTCTCTATCACAGAGGGCAGTCAAAGCTGTTTCGTTAGGTATATTCAAGGCTAAGATCGATTTTTAATCAGCAATGGAATCAAAGGTTATGGGAATGGGTAGGAAAGTAGAGTGGATGATTATCAGATCAGCCATTGTCTCATTGATTGATGGAGCAAACTTGATGGGCTGAATAGCCTACTTCTGCTCCCACACCTTATGATCTTCTGAAGTCTTCGTTCAAGTTAGAGATTGCAGTCAACAGACAGAGGGAAATAATTGATTTCAAGTGCATTAGAATCAAGTTTCCAAATTAAACTTCAGGGTGTAGAATTGCACACAACATGTTACCTTATTGGCGATAAATTTAATGGGATTATTGGATTTTCCCAAGCAATTGGAACCAATCGCAGACTATTGATATGCAGATGCAGTGATATCGATCGATATCAGTTACTGAAATAAGTCCCAGTCGAAGCTGAAGATGAAGCTGAAATATGGACTCACTGATTGCCCAAAGCGGAAAGGTGTGAATGTTCTGTCGCCTTGTTCCCTGGTACAAACCGGAAGTGCTTGTGGTGAAGTTTGTGGTGAACAGACCATGATTTTCCCTCCAGGGTGAAATGACAAGACTGGAGAGGAAAGCACTTCCTCCTGAGCAACAGAACTGAATTCTCAACCTTGAGTTCTGTCCATGACATTTATATCCCTATAGTGATGCTCAGGTCCCAAGATACATGGTGAGGTCTTATTCTACTGAGTATTGAGCACAACAAGAAGTGGGAGGTAGACGGAGAGTCAGAAGTGAGGAAGTGGAGGAGGCCATTCCACTCTAACAGCCTATCTCCCAGTCAATGAGAAACGACTGATCTGGACTTCATTTACTCACTGTCTGTCTCCACCTCCTTATAGATCCATTGCAATAAACCAGGCCTCTCACCCCATTGTGATTGCGCTAGCCCTTTGAAAGAGTCATCACTCTCCGTCTCGCACCTCCACATTTCGTCCATAACCCTGTAAGTCATTGTCCAAATTCCCTTTAATTTTAATTTGGTAATTAATTCGATTCTCTCCCATTTTAAGTGTTTTAGATCCTGACAATTCTTGGAGGTACTGTGTTTCAAATCAACTGCTTCATCAAGACCCCAACTCTTTCCTCATTTGGATGTAAAAGATTCCCATGTCATAATCTGAAGAGCAAGTGGGTTTGGTGGCCACATGACCAGAAGGACTTGGAATGCAGAGAAGGTTTACCAGGATGTTGCCTGGCCTCATAGGCATTGGCTAAGAGGAAAGGTTAAAAAGACTAGGATTGTTTTCATTGGAAAGATGGCGGCTGAGATAGATCTCTCTAAAATAATGAGGGGCATAGACAGAGTGGATAGTCAGAGGGCTTTTTCCCAGGGTCAGAGTTTCAATTAAAACAGGGCACAGGTTCACAGTGAGAGGGGGAAAGTTTAAGGGAGATGTGCAAGGGAAGGTTTTCCATGCAGAGAGCGGTAGGAGCCTGGAATGCACTGCCAGAAGGGGTGGTGGAAGAAGGCATATTGATGACATTTACGAGGCTTCTGAATGGTTACATGAATAGGGAGGGAATAGAGGGATAAAGACTGAATCAAGGCAAAAGGTTTGTTGTTTAGTTAATTAGGGCAGGATGGTTGGCACAGGCCTAGAAGGCCGAAGGGCCTGTTGCTGTGCAGGACTTCGCTTTGTCCTTTGTTCTGTTTTTTGAAACAATGAGATAGGAAGATATAATTACAAACAGAAATGCAGTCCATCTTTGAAGTTTGCAATGCAATGGGTATTTACATATCACAAGAAAATTATAAATATTCAAAATCTCAGTAGCACTTTGTGTCCACCAAGCTTTATTCCCATCTTTTCCAAGTGTGAGCTCAGCCAATTCCTCAGAGACTTCACTTGTCAATCATATGAAATTGCTTCAGAGTATTAATACAATAAGCTAATTATCTTTATCTTGTGTCAGCGTTGGTAAGACCTGAATCTGTAATAAGGCTACTGAGCAAACTGTCCTATTCAATCGCATTTCTTTGCCTTCCTTACCATCCCTATTGAATCTTACAGCATCTGTAATACTGGACTTATTGCAAAATCTCTTCCTTTACCTCTCCTGCTTGTAAAATCCTCATTAATTGGACTGAGAATCATTCATTTTGGTTCCAGAATGACCAACCTGATGTCAATGTCTTACTGCTACCGGTTTCAATGGACTGTCTCAATTTACTTCAATCACAGCCCCATGTCTCATCTCTCCCGGTCTGTCATTGTCCCAGTGTATTTAGCCCTTGTCAATATTGTGATGTACTTTTGAAAGTCCTGCCCCATCACTATCCACAGGAGTCAGGTTGTCGACAACAATGAAGTGGCAGTGCTCTCAGTCAGATTTGTCTCCCTAGCCTCCCATTTCCATTGCTCATGTGCAGTTGGATCTTTAAGTAAAGAAGCCACATTATTGTTTCACCAATCCTTTTTGTGTGTTTGCTGTATTTCCAATAAACAGGAGGATGCAACTGTCAAACCTGCTGCAAAGCTCCCTGTTTGTTGAGAGTCAGCGCTGTGCACCCTCACTGGGCTTTTCCATACTCGATGGGATTTCTGGGGTTTGGTCACCTTCACACCAACGATCATGTTTTTGAGTTGGTTGGCATTTCTTTTAAAAAGATTTGCCTTCAGATTCTAACCCTCACTTGTCTTTCCCCAGGTTGGTGAACAGACATTGTCAATTAGCAGCCTGTACAGCCAGTAGGCCCGAAAGTAGGATTTGAATCTAGCGCCTTGGAGGCAGGGGAACTGTCCATTATATCATTCAAGCTGATAAGGCATTGATACTGTTACTTCTCCTTTATTCAACAACGTAACAAAGAGAATCGTAGGATTAATATGGTGCAGAAGGAGGCTGTTTAGCCCATTCTGCATGAACCAGCTCTCGTGTCTAATTCTACTCTCTCACTTATTCCCATCTCCTTGCTCACTATTACAAGCCACATAATTAGTACTGCTGCCTCACAGCGCCAGAGACCTGGGTTTCCATCTCAGGCGACTCACTGTGTGGAGTTTGCACATTCTCCCAGTGTCTGCGTGGGTTTCCTCCGGGTGCTCCGGTTTCCTCCCAGAATCCAAAAATGTGCAGGTTAGGTGAATTGGCCATGCTAAATTGCCCGTAGTGTTAGGTGTAGGGGAATGGGTCTGGGTGGGTTGCGCTTCGGCGGTCGGTGTGGACTTGTTGGGCCGAAGGGCCTGTTTCCGCTCTGTAAGTAATGTAATAATCACCTAACGTCCTTCCTGAATGCCCACATTGAACTTGCCCCCAGCAGGCACTGCCTTCCATAGCCCAACTGCTTGCTGAGTGAAAAGGGTTTTCTCACATCATCCTTACCCATCACTCTAAATCCAAGGCCTCTTATTCTTGTTTCTTTTATAAAGGTAAGGCAAGGTCACTTAGAGGCAGAATTATTCAGTTTCCTTTACCGGTGTGTGACAGTAAGGATGATCAGTTTGAGAGCTGCAGATTAATGAAAGGGCAGCTGCATGGATTCTTTGAGGAAAAGTTATGCCTAATGAATATGATTGAATGTTTTTGACCAGGTAACAAGAATCTCTGTGCACGGAGGCTATTCCAGCACAGGATGATGCTCCAGTTAGGCCTCAGTGTTGACTTTTGATCTCTGCAGTACAGTTTGCGATTACACTGCAGAGGGTATGGTAGAAATTTATGAGGATGTTGCTGGGACTGGAGAATTTTAGCTCAAAAAATGATACATTGGAGCTGTGGAGGCTGACATGCGATTTAATAATAACGAGGTATGTATAATAATGAGTGGTTTGGAGGTACCTGCTTTCTTTAGGGAAGAGGTTAATAACTAGGAGCCATAGATTTAAAGTGATTTGTCAAACATTTAGAGAGAGGTTGGGAGATAACACATTGCCCTCAGAGAGTGGGGAGGTTGGGACTCACTGCCTGAAAGTTGGGAAGAGGCAGTAACTTCACAGCATTAATAAAATCTTTGGATTCGCACTTGATGTCACAGGGTGGCTGATCAGGAATTGCCAAGTAGGAAGTTCATTTATAGCCAGGTCAATCAAGATGGATCGAATAGCCTTTTTCAATTCTGTAAATGTTTCTAATTTTCTAAGGAATGACAGAGCATAGAATTTACAGCACAGAAAGAGGCCACTTGGACAGGCCAGTCAGGGGTTTATGTTAATGTCTATACCATTCTACGTCATCGAATACTTTATAGGTTTATCCAGCTATTCATTTCTCCCTCATCCTCTTCTCCAATTTTCCTTTAAATTTGCCTGCAATCAGGTTAGACTTAGGGTTAACCCAACTCTTAACCTAACCCTAATCCTAACCTTAACCCTAACTCTGATCCTAACCCTTAACCTAACCCTAACCCTAAAACTAACTCTGTCTCAAACCGTAACACTGTCCCTAACCCTAACCCTAATGCTGAACCTGTCCCTAACTCTAACCTTAACCCTGACCCTGTCCCTAACTCTAACCCTAGCCCTAACCCAGTCCCTAACTTTAACCCTGTCCCTAACCCTAACCCTAACCCTGACCCTGACCTTGTCCCAAATCATAACTCTGATCCAAACCCTTAATCCAACCCTAACCCTAACCCTAACCCTAAACCTGTCCCTAACTCTAACTCTAACCCTAACCCTAACCCTGACCCTACACCACTGGCCTTAGCCATGTAGTAATCATTCCACAGTGCCACCATTATCTGTGGAAAGTACTTAAGAACTAGGAACAGGAGTAGGCCATTCAGCCCATTGAGCCTGCCCCACCATTCAATATGATCATGATGGATCTCATCCCTGCCTCACTCCACAACCCTCCAGCCCACTAGATGTTTCTCTGAAATCCCTCACTTTGATTTTCTCTGGCCACAACTCACCTGTTTCTCTTTGAGCTAGCTGACCACCCCTCATGGTTTACAGCCACCAGACAGGGCAGATAGGGCTTTGGTTTCAGGTACTATTTGAAACATTGTACCATCAACAGTGCAGCACTGCCTCAGTATTACACTTGAACATTCATCTCGAGTATGCACTCAAGACTGGAAGTCTGGCAGGAACAGGGTTGTCGATGGTCTGTGTGCTATGGCAAAGAACAGTGTTAGGAAGATATTCCAACATCCAAAATTAAAATATATCTCCTTCCTTTACAGTACTTGAGATTGCTTCCTACGCACTCAACCTCCTTATAAAACCAGGAGTTGTTTGACACAAGGATATAGATCAGTGACTTCACCTGACAAAGGAGCAGCGCTCCGAAAATTTGTGATTTCAAATAAACCTGCTGGACTATACCCTGCTGTCATGTGACTTCTGACTTTGTTCACCCCTGTCCAACACCAGCATCTCAGCACAGTGGTTCAGTGGATAGTACTGCTGCCTCACAGCGCCAGGGTCGCAGGTTTGATTCCAGCCTTGGGTGACTGTCTGTGTGGAGTTTGCACATTCTCCCTGTGTCTGTGTGGATTTCCTTCCACAGTCACAAAGATGTGCAGGCCAGGTGAATTGGCCATGCTAAATTGCCCATAGTGTTAGGTGCTTTAGTAGAGGGAAATGGGTCTGAGTGGATTAATCTTTGGAGGACTGGTTGGGCCGAAGGGCCTGTTTCCACACTATAGGGAATCTAATCTCATCTCCACGTTATCCTTATAAAATCAACAACATTATAATTACCACACGTGCAAACGTCCAGGAGCTCTGTTAAAATAGAACTGTCTACTTGATCCTGCAGACAGAAGCTTCACTGCTGCACTTATTTTGGAGGGTTCAAATCTCAGACCAATTATTCACTTTTTTTGTCAGGTTTACTAAACAAACGTCTTCCTACTTTCCACCTTTTGTAATGTTGCTGACACTTCTGAAAGGATCAATAATGAGGCTGCATTAAACTCCTTTCAAACTCATACTGTCCCATAGTCCGGGCTGGGGGTAAGGCACAACCTCTGAGGATGTCACAGAGTGTAGACCTTATCGACAGATCTCCTCAAGTCTTAGTACCAATCACCCTCTTACTGACGTAACTTGCTAAAATGCACAAATCTACATTATTTTTTATTCATTCATGTGATAAGGGCATTGCTGGTTGGGTCAGCATTTATTGCCCATTCCTATTTGCCCAGAGGGCAGTTAAAAGTCAACTACATTGTCGTGGGTCTGGAGTCACAAGTAGGCCAGACCAGGTAATGATGGCAGATTCATACCCTAAAGGGGATTAGTGAACCATATGGGGTTTTCCAACATCAATTCATGGTCACCATTAGACTTCTAATTGCAGATTATTTTTAAAATTTAACTCAAATTCCACCACCTCATGGTGGGATTTGGACCCAGGTTCCCAGAGTGCTATTTGGGTCACAGGATTAAGAGTGCAGCAATAATACCACTAGGCCATCACTGTCTATTATAGAGGGCCTTTTCTCATTAAGACTCACTTAATGGTAGCAAACTATTTGTTGGCATTTTAAAACATACGACATAGTGATCAGCGGCGAGAATTGGAATTTAATTTAGTTTATCATCCTGCGAGGTAACAACAATGAGAATTCCAGCGTTCCCAAGATCAGAGAATTCCAGGAGCACTGCCAGATGTTTACAACTGTAATGACTTTCTGGTTTTGAGGGCTACACATACAGCCCGTCAGTAGATACATGAGGTGACCAGTGACACACCTATACAGATAAAACCTCACAGTCCAGGGTTAAACAGCTCTCAAGGTTAAAGGTGTGCCAAAAGCAGCACTGTAATACAAAGGGAGAAAGTGAAGACTGCAGATGCTGGAAAGTCAGAGTCGAAACGTGTGGCACTGGAAAAGCACAGCAGATCAGGCAGCATCTGAGGAACAGGGGAGTCGCCACTTTGGGTCTAAGCCTTGAAGGGCTTATTTAGCTTACCATCCTGCTTCTTGGATGCTGCCTGGCCTGCTGTGCTTTTCCAGCACCACATTTTTCGATTATAATACAAAAGGAGTCACAGAGTAAAGAATAATCATGAAGCAACATTGTGTGATACCCCCTCAACCATCTTCAAAAGGTTGAACTGCAAAGGTATAAAAGTTCATGTGATAAGGGCTGCTCTAAACTGTGTACAGGATTAGGGAGCATTAGCACCTTGTTAACATTAAAACATTGTGTCTTGACACACCGGGAAGATTCCATATCCCTTTATGAAACTAGAGTCATAGAATCATACAGCACACAGGAGGCCTATCAGCCCATCGGCCATAGTGAAACTAGTCCAGAAGCAACTTAAGGAAATGACTAGAATGGGTGCCTTTTCCCTAGTTACAAAACCAAATCAAGAGATATTGGGGTATTTTCAGAGTACCCAACACAAGGAGCCCATCAGGATCTGTGTTCATATAATACATATCCATGAGAGGCTGGAGAAGGAAACCTACCCCACATCTACAATAGACAAGAGTTCGACCAAATAGTTTAAATCCAAGCTTCTGCTAAACTTCATGTCAACAAATGGGTTTAGCAGTTACCAATAGCAGAACAATCAAGACTGCTCACTACACTTATGACACCATTTGGGAGATTTTGTTCCATCAAACTTTTAGGCTGGCATTATCACCATCACAGATACATTAGTCATGAAATATTTGCTCTTCATGGGATTCCTGATGTGGCCATGTCAGCTAACATGCCTTCTAGGCTGTTTGCAACAGTTCTGGGTTTGACAGCGTAACAAGCTCATTGAGATATCCGAGAATGGGGAGGTTGCGTCTGGACGGTCATGTTTGTGGAACATGTTTGTGGAATGTTATTAAATGAGCAGCCCACCCAACTCCAGTGTGGCTTCTCACCATCAGGCTGACTGACTGACTGACTGACAGGCAGAAAAGTGAAGATGCAACTTCCTATCCCCCCCTAGAGGTTGACTGTGCATTTAACTCCTGGATGGTTTTGGAACATTTGTGAAATGGAACAGTCTTACAGGGAGCACCAAACTACTCACTATAACAGGGTTAAAAATCACACAACAGCAGGTTATAGTCCAACAGGGTTAATTGGAAGCACTAGCTTTCGGAGCGCTGCTCCTTCATCAGGTGGTTGTGGAGGACACAATTGTAAGGCACAGAATTTATAGCAAAAACTTAGACCACTCTACACTTACGCACACACACATATAGACTCTCTCTCACAGACACTCACAACCCCCCGCCCCAGACACACACACTCCTACAGCCACACACTTCCACAGTCACACATATACGCCCTCACAGACTTAGACCACTCTACACTCACATACACACACATATACACTCTCTCACACTCACAACCCCCACCCCAGACAGACAGACATACACATATACGTTTGTGGGGTGAATTTGTACTTGCAGAGTTAAATTGTACTTTGCTCAAAAACTGCATGAATTCATGTAAAACTCTGTTATCTCACTTTTTAGATTAGAGTCAGTCTAAACATTATGGCACAGACAGAGAACACAGGGGGGCTAACACCAGCATCTCCAAATCATGACGATAACAGGGAGCAGGGATAGAGGATGCAGCTGGGTAAAGCTATGGATAGGGAAATTTAACAGGATTAGGACACTCCTTTGAAAGACAGCAGACCAATGTTGATAAGTGAGTAAGCGTGATAGTGATCAGTGTGAGTGAGTGTGATAGTGATCAGTGTGGGTGAGTGTGTTAGTGAACATTGGAAAAGCGTGTGATAGTGATCAATATGGTTGAGTGTGTTAGTGATCAGTGTAAGTGTGAAAGTGATCAGTGTGAGTGAGTATGATAGTGATCAGTGTGAGTAAGTGTGATAATGATCAGTGTGAATGAGTGTGATAGTGATCAGTGTGGGTGGGTATGATAGTGATCAGTGTGAGTGAGTGTGATAGTGATCAGTGTGAATGATTGTAATAGTGATCGGTGTGAGTGTGACAGAGATCAGTGTGGGTGAGTATGATAGTGATCAGTGTGAATGAGTGTGATAGTGATCAGTGTGAGTAAGTGTGATAGTGATCAGTGTGAATGAGTGTGATAGTGATCGGTGTGAGTGTGCTAGAGATCAGTGTGAGTGAGTATGATAGTGATCAGTGTGAGTGAGTATGATAGTAATCAGTGTGAGTGAGTGTGATAGTGATCAGTGTGAGTAAGTGTGATAGTAATCAGTGTGAGTGTGATAGTGATCAGTGTGGGTGAGTGTGTTAATGAACATTGGAAAAGAGTATGATAGTGATCAGTGTGAGTGAGTGTGATAGTGATCAGTGTGAATGAGTGTGATAGTGATCAGCATGGGTGAGTGTGTTAGTGATCAGTGTGAGTGAGTGTGATAGTGATCAGTGTGGGTGAGTGTGATAGTGATCGGTGTGGGTCAGTGTGTTAGTGGACATTGGAAAAGAGTATGATAGTGATCAGTGTGAGTGAGTGTGATAGTGAACAATGTGAGTGAGTGTGTTAGTGAACATTGGAAAAGAGTATGATAGTGATCAGTGTGAGTGAGTGTGAAAGTAATCAGTGTGGGTGAGTGTGTTAGTGAACATTGGAAAAGAGTATGATAGTGATCAATGTGAGTGTGATAGTGATCAGTGTGAGTGAGTGTGATAGTGATCAGTGTGGGTGATTGTGTTAGTGAATATTGGAAAAGAGTATGATAGTGATCAGTGTGAGTGAGTGTGATAGTGATCAGTGTGAATGAGTGTGATAGCGATCAGCGTGGGTGAGTGCGTGAGTGAACATTGGAAAAGAGTATGAGAGTGATCAGTGTGAGTGAGTGTGATAGTGAACAGTGTGAGTGAGTGTGTTAGTGAGCAATTGAAAAGAGTGTGATAGTGATCAGTGTGAGTGAGTGTGATAGTAATCCTTGGAAGTGAATAGTATGAATGAGCGATGGTGAATAGTGTGTAAGCAGTACTGAACGGTGTGAGTGAGCAATGGTGACAATGTGTGTGCAATAGTGAATGGTGTGTGAGTGATAGTGAAGGGTGTGTGTGAATGATGGTGAGCAGTGTATGGGAATGATAGTGAACAATGGTGAACAATGTGAGAGAGTGTTGTTTATTCAGTGTATGGTGATACGATGGATTACAGAAGAAATGGGAAATGTATTTGCAATAAATTGAAGTGATTCAATTTTGAATTCTGGTCGAGTCCCAATCGTCTATGTTAAATGATAAATAGATTGGATATTTCTTCTTAATAATCATCCAATAAAGTATCACTGATTCCTGGAATTGTTCGGTTGAAAGAGCAGACTGTACACAGAATGAGAACTTTAATATTCACCATCCATAAAAACGGTCTCCAGAGATTGCCAATTTTCCAGCAGTTCTTACATCGATGAGTTAGAATAAACTCTCTTTCACTGTTTGCTTTTTAAAGGGGAGTGTTAGGGTGGCATGTGAACCTTGATCTCCTGACGTGTAAAACCATGTGGTCAATGTTTGCCCTTCACTGCAGGTTGGGTACAATGGCAGAATGGGACAGTAATCTGGTTTACAAACTACTGATTTTAACAACGGTCGGGAGGATTCTAAAAGGAGAGGGTCAATTGACTCCTAGAATAGAGGCTCTGGTAGTGTTGTGGTAATGTCCCTACCTCTGAGTCAGGATACCAAGATTCATGACCCACTGACTCCAGAGTTGTATAATAACATCTCAGAACTGGTTGATTAAAAATATCAACAACTTTTTTCTGAGTATTATGAGACAGAAACTCCAGGTTCAAATCTCATCTCTCCTTGAAGGCATATCATGACATTTCCAAAAAGATTAAGACAAAACAAAAATTGACTGCACTTGAACAAGTCTCTAAGATGCAATGCCACTGTCCCTGCTTCTGAACCAGGAGACCAGGTTCCAAGTTCCACCTACTACAGAGGTATGTAATAATATCTCTGAACAGGTTCAGCAGAAAATAACTTGACTGTATTTAATCCCACCAATGGAAATTAACTAATCTTTGACTTTCAACACTGGATGCCTTACTAAATTTGAACCTTTTTTTTGTCCAAATTGAAATCTGGGTGAAGGAGCAAAGAAAGAACTTGCAATTATAAAGGCGCACTGCTGTCAATGAGTTCCTCTTTGAAGGATAATTACCATTATAGAGCGACTTAACAAGATAGAATGGTGGCAGAATGACAGAAAATGCTGTAGAAACTCAGCAGATCTGGTAGCACCTGTGTAGAGAGAAACAGAGTGAACATTTTAAAGCCCTAAAAAAAGCCCTTGTCCTGAAACATTAACTCTGTTTCTCTCCCCACAGAGAGAGAGAGAGAGAGAGCTGCTGAGTTTCCCCCAGCATTGCTGCTTTTGTTTCAGATCTCAAGCATCTGCAGTATTTTGCTGTTGTCTGTATTCTGCTCAAGTAGGTAGGGTTAAGAGGTGAACACTTGCAATGTGTAGCTCTGTAAATGATTACCCTAGATTGTAAAGATGGGCTCCAGTGCTACCCTTCCCTGAGTGGCCTTCCAGAATATAACAGGCATTTCAGGAGTAAATTTTACAACACATTTGCACACAAATAGTCGTAGAAGTTTAGATCACTGTCCTACAAATTATCCTAAATTTAAATCTGATGCTCAGAGATTTTTGTTATCTAAAAAAATAGGCAAAGGCAAGAGTGTGGAGTTAAGTCACTGATCAATTAGGGGAATGGGTCTGGGTGGGTTGCTCTTCGGAGGGTCGGTGTGGACTTGTTGGGCCGAAGGACCTGTTTTCACACCATAAGTAATCGAATCGAATCTAATCAAATCAAATCGAATCAATCATGACCTTAATACATGGTGTTACAGGCTTGATGGGTGAAATGCCTCACTCAGTTTCTATGTTCCTTATAGTAAAGCATAGGATAAGATAGTCATAGGATAGAGCGATGGTCAAAGTTATGTTTCACAAGTTGGTCTGGAGGCTGTTCCAGGTCCTCCTGTATTGTGTGTGTGCCTTGTCTTCAAGAGAGTTCACCTATCAGGACCCAACATGCTGTGGGTATACAATGCTGTGACTCTGCCTGGTAGTTAGCCTGCTGTTGGTCTGTGGGCTTTATACAGAGGGAACAATTGTTTTGCTATAACGTCTGCTTCCGAATACCTAAACTAACTCAGAGTTAATCATCGAGACAGACAAACTAACAGCAGAAGATGGCCATTTGGCCTGTCAAATTTCAAATCATATTGAATTTCCTTTGATTCCTTCAGTCCTAAGAATGATACCTAATTCAACTCTGAAAGTATTCAATGTTTTGGCCTCAACTGCTTTTCTGTGGCAGAGAATTCCACAGGCTCACCATTGTCTGAATAAAGACATTTCCCCTCATCTCAGTCCATAGTGCTTTTCCCCTATCCTTGGACCATGATCCCTGGTGATTGGGAACACCTTCCTTTATTCATACTGTCTAGTGCTGTTAGAATTTTATAGGTTCCTGTGAGAATATTCCCTCATTCTTCTAATCGCCAGTGAAAATAGTCTTATCCAATCCAATTTCGCTTCATACATTAATTCTGCCATCCCAGGAATCAGTCTAGTATCCCTGATGAGTGATTGATTATTTGACCATTATCATTAACTCAACACACAGAATAGTTCAAAATACAAGTCACTAAAGTAGAGATTTGACAGGAAATATTTGATGGAGTTTTGATTCTGTGTATGGCTTGTATAGGCTGCTATGGCCAATACAGCTCTGATTCACCTGTCCCCAGTTGCAATAATAGACAACTGCGAGATTAGACTTTTGACACAGTGGGATTAAGAGCAGAGGGGAGGAAATAGCTGATCATGGAGCATGATGCGAGACTGAAGCTCTTCAACTTCCGACACCAACTCAATGACATCTCAATAAAAGAAGCATCTTTCTCCCAACAAGCCTGATGGAGAGGCAATGGTCTAATGGTCTTATCACTTAGCTCATTAATCCAGAAACTCAGTTACTGTTTGTTCCGGGGACACAGGTTTGAATCCTGTCATAACAGATGGTGGAGTTTGAAATCAATAAAGAACCTGGAATTAAGGGTCTACTGATGACCATGCAACCACTGCCATTGCCATGATATGAAGATGCCGGTATTGGACTGGGGTGTACAACGTTACAAATCACACAACACCAGGTTATAGTCCAATAGGTTTAATTGGAAGCACTAGCTTTTGGAGCGCCGCTCCTTCATCAGGTGATTATGGAGGACACAACCACCTGATGAAGGAGCGTCGCTCTGAAAGCTAGTGCTTCTAATTAAACCTGTTGGACTATAACCTGGTGTTGTATGGTTTTTAACGTTGTGCTGCCATTGCCAAAAGCCATCTAGTTGACTAATGTCTTTTAGGGAAGGAAATAAGCCGTCTTCACCTGATCTATCCTACGTATGACTCCAGACCCAAATCAATGGGGTTGACTCTTAACTGCTCTCAGGACAATTAGGGATGGACAATAAATACTGGCCTGTGAGTGAATTTTTAAAAAAAGAGACTTTCCCTGTGTTGACAGTGTCATTGGATGGAATAGGGATTGCTGAATATGGTCAGTGGGTGGAGTAGGATTGCTGAGTATGGTCAGTGGGGTCTTTTGCCCTACTTAAGTAACTCCTCAGCAAAAATGTTTGAGTTTGATTTATTGTTGTCACGTGTACCGTAATACAGTGAAAAGTGTTGTTTTGCGTGCTCTCCAGTCAGATCATACCGTACAAAGTACATCAGGGTAGCAGAACAGAGTCTGCCCAGCATGGGAGGGTGGAATGGTGTATAACTCGGAAACAGAGTGTAAAGGTAAAGTCACCATAGCCTTACCAGACTATTGGTCTGTTCTCTCATTAGAGAGAGACTAGTGGTGGTTTAACCTGAGGGTCACCACACCTCAGTTGAAGGGAGAGGTTGAGAAGGAGAGCCCTTGACTGTAACCTCACTGGAGTGGGGATTGAACCTAGACTGTTGCTATCAATCATGCATCACAAACCAGTCATCTAAACTAAACAACTTAGCAACAATGAAGTAGGATAGTATTGGGACATAGAGTGAAACTGCAGGTTGAATCTTATACTTAACCTGCTGCTGATAAGAAATCAGTAGAACATCAAAACATCAGTTGTAGTTCAGCAAAAGAAAAGTCTCTTGTTTCTGAAACAAGGCATGACATTGATGAATTACCAGGTAAATGCACTGAGAAATCAGATATTGCAGTTGGGAATCAGCATGTGTAGTGAGGATTCTTTTGAACTAACTGAATTGTGCGTATCCACTTGTGAGTTACTGTCTGTCACTACAGACAATTGCTAACCTGCTGAAGCCGGGGGGGTGGAGGTCGGGGGTGGCGGGGTGGAAATGCTTTCCTGTAGGTCCTTTTTGGTAACCAAGCTGAAGGATAGGTCTTAATGATTGGAGTGAAATGGCAGATGTCGCGGCTGCTGGGTCAATTGAGTTAGCAAACATTTAAACATTAGGAAATGCTGTATTCCAGGCCAACAATAACAACCTCTCGCTCATCATTCAGCCACCCCCTGTGTGTGGCTCTTTACAGGGGGTCATTTATCAAAGCTTTGCCCCTTGGCTGAACAAAAATAGTTGGGGGCATGTGATGGAACTCAGTGTGAAAGCAACATTGCCCACAGTGTCCAGGCCAGGTCCTCCTATTGCAAGGCTCCATTTTCCAAGCACTGACTCTCTCTAAAACAGCACAAAATGGGGCAGAAATTACAGAAATTACCTCTTCCCAAGACTCTTCAGTACCTTCTGAAGTTAGGTTGGTATTGAAGAGCAGGAACTGTGGCAGCCACTTTTATTATTAATTGAATTTTAATAGCTGCTACGGTGGGGTTTGATCTTATGTCTCCAGAACTATAGCCTGGGCCTTGGGATTGGTGTTGGTTCCCCTGCACTATCGTGAGCAACATCAGTAAGGTGGTAATGACCCCTCCTGAGTTCCAAGTTCACACGACTGAGGCAAGACTTGTAAAGCTATTTCAGAGTTAAACCCACAGGGAGTCACCTTTGAAATAGAGAACGGTTAGGTACAAAAGGAGGCCGTTCAGCCCACTCCTTCTCTCTGCAGTTGTCTGCTCCCATTCCTCTGTGCTTTCCTCTTAGCCCAGCAATCCCTCTCCGCGGCTGGTGAATTTATCATGAAAAGGCAAAATGCTTTCTTCCTTTATGATTTGGAGATGCCGGTGTTGGACTGGGGTGTACAAAGTTAAAAATCACACAACATCAGGTTATAGTCCAACAGGTTTAATTGGGAGCACACTAGCTTTCGGAGCGACGCTCCTTCATCAGGTGATAGTCTCCTGATGAAGGAGCGGCTCTCTGAAAGCTAGTGTGCTTCCTATTAAACCTGTTGGTCTATAACCTGGTGTTGTGTGATTTTTAACTTTCTTCCTTTATGGTTCAGTAGTGAGCCAATTGGAACTTTAAAATAATTTCATTATCACTTTGACTGACACCAACTTTTCACTCCTGAGTTATTTTTGTTTTGTTCTCTGAACATGATGGTGGTATTTGAACCACACATTTTCAAACAGGCTAGACCTCATGACTACAATTAACCCAAACACAATGACATCTACATCTGCTGTCTCACATATATTGTCCAACTGATGAATTGAACCAAATGTAACTGTTAATGTCCCTCCACACCACTCCCACTGAAATACAAAGAATCATCTGTTTTGAATCTAAGCTTCCTGCATAATGTTCTCTCTCGTTTCCCTTTGTTGCCTGCGGCCAACATTCCCTCTGCTTTTCTGTCAGGATAGGGTCATCCTATTTGCACACTCTACACCATGGTTCAGTAATGTAGGGCAAGAGAATTGACTCCTTGGGAAACAGCTTTAGAGGCTGAGAGAGTAGTACTGGGAGAGAGAGAGACAGAGCCTAAAGTCCATATTTTTGTGGAGTGTAGCTTGTTCGGAATGGAGAGCAAGAGAGAGAGAGAGAAGTCTCCACTTCAACTCCCCCTCCCACTCCGCCAAGGACATGAAAGACCTGGGCCTCCTCCACGCTGTCAAATCCTAGCCACTCGATGAGGAATAGCACCTCATTTTCTGCCTTGGGAGCCTCCAACCACACGGCATTAATGTCAATTTCACCAGTTTCCTCATCTCCCACCCCCCACCTTATCCCAGATCCAACCCTCCAACTCAGAACTGCCCTCTTAAACTGTCCTACCTGTCCATCTTCTTGCCCACCTATCCACTCCACCCTCCGCTCTGACCAATCACCATTATCCCCTCACCTCCATTATCCCCTAACCTCCATTTACCCATCGCCTTCCCAGCTACCTTTCCGCTAGCTTCACTCCACGCCCTCCTATTTATCCCTCAGCTCCCTTCCTACCCTTCACATTCCTGCTGAAGGGCTTATGCCTGAAACGTCGGCTGCCCTGCTCCTCGGGTGCTCTCCTGACCTGCTGTGCTACTCCAGCGCCACACTTTTCGAGACATGGGTGAGGTTGAGTAATTTGTTCCCAGTTTATTGCTTGGCACTGGCAAGGGTTACAATGGTAAGACAAGTTGGTCCTGTGGAATGCTTCTCCTGCAAATTGTGCGAAAGTAGTGACATTTCCCGTCTCCATAGTGACCACGTATACAGGAAGTGTGTTCAGCTGCAGCTCCCAATTTGTCATACGGAGTGCCTGGAGCTATGGATGGATTCTCTATGGAGCATCCATGAGGGTAAGAGCATCATGGAGAGCATGTATAGTGAGCTCGACATAGAGTCATAGAGCTGTACAGCATGGAAACAGACCGCTGCGTCCAACTCGTCCGTGCCGACCAGATATCCCAACCTAATCTAGTCCCATTTGCTAGCACTTGGCTCATATCCCTCCAAACCTTTCCTATTCACATACTCATCCTGATACCTTTTAAATGTTGCAATTGTGCCAGCTTCCTCCACTTCCTCTAGCGGCTCATTCCATACACGTACCACCCTCTGTGTGAAAAGGTTGCCCCTTAGGTCCCTTTTATATCTTTCCCCTCTCACCCTGAACCTATGCCATCTTGTTCTGGACTATTTATCCTATCCATGCCCTTCATGATTTTATAAACCTCTATAAGTCATCCCTCAGCCTTCAATGTTCCAGGGAAAACAGCTCCAGCTTATTCAGCCTCTCCTTATAACTCAAACCCTCCAACCCTGGCAATATCCTTGTAAATCTTTTCTGAACTCTTTCAAGTTTCACAACATCCTTCCAATAGGAAGGAGACCAGAATTGCACACAGTATTCCAAAAGTGGCCCAACAAACGTCCTGTATAGCTGCAGTGTGACCTCCCAACTCCTATACTCAGTGCTCTGACCATTAAAGGAAATATGCAGACAGAGAAGCATCGGGTGACCACCAGGAAGATGGGTAAGTGGGGACAGGCAGTGCAGGAGTCCCCTGTGTCCATTCCCCACTCTAACAGGTAAAGAGGAACCTTGATTATCCGGCATTCCATTAACTGAACATCGGATAATCCGAACAAGATTGCAAGGTCCTGTTGCATGCCTAGCTATGTTATCCAGCATCGATTATCCGGCATTCAATTAACCAAATGCAAGTCTCCCCGCCTGTGTCCTTTGCATAATTGAGGTTCCTCTGTTTACCGTGTAGGATGCTGTCGAGGGCTGGCCTCTCAGGGGAAAGCAGAAACAGCCAAGTTCGTGGCACCATGGTTGGTTCTGCTGCATAACAGGGGAGGAACCAGACTGAGAGAGCTTTGGTGATAGGGGACTCGATTGTAAGGGGAACTGACAGGTAGTTCTGTGGCAGGAAACAATGCCATGTTACCTCTTAGTGCCAGAGTCAGGGATGTCTCAGAACGGCTGCAGGACAATCTGAAAAGGGAGGGTGAACAGCCAGCAGTTGTGGTACATGTCAGTACCAACAACATGAGGAAGTCCTGCAACGGGAATTTAGAAAATTAGGTCATAGATTAAAGAGAAAGACTACTAAGGTTGTAATCTCTGCATTACTTCAAGTGACATCTGCTATTGAGAATAGGAGGAAGGTAGATCAGATGAACGTGTAGCTCAGGGTGTGGTGTCGGAGGGAGGGCTTTAGATTTTTGCATTGGGATTGCGTCTGGGACCTGTATAATCGGGACAGGTGGTAATGTTGTTGACGTGGTTTGCTTCAGTTGTGGACGGCACAGTGGCTCAGTGGTTCGTACTACTTCCTCATAGTGCCACCAACCTGGGTTCGATTCCAGTCTTGGGTGACTGTCTGTGTGGAGTTTGCACATTCTCCCTGTGTCTGCGTGGGTTTGCTCTGGTTTCCTCCCAGAGTCCAAAGGTGTGCAGGTTAGGGTGGATTGGCCATGCTAAATTACCCAGAGTGTTCAGGGATGTAAAGGTTAGGTGCATTAGTCAGGGGTAAATATAGGGTGGGGGGAATGGGTCTAGGTGGGTTATCCTTCGGAGGGTCGGTGTAGACTTGTTTGGCCAAAGGGCCTGTTTCTATACTGTAAGGATTCTGTGATAAGGCCTTTCACAAAGCCTGAATTAAAAGGCTGGTCCAAAAGCTCAGGCAAGTTTTACTGGTTTTACCTTTTATGTTGTTTTTAAAAGGTTTTGCTTTGTTACTGACAGGGAGGCAACAGTTTATTTCCACAGTCCATCGATGTGTAGGCTTGGTGGGTTGACCGTGGTTAATGTGGAGTTATGGGTTCTGGATGGAATGCTGTTTGGAGGGGCAGACTTGAAGGGGCTGAATGACCTCTATCTGTACTTACCATCTCTTGTTGCCTTGTGACATCTTGTCATTAAGTCTCTCCTGTCTTCCATTCTATCACTGACCTTCGCTTGTGTTCTGACTTCCTTCGACCCACTTGCACTTGCCTCACTTAAAAATGGTTACATCACAAAGTGCTGGCAGTTGTGACCGGGGGTCATTAACCTGTGGATGTGAACTGCATTTCTCCGATGCTGTTAGACTTGATTTCCAGAGACTTGCTGTTTTTTATTTCAGATTCCTGGCGTCCATCGTGTTATCACTGTCTGTTGGGACCAGCTTTGACAGTTGACAGTTCCTCATGATTCAATTCCATAAACTGTCGCTGAAGGAGCTATATTGAGAACCCATCATCAAATATTCATGAATGATTAGGTCCCAGCTGGCTCAGACCTTCGATCTTATTTAGTCCGAGAACAAGTCGTTGTGCATTTTATTTGTTAAACT
Organism: Chiloscyllium plagiosum; assembly: GCF_037043375.1. Lineage (NCBI taxonomy): Eukaryota > Metazoa > Chordata > Chondrichthyes > Orectolobiformes > Hemiscylliidae > Chiloscyllium > Chiloscyllium plagiosum. Next base: position 6,629,090 of record NW_028270164.1, read on the forward strand.
CAGTGGCTGCATAATCAGTGTCAGCCAGGGCTTGATGCGATGACACTGGATAAAGAGAAGTCAATATTCCTGGCCTTGCAAGGGGACATAAGCTTTGCAAAGGGACAGATGAGGTGAAACAGACTTGACTGGGAAAGTAGGTCACAAACTGACTTGAGCTCACACTCCAAACACTGGGGTAATTAACATTCTTGGACAATGATGAAGGCAGGTAGGCAGCAGACTGTAATTTCGAAAAGCAGGGGGACTACATGTGAACATTTTTCCTCGAATCCCTACAGTGTGGAAACAGGCCATTCGGCCGACGAGTCTACAACGGCTCTTTGGAGAGCATCCCAGAATAAGCCCCTACCCTACCCCTGCAACCCTGCAATTCCCACGGTTAGTCTGTCTAACCTACACATGCCTGGACACCATGGGCAATTTAGCATGGCCAATCCATCTAACTTGGAGATCTATGGACTGTGGGAGGAAACTGGAGCGCCCAGAGGAAACCCATACAGACATGGGGAGAATGTGCAAACTTCACACAGACAGTCACCCAAGGCTGGAGTTGAACCCGGGTCCCTGGCGCTGGGGGGCAGCAGTGTTGACCGTGCCACCCCTTTGAGCCAGCCAAAAAGTTTGATTTGTGCTTCCAGTCATGGCTACTTAAGGTCTGAATCATCTCAGTCATTATTATTAATATAAAGACAAACACAGCGTGAGGCTGTGTGTAGACCATGAGACACTGCTTCCATTGGCATCAATGTCAATAACTAAAAGGACTTTAAGATAATTGGCAAAAGATCAAGCTGAGATGGGGAGGTGAGAAGAATACCTATTCAGAAGAAGTAGATCCACTGGCAACTTTTAAAATGGGAGTTGAAAATACTTTTAATCAACCTGTTCCAATGTGTTATGACACATCTCTGGACCAGGTGGGCTTTGAACTCCTGGCCTCCTACTCAGAGGTAAGGACACTACCATTGCATCATGAGAACCCCTCAAAGCCGGAGTTGGATTTTCCTGATGAATGACTTAAAGTTCATAGATTGGGCCAATTGCTTAGAAGGCAGCTATGCTCACCACGAGCAACATCACTGGCAAATTAGGAATTGGATAAACAGCCTCAAAAATACTTTCATCTCTTGCATTACACTGTGGTTGATGAAGAACTGCCATTTAGTTAGAGATGGGCAATAAATTTTGATACACCCATCCTGGGAAAGATGCAAAGGACACACTGACAGAGCAAGGAAACATGGCCCATTGGACAGCCTCAGTACAGGTACAATAGGTCGAATGGTCTGTCTTGCAGCTTTTTGAATATAGACTGCCTCCCTTTAACTTGCCTGCCCCCTCTCCTGTTCATTCAGAGTTTTGGTGCCAAGAGCCTGTTTATAGTGAACACAAATTCCTGTTCCACTCCTCAGAAAGCACAGAGCAATTGGATACATGGTTGCTTGCTTTCCCTCTTGCTCAGGAGGGACAATGAGGTAAAATCAACGCACCCACAAGATGATGGATTGAGTTTCTGTGGCTAAGTCCAACAGTTCCCACAGTCGGATTTGAACCCATTCCGCTCTGAGCATTACCCAGGTCCTCTGGATCACTAGGAGAAAGTGAGGATTCTGGATCACTAGGAGACAGTGAAGTTGGAGATTAGAGTTGAAGAGTGTGGCACTGGAAAAGCACAGCAAGTGAGCCGGCATCCGAGGAGCAGGCAAGTCAACATTTCGAGCATAAGCTCTTCATCAGGAATCCTGATGAAGAGCTTATGCTTGAAACGTTGACTCTCCTGCTCCTCAGATGCTGCCTGACCGGCTGTGCTTTTCCTCTGGATCAGTAGCCCAGTGACATTACCTCATGCCACCGTCTTTTGACCCATTCTTAAAACCATTCTGAAGGTTGTGAGATATTTCACAAGCTCTTTTTCAGTTCTACTTGATATAAAGGAATAGGGAATGAAAAAAACTAATTGGATCAGACAGTCACATTGGCAGGAACTGCGGGGTGCCTATTACAATGTAAAGCCATTATATTTTCATATACCTGCCTCATGGTTCTGGAAACAATATTACAGAATTACTTCACACTTCCTCCTTTTTATTATCAGCTTGCCTGGAGGTGGCATGATGGTTCAGTTGTTAGCACTGCTGCCTCACAGCACCAGGGACCCGGGTTTAATCCCAACCTTAGGTGACTGTGTATGTGGAGTTTGCAAATTCTCCCTGTGTCTGTGTGGGTTTCCTTCGGGTGCTCCGGTTTCCTCCCACAATCCAAAGATGTGCAGGATAGGTGAATTGGCCATGCTAAATTACCCATAGTGTTTAGGGATGTGTAGGTTAGGTGCATTAGTCAGGGGTAAATGTAGAATAATAGGGTCGGAGAATAGGTCTGGATGGGTTACTCTTCGGAGGGTTGGTGTGCATTTGTTGGGCTGAATGGCCTGTTTCTGCACTGTAGGGATTCTATGATTCTATTGTCCATCTCCTCAGCATCCAGGTGCTTCACCATGCCCATTAGATATGTCTGCTTAATCTAGACTGATATCTCAATGTTTATTCTCAGAGATCTGTAGAGATGGTACACTATGAATTGTAATTTTATTCAGTGCTTTAAAATGTCTGCTCTCATGTTCACAACTGCTTGTCTGCAGTTTGGTTTCTCTTTTGGTTTATCTTTCAGTCAAAACATTTAGACTTAACTAACCACACAGGAGTAGCATGGTGGCTCACACAACCAGGGACCTGGGTTTGATTCTTCCCTCAGGTGACTGTCTGTGTGGAGTTTGCACATTCTTCCTGTACCTGTGTGCGTTTCCCACAGTCAAAGAAGTGGAGGTTATGTGGATTAGACATGGGAAATGCAGGATTGTAGGAGTAGGGCAGGTATGGCTGAGATACTCGTACAGATGATAGGTGTGGAGTTGATGGGCTGAATGGCCTGCTTCCACATGTTGGAGATTCTATAAATTAGCAGTCAACAGACTGACAGAATGGAATGTCAGACAAATGAGCAGCACACTCTGAGAGAGCCCTGTGTTGTCAAAGGTACACCTTTCAGATGAAATGTTAAACCAAAATCCTTTGCAGATGCAAGATTCTCATCCTTCATGGCCTCACCAAAGCCCTCCCGATCCCTCTAATCCTAGAAAAGAGGAAACTGTAGGCCAGTTAACTTGATGCTTGTGATGGGGAAGGTATTAGAATCAATCACTGATAAGATTACAGCTGGATATTTTAAAAAACTCAAGGTAATCACAAAAAGTCAGCATGGTGTTATCAGAGAGAAATCACTTTTAACCAATTAATTAGAGTTCTTTAAGCACTAACGGGTAGATAAAGGAAAATCCTGAGATTTGCTGTATTTGGATTTCCATTAGGGTTTCAATGGTTATTACTGAAAATATAAGCTCATGGTGCAGGAGTTAACATATTAGCACAGATAGAAGACTAGCTGGCCAGCAGATCGACAGGATGTAATGTGTGGATTCCTTCAGCTTTTGGTGCTGGGACCTGACCCTTTTTGCAATTTACATCAAGGAGGCTGGTACAATTACAGCATTTAAAAGGCATATGGATGGGTAAAGGTTTAGAGAGATATGGGCCAAATGCTGGCAAATGGGACTAGATTTGAATGAGGGGAGTGAGGGCCTGGTAACTAAATTCACAGATGATCCTGGGGAGGGGTCGGATCTCACCAGGGTCTGAGTGATGTGGGAATATTGGGAAATATGGCAGAAATGCACAAGAAGATAACTTTGTCTGGGAACAACTTGCTGCTTTACTTACAGTAAGAAACAGACCCAACAAATCCATGCTGACCCACAACCCACCCCCCTACATTTACCCCTGCCCCTAACACTACAGGCAACATAGCATAGCCAATTCACCTAACCTGCACATTTTTGGACTGTGGGAGGAAACCCACACAGATACAGGGAGAATGTGCAAGCTCCACACAGTCAGTCGCCTGAGGCAGGAATTGAACCCGGGTCTCTAGCACCATGAGGCAGCAGTGCCACCCTTATAGCTAAGTTCTGAAAACACAGAAGAAGAGTTACACTGGTTCAGAAATATTGATTCAGCTCTTCTCTCCACACAAGCTGCCACACCTGCTGAGTTTCTCCAACATTATTGGTGTTTGTTTCAGATTCGCAGCATTCACAGTATTTTGCTGTAAAATTGCACTTTATCCCCAGCAACTCTTCCCTGACATCCATCACTTGTGAAACTTGAAAAGGTTCCGAAAAGATTTACAAGGAGGTTGCCAAGGTTGGAGGTAGGCCGGGGCTATTTTCCCTGGAGCATCGGAGGTCGAGGGGTGACCTTGTAAGAGGTTTATAAAAGCATGAGGTGAATGGATAGGGTAAATAGAAAGGTCTTTTCCTGGGGTCAGGGAGTCCAGAACTAGAGGGCATAGGTTTAAGGTGAGAGGGGCAAGATGTAAACAGGTCCTAATTTTTTTACACAGAAGGTGGTGCGTGTATGGAATGAGCTGCCAGAGGAAATGGTGGAGGCTGGTACAATTACAACATTTAAAAGGCATCTGGATGGGTAAAAGAATAGGAAGTGTTTAGAGGGATTTTGGCCGGGTGCTAGCAGATTGGACTAGATTTGGTTAGGGTATCTGGTTGGCATGGGTGAGTTGGACTGAAGGGTCTGTTTCTGTGCTGTACAGCTCTATGACTCTATGACTAATGGTCATGAAATACTGGGAAATGAGCTAGAGGTGTTCATAGTGTCTCTGTGATGCTTAGGTCTAACTTGCCCAAGGTCAGATAATCCTTAATCAATAGAATAATCTAGAGCTCAGCTGACTTAGACAAAGGGTGAGAGTTATAAGAGTCAATAGATGTAAAGCTGGAAAAGCACAGCAGCTCACAAAGTCAGTCCTGACAAAGGGCTTTGGACCAAAACCTTGACTTTCCTGCTCCTCGGATGCTGTCTGATCGGCTGTGCTTTTCCAGCTCCACATTTATTGACTCTTGCCTGCAACATCTGCAATCCTTACTGTCTCTAGTGATAAGAAGCTGTGTAACCCACTGGTTCTGTAACTGGGTTAATTTGTATGCCATCACCGCAGGTCTTAGCAATGTCTAATTAGCTGTCAGATCTTAAATCATCTCCTGGTAATTTTCTCCCCAATCCAAGCACAATTGATCATCTGGTTGGTACAAGATGAACAAGAGCAAAGAAAATTAAGCTCACTCACTCATGTGTTACATACCTGACAGGCTACCACTTTCTCTGCTTAGTTAGTTTCAGTTCTGTAATTAACACTTTAGTGATAGATGTCCCACAGTGCATACATTCATGCTGTCCATCCCTGCCTCAGGTCCTGTTTTATCCCTCTTTTTAGCATTGCTCCCTTCGAAAATTAGAAGCTTGGTTAATAATAGCATCCCACGCTCAGAACTCCAGGTCGTTGTCTGCAGTCATTGCATGTTTGACCTCAGTATCTTAGAGGTGATGGAGGGCGAACAGAATGTCCCGGTTACTATCTTTTGTGATGCAATGTAAGAATCATTCCGATAGGTGAAAAGACACGTTATAAAGAGGATACAAACAGTTTACAATAGGTTAATTAAGTGGTTAAAATGTTGACAAATAGAGTATGATGGAGGAAAATGTGAAGTTCATTTTGGAAGGGAGAACAAAAGAGCAGATTATTAATTAAACAGAGAAAAACTGCAGAATGTTTCATCACAAAGGGACTTGGGGGGACTTGTACATGAAGCTAGCACACAGAGCGGCAGCAGGCAATCAGGAAGGCGGATGGAATGTTGGCCCTTATTTCAAGGAGATAGGCGTGTTAGAGTAGGGAAGTCTTACTGCAACTGCACAAGGTGCTGGTAAGATCACATCTGGACTCCTGTTTTGGTGCCCTTATCTAAGGAAAGATATCATTTCACTGGTGGCAGCTCAGAGAATGTTCACTGAGATGATCCCTGGTAGGGAGGGATTGGCTTATAAGCAGAAATTAAACAGGTTGGGACTCTGCTCCCTTGAGTTTAGAAGATTGGGAGACGATCTAATTGAAATATATCGGATTCTTAAGGGACTTGGCAGAATCAATGCTGAAAGAATGTTCCCCCTCATGGGAGAGTCTAGGACCAGCGGGTATAGTCTCAGAGTAAAGGGGCAACAATTTCAGAATGAGGTGAGGAGGAATTTCTTCTCTCAGAGGATTGTGGGTCTTTGGAACTCCTTGCCACAGAGAGCTGTAGGGGAACAGACCTTGTGTATATTTAAGGCTGACATGGATTCTTGATCAGTCAGGGAATCATGGGTTACAGGGAAAGGGCGGGAAAGTGGATATGAAGAATTTTGGATCGACCATGATCCTATTGAGTGGTGGAGCAGTCTGGAGGGGCTGAATGGCCTCCTGTTCCGATTGTTTGTGAATCAGTTAATAAAGAGTCTGATTATTTCAAGTCCCATTCTAGCTCAAAGTCCCACTGCTGTGGGAGTGCTGCACTGTCAGAGGTACAGTCTTTCGAATTAGATGTTAAACCAGAAATCTTTTTGCTCCCTCAGTTTCAGCTTGGAGGTGGGGCAAATAGGGCAAAAAAGGCATATGGAGAGTAGGGTAAAACTGGCGAGAGCTTAAGGAGAGAGGGGTAGAGAGGCATCCAGCTGGAAGCAGGAGCTCATGTGACAAAACCTCCAGGTATATAACCAATTCCCAGGGCCAAAACTAGGGGGATTAAAGGTAAGTTTGAGCCAATCATAAATAAATCCGATAGGAATATCAGGAGAAAGCTCTTACTCGTAGAGTAGTGAAACTATGAAATATGCCACCACTACAAAGGGGTGAGGTAAATGATACAATTGAAGAACAGGAGGGGGTTCATATGGTCCATAATCCCAGCACTGATCATTTGTGCTGAATGGCCTGTTCTGAGCTGTAAATGGGACCAGAGGGACAGGGAACAGAGGTAGGTCACTTGGCTCATTAACCCTGACCATCATCTGAACAGATCAGATACCTCCATCAAAAGCAGGAACTGCTGGAGAAACTCAGCCGGTCTGGCAGTATCTGTGGGAACAGAAAGCAGAGTTAACATTTCAAGTGACTCTTCGTCAGAACTAGTTGATCAGAAAGGTCTGATTAACGGTCACCTGACTCGCAACGTTAACTCTGCGTCCTTCTGACACAGAGTCAGAAAGTGTGGTGCTGGAAAAACACAGCCGGTAGCATCCGAGGAGCAAGAGAATTGACGTTTTGGGCAAAAGCTTCTGATACATGCTGCTAGAGTTACTGAGTTCCACCAGCTTTTGGTTTCAGATCTCTAGCATCCTCAGTTCTTGGCTTCATCTACCTCAATACCTCTTGTCCTCACTTCCCTCAAATCCCTTGATGTCATAAGCATCCAGAAATCCAGTCTTGAACATATACATTGACTGAGCTTCCATTACCTTCTACTGAGAGAATTCCAAAGATCCTCCAGACCCTGAGAGAAGATACCTAATCATCTCAGTCTTACATGGACTACCTCTTATCTTGACTCTGTCTCCTGGTTAGACCCACCAACCAGAGGAAACATTACATGCCGATCTACTCTGTCATGCCTCGTAAAAACTTTTCATGTTCTTGCTTGTCCAAACTCTAAAAACCAAAGTCCTAGTCACTTCACTCCCTTTAGGTATCTTTTAAATCTTTTGCCTCTCACCTTAAACCTACACCCTCCAGTTTTGGTCTCCCCGACCCTGGGGAAAAGACCTTGACTATTCACCCTAAGCATGTCCCTCATGATTTTATCAACCTTTATAAGTTCACCCCCCACCCCCTCTGATGCTCTAGGAAAAATAGCCTCAGCCTATTTAACGTCTCCCTATAGCTTAATGAGAAAAATTCTAGTGTTAATTAAGTTCATAGAAATTATTGCAACACGTTATATGCAGCATTTGAATATGTGCCAAGAAAATAGTCAAATAAAATTGCAGAAAAATGTAGGACTTTTAGGGATTTTGGAAGGTCACTGAAAAGTTATGGCCAAAATCAGACGGATGGGCAATTAGAAATATAAGAATTCATGAATAGAATGGAGCAAGTGATTAGATTTTTTTCTTATCAGCCTATCCCTTTTCATCATGGGAACAAGCTAAAACACAACAGAAATACATCATAAACACACACAGATACAGCATCAGTCCTAAAAAAGGGTGAGTTTATGACTAACTTGCCTTGTGAAAAGTTGAATCAAGGATAGTCTAAATAATAACACTGAACTGTGAGTATAGTTTTGTTTTAAATCTATTTGATTGCATGTCCAACTGTGCTTTAAGGTAGATTTAAAGTATTGTGTATAAACCTCTGGTAGAACAGTTATGTGAGAATGATCTTAATTGATATAGTACTCGTTATTGTAATGCAATTTAGAATTGATTCTTAAAATAAATACTCATAAGCAAGTATAAAAGGGTTAGATTAGATTACTTACAGTGTGGAAACAGTCCCTTTGGCCCAACAAGTCCACACCAACCCACTCCCCTACATATACCCCTTCACCTAACACTACAGGCAATTTAGCATGGCCAATTCACCTAACCAGCACATTTTTGGACTGTGGGAGGAAACCAGAGCAAACCTACACAGACATGGGGAGAATGTACAAACTCCACACAGTCAGTCGCCTATGCCAGGAATTGAACCCGGGTCTCTAGCACTGTGAGGCAGAAGTGCTAACCACTGTGTCACCGTGCCACCCATAAACCTCATACTTGAATCCTAAAATGGCCATAAGTTATAGGAGCAGAATGAGACCATTCGGCCCATTGAGTCTGCTCTGCCATTCGATCATGGCTGACATGTTTCCCAACCCCATTCTTCTGCTTTCTCCCATAAGTCTTGATCCCCTTACTAATTGATAACCTATCTGTCTCTGTCTTAAATACACTCGATGACCTGCCCTCCACACCCCTCTGTGGCAATGAGTTCCACAGATTCACTACCCTCTGGCTGAAGAAATTCCTCCTCATCTCATTTCTAAAGGGTCATCCCTTCACTCTGAGGCTGTGCCCTCAGGTCCTGGTCTTCCTACTAATGGTGACATCTTCTCCATGTTCAGTCTATCCAGCCTCTTAGTATTCTGTAAGTTTCAATCAGACCCCCCCTCATTCTTCTAAACACCATCAAGTACAGACCCAGTCCTTAACTGCTATGCTCACACCTAGATAACAATGTCTGAGAATTATTAAGTTAGGATTCTAAGGGCTGATATTGGCAAATTTAAATAGTTGTTACTGTGATATATACCTGAAGATTCATTCGACCCTGAGATAATTTTTCTGGTTGGAAACTCCTGGGGGAAAATGACATTTCATTACTTGACCCAGTCTGTCGGTGAAATGCTGACTAAGTTCCTTTAGTTATCTGAATTTCTTTTAACTGAGTTTTTAAGATGACAGTAAGATTGATTGGGTAGGTTCACCTTGCTGGAGGTAAAGAGTGTAAAACCATTAAGAAATACAGAAATAGAGATAATAGGAATAGAGTAGGCCATTTGGCCCTTCATGCCCACTCCACTATAAAGTATGATCATGGCCGATCATCCAACTCAGTAAAAACCGAAAGAACTGTGGATGCTGTAAATCAGAAACAAAAACAGAAGTTGCTGGAAAAGCTCAGCAGGTCTGGAAGCATCTCTTCACAGACCTGCTGAGCTTTTCCAGCAACTTCCATTTTTGCATCCAACTCAGCACTGTGTTCACAATTTTGGCCCATACATTTTGATCCCATTAATCCTAAGAACTATATCAAACTTTTTCCCCTACCACCCCCTCATTCCCTTGCTAAACTTCTCCATTCCCCCCTTCCCTTCCTCTGTCTTCATCTCCTCCTTCAAGAAACTCCTTCAAACTCAATTCTGATTAAGCTTTTGGTCATCTGTCCGAATATCTGGTTGTCAAGTTATTCTCGAAAATGCTCTTGCAAGACGCCTTCAGAATGGTTTGATATTATAAAGCCGCTACGTAAATGCAAGTTGTTGTTGTCTAGTTTACGTGGCATCTTTTAAACAAGCCTTCTTCCATCAGGGGAATATTTCTGTGTTAAGGTCAGATCTCTGCGGAAAGGACAAGAGGGACAATTGAATAAGGTTTGCTGACAGTGTCTGTCAGATTGTTATCTCCCACTACCTCCTCATTAATCACAGCTTTCTAAGGATGTGAAGAAGGCACCCACCAATGGAAACCAGCATTGAGGCTGACAAAGGGAGATTTATAAAATCGATTACAACTTTTCCACGTCTTCACCCATTAGAAGAAAAGGACCAATATATCTCTATAGCCTGGTCATCACCGTAGGACTAGCTTGGGAGTGTTGCTGAACATAGAGACTTTGGAGTGCAGGCTCATAGTTCATTGAAAGTGGAGTCACAGGTAGATAGGATAGTGAAGAAGGCATTTGGTATGCTTTCCTTTATTTGTCAGAGCATTGAGTCTAGGAGTTGGGAGGTCATGTTGCGGCTGTAGAGGACATTGGTTAGGCCACTGTTGGAATATGCTGGTCTCTCTCCTACTGGAAAGATGTTGTGAAACTTGAAAGGGTTCAGAAAAGATTTACAAGGATGATGCCAGGGTTGGAGAGTTTGAGCTATTGGGAGAGGCTGAACAGGCTGGGGCTGTTTTCCCTGGAGTGTCAGCTGAGGGGTGACCTTATAGAGGCTTATAAAACCATGAGGGGCACAGATAGGGAAAATAGACAAGGTCTTTTCCCTGAGGTGGGGGAGTCCATAACTAGAGGGCATAGGTTTAAGGTGAGAGGGGAAAGATATAAAAGAGATCTAAGGGGCAACTTTTTCACACAGAGGGCAGTGTGTGTATGGAATGAGCTGCCAGAGGAAGCGGTGGTGGCTGGTACAATTATAGCATTTAAAAGGCATCTGGATGGGTATATGAATAGGAAGGGTTTAGAGGGATATGGGCCAAGTGCTGGTAAATGGACTAGATTAATTTAGGATATCTGGTCGGCATGGGTGAGTTGAACTGATGGGTCTGTTTCCGTGCAGTACATCTCTATGACTCTAATTGCTCTATAGCCAGTGAGATACAGTCACTGTTGCAAGACAGGGAATTCGGCATCAACATGTGCACAGCAAGCTCCCAATGTGCTTTCCAGGATGTTGATTGTGGATAAACTTTACCCATTCAGTGCTACACCAGAACACCAGGTGAGATTTGGGGCTGAGTTCTCTCCAGGGGTACCCCAACCTTCAAATTGTCCATGCTGACACAAAGATACCCAGATGCCCTTTCTATGCCCCTCCTCCTGCACACCACCCATTGTCTGGCAGCTACCAGCACTTAAGGTGCAGATCCAGATGCCCTTTGAAAGAGTTTAGGGTCTCTGCCTCCTCCACCAATCCAGAAGCCCACCACTCTCTGTGTAAAACCATTCTTCCTCAAGTCCCCTCTAATCTTTCTGCCACTTAGTTTGAATCTCTGACCCCTGGCTTTGAACTCTTTGCCAAGGAAGCAGGTCCCCCCCTTTCTGCTCTGTCTCTACCCCTCACAGTTTTGTAGAGCTCATGTTGCCCCTCAGCCTTTTCTGATTCGGGGAAAACAGCCCCAACCTCTCCAATCTAACCTCATAGCTACAGTTCTCCAAACCCGACAACATTCCAGTAAATCTGCACTGTCTCCAGTGCACATACCCACTGCCCCAGGGGCTTTCCATAATGCACTATACCTTGATGAACCATCTCCCCCTCCCCAACACCCCTTGCCAGGCTGGCCTGGTGGGATTCTGCACAGAGCTTGGAGTCCGCTTCCATTCAGCCTCTTGGACTCCCTGCAGTCCCACCAGTGGCCATCACTCCTGGTGGCGTCGCAAAGACAGAATTGCTACTGGTCACTCTTAGAGGTTGGTCTTCTTTCTGCCGTGATTGGGTACAGGGCACATCTTAAAGTACCAATGGCCATTAATTTGCTACAGGGCAGGATGCCCAGGAGGGTCTTGCCCATGACTTACTTGTGGAGGGGAATGGGAGGGTGGGGGGATGTTAGATGCTATGGCCTCAGTGTCAAACAGCCCAGGGAAATTGTTTATGGGTACAATGAAGCCCAATTCTCAATCATTCCGATACATTCTGATTGCCCGAGTGCCAGTAATGATGTAAACCTTTTCTGCAAAAGTCTCTTTTTGTTGACTGTAAAATTGTGCTTTCCTTTTCCCTCCCCCACATTAAAACTGACAATGGTAAAAGTAGGTCACTCAGTACAGGAACACACAAAGCACTCAGTGTCTCTCCTGTGATTGTGATAATGGCCTACTTCCTGAACCACCTGAGAAGTGAGTTGTTGTGATTTGGAGTGCGCTGCCTGACAGGACAGTGGGAGCAGATTCAAAATAATTTTCAAGAGAATCAGAGGAATAGCTGAAAAAGGCGAAAGGGACACAGCTGCAGGGCGGGGGTGGGAGGTAAGAGAGAGAGACTGATTGAATAGCTCCTTCAAAGAGAAAGTGATTTGGAGGTGCCGGTGTTGGACTGGGGTGTACAAAGTTAAAAATCACACAACATCAGGTTATAGTCCAACAGGTTTAATTGGAAGCGCTAGCTTTCGGAGCGTCGCTCCTTCATCAGACAGTTAACACAACCACCTGATGAAGGAGCGTCGCTCCGAAAGCTAGTGTGCTTTCAATTAAACCTGTTGGACTATAACCTGGTGTTGTGTGATTGTTAACAAAGAGAAAGGACAGCTTACAGAGTCATGAACACTGCACAGTCCACCACACAAACCAGCCTCCCATTCATTGACTCCATCGATGCTCCCTGCTGCCTCTGGAAAGCAACCAATGTAATTAAAGACCCCTCCCACCCCGGTTATACTCTCTTCCATGGGGTAGAAGATGTAAAGGTTTGAATATGCACACGAATAGATTCAAGATCAGCTTCTTCCCTGCTGTTATCAAACTTTTGAACAGGCTTCTCATGTATAAATGTTGATCTCTCTCTCTCTCTCTCTCTCTGCACCTTCTCTGCGGCTATAACACCGTACTCTGTTCTGCTACCCTGATGAACTTTGAATGGTTCAATCTGCCTGTCGACTACGCAAAACAACACTTTTCACTCTATCTCAGTGCATGTGACAATGATAAACTAATCAAACAATCAGCCAAATGGGCAGAACTGTTGTGTTCTGTGCTGTAAGATTCCATGATATTAGTAAAAGGATTGATAGTTGCGGGGAGAATAGGGTTGAGAAACATATTAGTCATGATCGAATGGTGGAGCAGGCTTGATGGGCTGAATGGCCTAATTTTGCTCCTATATGTTATGGTTTTATGATATGCAGACACCAAGTTCTGGAAAGACGTAAAAATGTAGAGGGCTGGAAATGCTTAGCAGTTCTGGCAGAGTGTTTGGAGAGAGGGAGAGACGGAGAGACAGAGATACTGAGTTACTGGATTACATTTCCCTGGCCCCATTTGAAGTGAGGTAGGGGTGAGAGTAACAGAGTGGGACAGTGTGAGGAAATCTCTTCAGGGCAGCTTCCTGTGTCTCCAGGCAGAGTTTGCATAGGAAACTGACAGACCACTCCACTCCATTAGAGCCAATTAGAACTTGAATTACAGGCCATTTATTCTCTTTGGATGTTGACAATACACTGGGTTGATAAACTGAGGAAGTTATGGAAGCAACTACTTACAAAGAGATCAGTTATTAGTCAATAGAACGTGGAAGGGATGCCTGAGACCAAATGGAATTAGGGACCTTGTGATGTTTGTGGATAGTTTCATATCAATCTGTTTAGAGGTGTTACGACACACTTGTGGAGTAAGTAGGGACTTCTACCTGGGCCTCCTGGTTTGGAGGTGGGGATACTACCGTTGCACCACGAGAGCCCCAGGCGATGATTGTATGTTAATTAAAGGAGATTAATAAATTAATTCAATGAGAATTAGTTGTGGGTATCCATATCAATCTATGGGGAGCAAGTCATCAGGGTGCAAGACGTCTTGTGACGTGTAAGTAGAAATAAAATTGAGCAGAAAAGTTTAAGCTTACATTCTGTCTGATCAACCTTTCAATACTTTCCAGTCAGCCTGTTCCGAGATGTTGTGACATACCTCAGGCCATCTAACTCTGAGGTTGAGACACTACCACTGAGCTACAAGAGCCCTCTTGATCGAACGTTTGTTTTGATTTAACCTATTTTTCTAATCAATCTGTTTAGAGATGTTATTACACACCTCTGGAGCAGGAGGGACTTGAATCCAGAGCTCCTGGTCCAGGAGTAAGGACACTACTCCTGCATCACAGGAGCCTCTGGTGCTGCTGTTTAACAAGCTAAAAGTGGCTGAATTGACTGATCCAGAAGCAGCCACAGACTTTTCTGTAGGGGTCAACCCTGTGTCCTCAGATCCCTCACGTCACTTGGTAACCTTCTCTCACCACTAGCGGAGGGAAGGTTTTCCCCAATTCCTTTCAATTTGAGGGATTCTCCTGGGTTTTTCTCATCTCCAGCAGTGCCTGATCCCCTCCCTCCCTGTGGGTACGCAGTCCGGACGTTGCTTGACTTGGGTTGGCCACAGAGAGGCTGTTTCCTCCCGGGACTGGGGAGTCAGGAGCATGGTGCATGGAGTCAGGAGAAGACGCCAATCATTTGGAGCTGAGCGGAGGAGGGAATGTTTTCACTCAGAGGACCAAGAATCTCTGGAGTTCTCAACCCCAGGGGAATGTGGATCATCCAGCATTAAGGCTGCGATGGACAGTGTTCTGGTCTGTCAGGAAATCCAAGGATACAGGGGGAAGGGGAGGCAAGTGAGGTCGAAGCCTAAGAACATATTGAATGGTGGTGCAGTCTCAATGGACTGAATAGACTGATTACACTTATAAATCTGGCGATCTTATGAGCCTGCCTCCTGGGCTCCCATGTCCATCCCATTGACCATCGTTAATTGGAAGACCAATGTGCTGCGAACCAGTTATAGGATCACCTCATGCTCTCGCGACTGTGGTGGCTGTGAGCAAGTTTGAGATGTGTCATAGTTTGGTCGGTGATAGAGATTTGGTGGCAGCACAGTGGCTCAGGGGTTAGCACTGCAGCCTCAAAGCACCAGGGACCTGGGTTCAAATCCACCTTTGGCGACTGTCCATGTGGAGTTTGTACATTCTCCCTGTGTCTGTGTGGGTTTTCTCCTCACAGTCCAAGGATGTGCAGGTCAGGGTGGTTTGGCCATGCTAGGTTTCCCCATAGTGTCCCAGGATGTGTGGGGTTACAGGGATGGGATTGGGTCTGGATGGGATGCCCTTTGGAGGTTCGGTGTGGATTCAATGGGCTGAATGGCCTGTTCCCACACTGTAGGGATTCTATAATTAAATAGTAAACTAGATGATGGGCCAAGCCAAGAGAGGATGGTAATGGGAAAAATAAAAATACTAAATGTGAGTCCAGGACAGTGCAGAATCGCTACCATCTGGAAAGCAAAGGAAATTTGGGAAAAGTGAGAACAAACTGAAATTGTGAGCTCAGTGTTGAGGCTAGATGGGCATAGCTCCTTGAGTTTCATTGGAACGCTATGGGAGGTCAAGTACAGATTAGTATGTGGGAGTGAGATACAGGATCAAAATGACAAGTTACAAAGAGTCTGCAGGACCTCAGAGAAAGAGGACTCTCAGTCGGGCAATTTCAGTTTTAAACAATGCTGCGTTACTGTTTATTGGGCAGTACAGAGCATCCTCAGTGATGGACTGGGAACCTCCAGCTTGACTGGCTGCTCAAAGCCCAGTGTGGCTCTTTCTATCCCACCCTCGGGTGGCTGTCCATGTGGCACTTGTATGTTCTCCCCATGTCTGTGTGAGTTTCCCCCAAGTGCTCTGGTTTCCTCCTATGGTCCAGAAATGGGCAGGTTAGGCGGATTAGCCATGGGAAATGCAGGGTTACAAGGATAGGGTAGGGGGAGTGGGTCTGAGTGGGATGTTCTTTAGAGGGTCGGTGTGAACTTGATGGGCTGAATAGCCTGCATCTACACTTTTGGGATTCTATGATTCAGTGTGCAGGTTAGGTGGATTAGCCGTGCTAAATTGTTGTGTAGTGTCCAGGGCTGCGCAGTTTTGGTGGATTAGTCAAGGGAAATGCAGGGTTACAGGGATAGGGTGGGATACTGTTTGGAGGGTTGGTGCAAACTCAGTGAGCTGATTGGCCTCTTTCCATACTGTAGGGACTCTAACAGAGTTAAGCTGAGGGTAAAGGAATGTGAGGCAAGTCATTGTGAGACAAGGCATGTTATCCCGACAATGGTGTGATTGAGGGTGTAACTGGTCTAGAAATTGGGTCACATACATTATGACTGAGGAGAGAAGGAGTTAACCAGTAATGTGCCTCTGTGCCTGAATGGCCCTGTATTGGGCCTGGTCTTCCATAAACCTGGTGCACTGGGATCCCTGTGGCTAACTGTCTGCCAGGTCTCACACAGGCTTCTTTCTAAGGTTGCCATGGGAACAACCCAATCTAAATGTGGAGATTTGAGCAAGATCGGGTTTGATAAAGGCAAATGACGGCTTCACCTGTAAGGATTTGGAGATGCCGGTGTTGGACTGGGGTGGACAAAGTTAAAAATCACACAACACCAGGTTATAATCCAACAGGTTTAATTGGAAGCTCTAGCTTTCGGAGCGCTATTCCGACCACCTGATGAAGGAGCAGCGCTCCAAAAGCTAGTGCTTCCAATTAAACCTTTTGGATTATAACCTGGTGTTGTGCGATTTTTAAGTGCCTTGTGGTCCTATTTTCTGGTTTTCAGTTGCACTTCCATAAGCTTTTCTTATTCCATTCCCAGGATGTGTGGGTTGGAGGATTTGAGCTATAGGGAGAGGCTGAACAGGCTGGGGCTGTTTTCCCTGGAGCATTGGAGGCTGAGGAATGACCTGATAGAGGTTTACAAAATTATGAGGGGCATGGATGGGGTAAATAGGCAAAGTCTTTTCCCTGGGGTGAGGGGGGGAAAGATATCAAAGAGACCTAAGGGGCAACTTTTTCACACAGAGGGTGGTGCATGTATGGAATGAGCTGCTAGAGGAAGTGTAGAGGCTGGTACAATAGCAACATTTAAGAGGCATTTGGATGGGTATATGAATAGGAAGGGTTTGGAGGGGTATGGGCCGGATGCTGGCAGGTGGGATTATATTGGATTGGGATATCTGGTCGGCATGGATAGGTTGGACCGAAGGGTCTGTTTCCGTGCTGTACATCTATGACTCTATGTGTAGTGATTGGAGCAGGGCCCAGGTGGATCTCTTTGAGTGTGAGACACCTGATTGAGGTTGTTAACCAGGGCCTATCAGGGAGCCCTGGCTGACAGATATAAACAGGGGATTCAGCGAGTTCCATGGGTTGTGCTCATGTAAATAAAAGGTGACTTAGTGATGGGATACTGACCTCCTTGGAATTACTTCAGGATCACAGCATCGCTGGCTGGATCCAGCATTTATTGCCCATCCCTAATTGCTCAGAGGGCAGTGAAGAGCGTCTCTCCCCTACACCCAAGCTGACAGCGAGACAAAAATGTCAGTCTACAATGCCTGCATGGAAGATGACCATCTCCCAAAGGATATCCTCTATGGAGAGCTTGCATCTGGGAAGAGACCCTCTGGGCATCCCCAGCTGCACTACAACGACGTCTGCATGAGGGACATAAAAGCACTTGATATTGTTACAGAGTCCTAGGAAAGGCTTGCAGCTGGGGTGGCACAGTAGCTCAGTGGTTAGCACTGTTGCCTTGTAGCACCAGGGACCCGAGTTTGATTCCAGCCTTGGACGACTGTCTGTGTGGAGTTTGCACATTCTCCCCGTGTCTGCGTGGGCTTCCTCCAGGTGCTCCGGTTTCCTCCCACAGTCCAAAGATGTGCAGGTCAGGTGAATTGGCCATGCTAAATTGCCCAAAGTGTTAAGTGCATTAGTCAGGGGTAAATCTAGGGTAGGAGAATGGGTCTGGGTGGGTTACTCTTCAGTGGGTTGGTGTGGACCGAAGGGCCTGTTTCCACACTATAGGGAATCTAATCTAATCTGACTGCATGAGATGGAGAAGCACCCTGAACTAAATGCCTCAAAACAGGAGAAAAGAAGCTGATGAACACGCAGCAGACAAGTGGGCACCAAGGAAGGAGTGCAACCACATACAGATGTGATCTGTGTGTGACCGGGACTGTCACTCCAGCATTGGTCTCTTCAGTCACAAAAGACGCTGCTTCAGGGAAGCAGAAAGCTAGAACAATGAGGATGCAACCCCTGGTCAGCCAAATCAGCCTCAAATCAGCTAAAAGTGGTGTTAAATAGGGTGGAGGCAGGTACAATTGAGGCATTCAAGAAGACAGTATATGGTTATTTGGATAGAAATGGTGAGTAGGGTTAGGAGGAGAAGGCAGGAGGAGACTGACAAAAGGTAATAGGACCAGTGCTGACATAGAGGATCGAATGGCCTTCTTCTGCCTGGTAACAATTCTGTGATTCCAAAACAACCACGTTGCTGTGGGTCTGGAGTCACGCGTAGGCCAGACCAGGTAAGGATGGCAGATTTCCTTCCCATAAGGACATCAGTGAACCAGATGGGTTTCACAACAATTGTCTCACGGTCACCATTAGGCTATTTTCTTTTGAGATCTCAGATTGTGTTGATTTCAAGTTTCACCGTCTGTCATGGTGGGGTTCAACTTGTAAGGAAAAGATTATGGAGGTTGTTGTCTGCAAGGGTTACAGGGCTGGATCAGGATGGGGACGTAGATTAAGATAAGCTTACACAAGCAAGCTATGAGCAGCTTTTTTTGTGCTTCTGCAGAAAACCACAATCAGGTCATAAGGCTCGGTGTGGGTTAAGAAGGGGAAAGAGTGTCGCTTTAGCAAAACACATACACAGTTTACAATAGGAGAGGATGTCCGCTAACTGTAAACCACAGACGGTCGTGGTAAGACGATTGAGCTATGTGGTAAAGCAGATACCACACCTAAGGCCAAATAGGGCAAGAAATAAACAAGGGTAAGGGGCACCAGGAGTGTGAGTAGTGGGAGATGTAAACAGGAGATGGAGCAATGGGAGAAGGAGAGAGAAGAATGCAGATTGGACATATGGCCACGCCAATGAGATAAGTGTGGGAGCAGTAAACGAAGAAGGGATTGTTTAAAATGTTGTGTACTTGTTAAACTCGCGGTGTGTGTGTGACTGCCTTTGTAAACAGTAGACACCACACCCCTCTTGCAAGAGCATAATAAACGATACTACTGTTTCAGATCTTGTCTCGAACTGAAATTATTGAAGTGAGTGTGCTTCGTTTCTCACATACTTCACGTCAAAGAACAAAGAGAAATACAGCAGAGGAACATGCCCTTCAGCCCTCCAAGCCTGTGCTCGTCATCATGCCCTAACTAAACGAAAAAACACTCCTTCTGCCTTTATGTGGTCTGTATCCCTTTTCTCCCCGAGAGTATTTCACTGGAGTTCTGCATTACAAGTCTAATGAGATTACCACTGAGCCCACCAATCCCACCACCCCAGGGCTTGTTCCTGTCATACTAGAGGCTGATAAACAGACACTACCTGGTTGAATAGTGAAAGTGAGTGGGGAATGGGTGATAGCACATTGGCTGCATACCATGGGACTCCACACACTTTACACTCCACCTATTTTAAGCTCCAACCGATGAATACAATAAAATGAAAATGTATCTCGTTCTAGGCCAAGTTAATTTCTGGTCCTACTCCAAATTGGTGCTGTGTCAGCTCCTCCAATAGTTTTGGGAATAATACCAGGTTCTCTAATCCAGTACATTGTCCAGGGATTCTTGTCTGGGTTATACATTTCCAGTCAAGTCTGGGTTGGCTTTGGCTCCACAGCTTCTCTGATTTTTATGACCAGCTGGGAACTGAGCCCGAATGTTTTGATTGCAGTGAATTTTATTTTAAAGGTGTTGCTGTTAGTGACAGAGGAACTGCTTCAGAAAATTAACTTTCTCACTCGGGGGAGTTCCCTATCCCCTTCTCGCATCACAACAATTAGATCCCAGTATGAAAAAAGAAACATTTTGAGGTAAAGATATGAAATAAAAAGTCGATGCAAATCTTGAACTACTTAACTACTGAAAAGAGTTACAATTGTGTGGAAGAAATGCAGCAACATTGTATTTTAATAGCAGCATTCATAACCTCAAAATGTACCAAAGTACCTTAAGTCAATCACAATCCTTTGAGGTGCAGCCATTGTTGTAATTTAGGAAGTAGCAGCCAATTTGTAGCAACGAGAAGACAGCCAGAGAATTACTTTGGCTGTAAGATAAACATTCACCAGAATCCCCAGCCCCCCACTCTGTTCCCTTTGCTTTTCTTTCATGGACTGTGGGCTTTGCTGACAAGGCCAGCATTTGTTGCCCATCTCTAATTACCCCTTGAAGTGAGTGGCTGCTCAGCTATTGCAGAGGGCAGTTAAGAGCCAACCACATCACTATGCGTCTGGAGTCACGTGCAGGTCAGACTGAGTGAAGACGGCAGATTTCCATCCCAAAAGGACAATTGTGAACCAGATGGGTTTCACAGCAAGCAATGATCGCTATCATGGTTACCATCATTGAGAAAAGTTCCATATTCCAGATTTATTTGTAAATTGAATTCAAACTCCAAAAGCAGTCGTAATGCGACATGAGTCAGGGTGTCGAGAGCACTATCACAGAATCACTGAAGTGTTACAACAGAGAAGGTCTCATTGTATCTGCACTGGCTCTCTGAGCATCTTGCTTTAGTACCAATCTCCAGTCTTTTCCCCAGTATATTTTGTTTCTATTTAAATAATGATCCAATACTTTCTTGAACACTTGAATCGACTCTGCCACCATCACACTTCCAGTCAGTCCATACGAACACGGTCTCTCTCACATCAAATTTGCTTCTTTTTCAAATTGCATCAATTTGATTCCCTACCGTTTGTATTCCTTTTACAAGCAGAAACAAACTACAAATCTTTTTCCGGCCCAAAGAATACTCTTTGACCATTGAACTTTGTTTCTTATCACTCAGCCGATTTTGAATCCACATTACCACTACCCCTTTGGTTCCATTAGGTATCAATTTTCTCACAAGTCTGTTGTGCTGCACTATATCAACATCTTCTGGAAATCCATGGACATCACATCAACAATGTTACCCTCATCAACCCTCTCTGCTACCTTGGACAGTGAGTCACTTAAACATGATCTCCTTTTCAGAAATCCACACTGACTCTTCCTAAACAGTTTTACCATGTGACTACTAATTTAATACCAAATAATTGTTACTTGAAGCTTGCCTTCCATTAGTGTTAAACTGACTGATGTATAAGTACTGGGATTACTTTTCTAACCTTTGTTTGAACAAAGCTGCCAAGTTTTCAGTTCTCCAGTCTTCTGGCACCTTCCTTGAGTCTAGGCAAGACTGAAAGATTATGGTCAGTGCTAGTGGAACTTCTACCTTCACTTCTTTCCTTGGATGTATCGCATCCAGCCACAATAGCTTGTCAACTGTAAGTGGCAACAGTATCCTCAATTCTTCCTCCTTGTGAAATCTGAATTCTTTCAATGAATGAGTTTCCTCTTCTGTCACTATAGCTCAGGCAGGATCCCCATGTTTAATAAAGACAGGTGCATTGTAGTCGTTTAACGTATCATCCATACCCCTCCCTCTTTTTAGCATTTAATTGGCTTGGCTCCTGCTCTTACCTCTCTTTTACTCTTTTTATGGCCAACAGAGAATTTTGGGACACCCCTTTAAACTGGCAGATAGTCTTTTCCAATTGCTTCTTTGATAATGCTTTCTTATCTCCCCTCTGGAGCTTTCAGTACTCACTGGTATCTCTCCCTGATACCTGCTATAAGCACACTTTTTTCTTCTTCAATTTCTGTCCCCTTTGTCATGCCAGGACCTCTTGATCTGTTTGCTCTACACTGCCCTTTCGAGGGAATATACCACAGTTGTGCCCGAACCATCCCATAGAGTCATAGAGTCAGGCAGCATGGAATCAGACCCTTCGGTCCAACCAGTCCATGCCAACCAAAATCCCAAACTAAAGTAATCCCACCTGCTTGCTCATGGCCCATATCACCACCACCCCTCCCCAAATTTCTCCTATTCATGAACTTATCCAACTGTCTTTTAAATATTGTCATTGTACCCACATCCACCACTTCCTCAGGAAATTCATTCCACATCAAACCACCCTCTGTGTAAAAATATGCCCTTCATGTCTTTTTTTAAATCTCTCCCCTCTCACCTTAAAAATATGCTGCCTAGCTTTGAAATTCCCGCAAGTTAGAGAAAAGGCACCTACCATTAGCGCTGTCTATACCCCTCATGATTTTATAAATCTCTATAAGGTCACCTCTCAACCTCTTACACTCCAAGGAAGCCCATTGCTCAGTTGGTGATCTAGATTAGATTACAGTGTGGAAACAGGCCCTTCGGCCCAACAAGTCCACACCGACCCGCCGAAGCGAAACCCACCCATACCCCTACATTTACCCCTTACCTAACACTATGGGCAATTTAGTATGGCCAATTCACCTGACCCTGCACATCTTTGGACTGTGGGAGGAAACCGGAGCACCCGGAGGAAACCCACGCAGACACGGGGAGAACGTGCAAACTCCACACAGTCAGTCGCCTGAGGCGGGAATTGAACCCGGGTCTCTGGCGCTGTGAGGCAGCAGTGCTAACCACTGTGCCACCGTGCCACCCACAATACACAGACATGGGGGGAATGTGCAAACATCACACAGATAGTCGCCCAAGGTGGGAATTGAACCCAGGATC
Source organism: Chiloscyllium plagiosum (assembly GCF_037043375.1). Lineage (NCBI taxonomy): Eukaryota > Metazoa > Chordata > Chondrichthyes > Orectolobiformes > Hemiscylliidae > Chiloscyllium > Chiloscyllium plagiosum. Next base: position 6,651,851 of record NW_028270164.1, read on the forward strand.
CTTGCACTATGAGGCATCAGTGCTAACCACTGAGCCACCATACTGCACAAATTGAACTCTTTCAGCTATCAACAGGACAAGACAAGGTAGATAAAGAGAAACTATTCCTACTGGTTGGTAGGACTAAAACTAGGAGCATAGTCTGAGAATTACAGCCAGACCGTTTAGGAGAGATGTTAGGAAGCACTTCTACACACAAAGGATGGTAGATGTTTGGTACTCTCTTCTGCAGTTGGCAGTGGATGCTGGATCAGTTGTTATTTTGAATCTGAGATAGATAAATTTTTATTAAGCAAAGGTATTAAGGGAAATGGGCAGGTATATGGAGTTAAGCACCAGATCAGCCATGACCTCATTAAATGACAGAACAGGTTCATGGGGCTGAAAAGCCTACTCCTGTTCCTATTTTGCAGTTTTTCTTGCCAGTCTTTCATTCCAGTCTATCCAGCTCCATTCTTATCCCTTTGTAATCTGGATTGATCATTGTTGGTTTCCTCCATCACCCCAAGGTTTACCATACAAAGATCACTGTCTCCACAAGGTCTCTCCCACTGACACTTGATCGACTTGGCCCACCTCATTTCCAATAACCAGTTGGAGCAAGTGATTTTTTTCTCCTTACCACTAGCCTTGGCCTCTAGCTTACCAGCTCACTGACATTATCACTGCACCATATTGTTCTTGTCTTTTCCCAAGTCACACCATGCTTGTCCATTGGAGAATGTAGACGGAACATCAGTTCAACAACTGACATTACCTCAGCCAGTGCTGGACTCCTCCATCAGCACCATTCAATCAGAAACATCCTTGTAATCCACCCATCAAGGAGTGATCAGCAAATATGACAGCCATTTTGTGTACAGCAAGAAATCCAGAAATATTTGGCTGAAAGACCAATCTTTCTTGGGACAGCACCATGGTTCAGTGGTTAGCACTGTTGCCTGCGAGAGCCAGGTTCAAATCCAGCCTCAGGTGACTGTGTGGAGTTTGCACATTCTCGCTTTCCTCTCACAATCCAAAGATGTGCAGGTCAGATGGATTGGCTGTGCTAAATTGTCCTGTAGAATTGGGATGTGCAGGCCAGGTGCGTTAGCCATGGGAAATGCAGTTACAGGGTAGGGGTGTGGATCTGGGTGGGATGCTGTTCTGAGGGTTGGTTTGGACTCGATGGGCAGTGTGAACTAATTCCACCCTGTAGGCATTCTATGATTTTCCCCATGGCAGATGCGTTTAAGACCAGAGGGCCTAACTTTAAGGTGGGGAGGAAGTGATTTAGAGGAGATCAGAGGGAAGATTGTTTCACCCAGAGGGTGGTAGACATACAGAACATGCTGCCTGAGGGGGTGCTGGAGGCAAGGACTCTCACAATATTTAAGAAGCATCTGGATGAGCATTTAAAATGTCAGGGCCCAGTAGGATATGGACCAAGTGCAGGTAAATGGGATTAGTGTAGGTTGGTGTATGTGGTCGGCATACACATGGTGGGCTGAAGGGCCTGTTTCAATGCTGTACGGCTCTAAAACTCAATGACTAATTGACTCAAAATTAACAAAATATCACAAATGACAGTAGCTTATATTTTTGCTGAATATATGTATAGTTTGTTAATTCTCTTCTTGTTATCTCTCTCTGGTCTTCAACCATTCCGCTGTTTGTGCAGAAATCCAACACCCGGTCACTTTGCTTGCTTCAATGGCTAATGTGCTCTTGCATTCTGGGATTATGTTTGAACTAGAACTTTACATTTAGATGGCGCCAGTCACACAGCAAAAAATTCCCAAGATGCTTCACAGGAGCATTTACAAAACAAAATTTGACACCAAGCCACATTACAAAAAAAACACATGGGGAGATGATAGCATAGTGGGATTATCACTGCACGGTTAATCCAGTAACCCAGGTAATGTTCTGGGAATCTGGGTTCAAATCCTGCCACAGCAGATGGTAGAATTTGAACCCAAAAAGGAAAATTAGGCATTAATCATCAAATGATGTCCATGAAACCATTGTCAGTAAAAACCTAACTGGTTCACTAATGTCCATTAGGGAGGGAAATCTATCATCCTTACCTGGATTATGTGGTTGACTCTAAATTGTCCTCTGGACAATTAGGGATGGGAAATAATTGTTGGATGCCCTCATCCTGTGAATGAATTTAAAAGAAAAATGTTCAAAAGCCTGGTGCCAGAGGAGGGGAGAACCATGGTGAGGCTCAGAGAAGGGTTCCAGAGCTCAGGGGTTCCAGTTTTCTGATAGGCATATGCTGCCAATGGTGGAACAATGGACATCGAGGATGACCACAGGCCAGAATGAAAGAAGCACAGGTATTTCAGAGGGATGCAGGGGTGCCTGTGACTATGTACCACAAGATATGGATGGATGACGCCTTGAAGAGGTTTGGAAACAAGCAAGTGAATTTTAAATGAAGGTCATTAAATGTAGATAGAGGTCACTTGGGTGATGGGTGAATGAGATGTAGCCTGTACAATACAGTAGAGGTTTGGGTGAATTAAAGGTTATTAGAAGATGAAAGAGAAGGTTCACTTAATTTTGGGCATGATATGACGTATAAGAAGGGTCACTGGACTCGAAACATTAATACTGCTTTCTGTCCACAAACGCTACAAGAACCGGTGAGTGTCTCCAGCGATTTCTGTGTTTGTTTCAGATTTTAACCATCTGCAGTTCTTTGTTTTATCTGAGGAAGGGTCACTGGACTCCAAACTCTTAACTCTGTTTCTCTCTCCACAGATGCTGCCTAACCTGCTGAGTTTCTCCAGCGATTTGTGTTTTTTGACAGTAGTTGGAGGTTGGCTTTGAGAGAAATCAGAATTCAAGATTTTTCTTTCATTTCAGCTTTTCAAAATCAGCCACAGTCCTGATATTTCATCGCTGAGATGGAAAATCTCTTGTTGACAGAATCAGAACTGTCACCAACTGAAGTCAAATGGTATATTCACATTGTAAAAGCTTTAAGATTGAAGTTAATGCTTGTGAAGTGTTACAATAATTTACTAATCATTCCAGATTTGCTTCAACATTTATTCCAGAGCAGGAGCTACATCCTTTTTCACAGTCCCTGAGTAAATGGCAAGGCAGAAAATTGTTTTGAGTGAAAATTTATTCTACATTAAAGATGAAACATATAATGATATGAATGACCTTGATCAGCAATATACATTATCTAGACCTGTCTCTACTTGGTATCCGCACACTATTACATTTTCATTGCTAGAACTATCATCCTAGTCCTTGAATCAATATTTCTAAGTGATCCTGACCCCTTCAGATGACTTTCTGAAAGAAAACAGAATCCCAGATGTGATCTGAAACTAGCCCTTTGTTTGTTCGAGAAGGAGTTCTTGCCTCCCAGCCATAAAACAATTGCATTTAGTCAGAAGTCACACGCCACCAGGTTATAGTCCAACAGGTTTATTTGAAATCACAAGCTTTCAGAGCACTGCTGTTTGACCTTAACCTAGTGTCAGGTGACTTCTGACCCCAGTCCAACACCATCACCTTCACGTCAAATACTCCAAGATGTGTCACAGAAATAGTCTCAGAGAATCTCTGATATCAAATCATAAAAATGTTACCACAACTTTAGAAATTAACCCTTCTTCCACTCCTTCAGCTGTCAGCTAATGATTCCATTGTTATTCATACCTCCTCTAGACCCAATTTTTTCTTCTATTGATGACCCATTCTCATGTTTTATTTTATTCATTCAAAGGAATGAGCATCACTGGCTGGATCAGCATTGATTGTCCATCTGTAATCTCCCAGACAAGTTGGTGGTGAGCTGCCTTCTTTAACCGTTACAATCCCATGGGACATAATGCACTGAGGGAGGGAATTCCAGGATTTTGACCCAGTGACAGTGGGGGAACAGTGATATATTTCCAAGTCAGGTTGGGGAGTGGCTCAGAGGGGAACTTGCAGGGGGTGGTGTTCCCATGTGTCTGCTGCCTTTGTCCTTCTAGATGGAAGTGGTCTGGATTTGGAAGTGGGTTTGGAAATGGCTTATGGAAGGCTCCTTCCTCCAAACCTATCACCAACCATCCCTTAAGGGATGCTTTTCCTTCTGCTCCCTCTGCCTGTTTACTTACAGAGGCAGGAATCATACAGCTTGGAATCAGACCCCTTGACTGAACTCATCCATGCTGACCAAGTTTCCAACCTGAACTAGTCCCATTTACCTGCATTTGACCCACATTCCTCTCAACCTTTCCAATTCATGTACCTGTTCAAACGTCTGTAATGGTACCCACCTTTACCACGTACTCTGGCAACCCATTGCATAGTCGCACCACCCTCTGGGCAAAAACGTTGCCCCACAGGTCCCTTTTAAATCTCTCCTGTCTCACCTTAAACCTACGCCCTCTAGTTCTGGACTCCCCTACCTTGGGGAAAAGACTTTGACTATTTATCTTTCTAAGCCCCTCATGATTTTATAAACCTCTATAAGGTCACCCCTCAGCCTCTGACGCTCCAAGGAAAACAACCCCAGCCTATTTAGCCTCTTGTTATAAGTCAAAACCCTCAGTCTTGGTAACATCTCTTTTTGCACTCTTTTCAGATTAATGACATCTTTCCTATAGCAGAGCGATCAGAATTGTATGCAATATTCCAAATATGGCCTTGTCAATGTCCTGTATATCCATAAAATGACATCCCAACTCGTGTATTCAATGCTCTGACTGATGAAGGTAAGCATGGCAAATGTCTTCTCCATCACCCTGTCTACCTGTGATTCCACTGTCAAGGAACTACGTCCCTACACTTCCATATCTCTCAGCTCTTTCCCCTTATCATGAAAAGTCATGCTGTATCTGTGGAGTGTGTCTCTCGGTTTCAGTTTTCCTTGAAGATGATAGTAGGGAAAATGGTGAAGAGCTTGGTGAGAGAGGGAGGGTTAAGATGAAGAAGGAGGAGGAGAGGTTTAGGGAAGGAAGTCCAGAGCTCACATAGCAGAAGGAAGTGGTGGAGTGATAAAAACCAGGTCTGTACACGAGGGCAACATTGGTGGAGAGCAGGCATCATTGAAGCACTGTGGGATTGGTGGAAATAATTCAGATTGGATACAATGAGGCCATGGAGGGATTTAAAAACAAGAGGGAGAACTTAAACAACAGCAGAAATTACTGGCAAAGCTCTTGGCAGCACCTGTGGAGAGAAAGCAGAGTTAATGTTCCAAGTCCAGTGATCTATGGGAACAGAGTCACTGGACTTGAAATGTTAACCCTGTTTCTCTCTCCACAGGTGCTGTCAGACCTGCTGCATTTCTCCAGCACTTTCTGTTTTTGTTTCAGATCTTCAGGGTCTGCAGTAATTTATTTTATTTTGCTGAAAACCTAAAGGTGGTGTGGAATTATCACAGAGTAAGCTTATATCCCAATTTCTATTTTATTCCTTTAGGGAAATGCAAGGAAAAGGGGAGGTGGTGCCATAATGTTCATGCCATTATGAAATCCAGCAACCCAGAATAACATTGTACAAAAGTGAATTCAAATCTCGCAATCCATTTCAGTTAATAAATCTGGAATTAAACATCAGTCTCAGTGATGGTGATGTGAACAGCTATCAGCAAAAGACCCATCTGGATTATTAATGTCCCGTAGGGAAGGAAATCTACCATCTTTCATTCCTGATGAAGGGCTTTTGTCCGAACGTCAATTTTCTTGCTTCTCGGGTGCTGCCTGACCTGCTGTGCTTTTCCAGCATCACTCTAATCTAGAACCTTCCATCTTTACCCAGTCTGGCCTACATGTAACTCTAGATTCACAGCAACGTGATTCTAATTGGACTAGGAAGCCACACAGTTCAAGGCACTGAGGGATAGGTAACCAACAGTGACCTTGTATACGTCCCAGGAAAGAGGAAAGCAAAAAGTCATAGCAGTCTGATTTAGGTCTCATCCACCAATGCGGGAACAGCTGACAGATAAACCTTTTCTTAGGCTTGAGGCCTAAGGTCTACAGAAAATAACTGTCCACAGGTCCCAGTAACGTTGAGTTGAAGGGGTGATATAACTTGAATATCTCTCACTTCCACAGGTATAACTGCACTTAGATGTTCTTAGTAACAGAGGTACATGGTACCACACAGAAAATCAAAAGAAAAAGTATTATAACTCACAGAATACATTTTCTGGCCTGACTCACCTTGTCTCCTTGAAATAGAGCTCCAGTACATCAGTGTGTTCCTTCTGAGCAATGGAGACCAGGGTGAGTTGGGGGGAGGTAGGAGTGCCTTGTAGACATGGACAGGAATGTATGTACCAGGAGCGCCTCAAAACTGCTCCACCATTCATTATGATCAATGCTGATCTCATCTCAGCCTTAATTCCACTTTCCTACTTACTCCCCATAACCCTTTAAAGCATTACTAATTAAAAATCCATCTCCTCTCCAAATTGGCTCAATGCCCAAGTTTCTATTGCTCTCCAAAGGAATGAATTCCACAGATTCACAACCATCTGAGAGAAGTAATTCCTCCTCATCTCTGTTTTAAAGCAGTTACCCCTGATCCTAAAACTATGATTTCTTGTTCTGGATCACCCTACAACAGGAAACATCCTCTCCACATCTACTTTGTTAATCCCCTTTAGCCTCTTAGATACCTCAATGAGATCACCTCTCATTCTTCTAAAAAAGCACCTTTTGACTCAGTAAAGGTCATTTAATTTGCAGATTACTGAATATGTAGCTTTAAAACTTGTTAACTCACACTGTTGGTGACCAATGCCATCCTATTTTTTCCTGGCAAATAAAAGAATTAGCCTATGGATTTCCGTTTGGCTTGTATGTCTTTGGTGGGCGGCACGGTGGCACAGTGGTTAGCACTGCTGCCTTGCAGCGCTAGAGATCCGGGTTCAATTCCTGCCTCAGGCGACTGACTGTGTGGAGTTTGCACGTTCTCCCCGTGTCTGCGTGGGTTTCCTCCGGGTGCTCCGGTTTCCTCCCACAGTCCAAAGATGTGCAGGTTAGGTGAATTGGCCATACTAAATTGCCCGTAGTGTTAGGTAAGGGGTAAATGTAGGGGTATGGGTGGGTTTCGGGTCGGTGTGGACTTGTTGGGCCGAAGGGCCTGTTTCCACACTGTAATCTAATCTAATCTAAAAAAACACTGTTGCATTGTGTCAACAGATGGAAGCTCAGGTGCAAATTGACAAATTCATGGGTATCTTGTCTTAATCTGCACAGTTCCTGACAATCCTGCTCTCCTCACTGTCACTATCATCTATGCCGAGTCACAATGAGAACCAGGGTCTAGGCAGGAGGTGATGACACTGTCACACAGGCATCCTCCTCCTTATATCTCTCTCCTCACTGTTTCAACATGGGAAAGTGTCCTGAGGAGCAAGTCACTATGGCAACACCTCACACTTTAAGATCCTTGGCTTGGAGTATATTCTCACCTCCTGCACCGCACATCACTGACACAGTCCATGAGAAACAGTTACACCAGTGGATAATCAGATAAGGCACCCAACAGCAAATGGGCACTCTGCTAATGGAAACATTCATTTATATTACCCATTTCTTCAGCTTCCAAAAAAGAAAAGTTCTACTTCATTGAAAGAATTCAAACAAGAGCTATCTGCTTTTGTCCTGATATCTCTACAACTCTGCCTGCTCAGTTTTAATACCCGATTCCCTTAAAAATTGCTGAAAGGTTACATGATCTGATTCCTGTTTGTGGGACCTTGCTGTGTGCAAACCGGCTGCTGCGTTTCCCACATTAGAAAGGTGACCCTGCTGCGAGAAAGTACTTCACTGACCGCAAAGATCTCTGGGATCATCTGTGGTTGTGAAAGGTGTTCGACAAATCTGAGTCTTTCCTTCTTTTGACCTTGGATGAAAATGCTTCATGGTTTTAAGCTCCCCCCCCCCCCCAACCATCCCACCCCATTCTGAGACTTGTGGGCAGAGGGAGGGACAGGGATCACCATCTAATCATTGCCAAGACTTTCCGGGGTACCTTGCTGGAAATTAAACTCTGCTCTTCCCAGAGTCATCACAAAAGTTAAAGATCTTACTCAGAATGCAAAATTCCCCAATGATTTTAACATAAAGCTCAGAACAGGTTTTGATACTTTCCAAATATTAGTATTTATTACAATTAATTAGACACTAGCTACAGGCAAACAGTTATAAACTGTAGACATAATACACTCCCAGTTAAAACACACACACGCACAAACACAAGCACTTGCACACACACACAGATACACACACACAAACACAGAGATATACACGCATATGCATGCGCACATACACACGCATACACACACATTCAAGCACATGCACACACACACACGTACACACAGATACACACACAGACATACACACACAGAGACACACTCTCTCACACAGACACAAAGTAACACACAGATGCACACACACTGACATACACACACATGCACACACACACACAGACACCTACACATACCAACATGTACACTGACACACAGACACATACATTGACATGTTCACATACCAACAAGCACACTGAAACACAGATGCACACAGACAAGCACACACAGACACACAGACATGCACAAATACGCACAGACATGCACACACAGCCACATATACACACACACACATATATAGAGAACTTAGAGAAGAATCGGCTATGGGCAGACGATGGGAGGCAATTCAGTGGCTTCGACCTATGGATTTGCTGCGATAACTGAAGCAGTCCTCAAACACTGAGACCTGGACAATACCAGGCTTGGGCCAAAAGGTGGCATATTACATTCACACCAAACAAAGGCCAAGCAATGACTATCTCTAATAATAACTACTGCACATCACCGTTTAATGGTGTTACATCACTGAATCCCACTAACCCACTATGAATGTCTTGGGGCTACTATTGAAGTGGGCTAACCACATAAACACTGAGAGTTCAGGAGCAGGTCACAGACGGAATACTGCAGCGAACAACTCACCTCCTGACTCCCCAAAGCCTGTCCACCATCTACAAGGCACAAGGAGTGTGATGGAACTTGCCTGGATGGGTGTAGCTCCAACAACACTCAAGAAGCTTGATACTATCCAGAACAAAGCAGTCTGCTTGATTGGCACCACATTCACAAACATATTCTCTCTGCATCACTGACACTCAGTAACAGCATTGTTTACCATCTAAAAGCTGGACCGCAGAAATTCACCATAGATACTTAGACAACACTTTCCAAACCCACGACCACTTCCATCTAGAAGTTCAAGGGCAACAGAGACATTGGAACACCATTGCCTGCAAGTGACCCTCCAAGCTACTCACCATCCTGACTTGGAATTATATCACCATTCCTTCACTGTGTCAGGATCAAAATCGTGGAATTCCCTCCATAAGGGTCAACCTACCGTATGTGGGCTGCAGCGGTTCAAGATGGCAACTCATTCCCCACCTTCTCAAGGGGCACCCATTTATCTCTCCACCCAGGAGGCTCCCAGTCTCATTCCTGATGAAGGGTTCCTGCCTGAAACGTCGATTTTCCTGCTCCTTGGATGCTGCCTGACCTGCTGTGTTTTCCAGCCCCACTCTAATCTTGACTCTGATCTCCAGCACCTGCAGTCCTCACTTTCGCCACGGGCAATAAGTGCACCCATTTGATGGCATCTATGTACCATGAATGAATAAACAGAAAAAGTGTGAATCTGTTTATTGTTTCAGAGTTACTGATAAATTACTTACCATATTCCAATGTATGCCATTAAAAAAAAATCATAATTATGCTTGGCCACTAGATGTCTCTAATTACACTTTGTTTCACTGTGAATGGGATTATATTTACGAAAGGTTTGCTAACATCTAGTAACAATCCTTTACACTGTATCATCAGCATTTGGACGCTGTTGCCCAGTTGGATATTTGTGGAGCTTTGATTTGTCGCTGGAGTGTCAGCTGATTGCTGAGTTTTAATCACACTTACATTTGAATTTAACTTCAAATCACAACAACTTGCCGTTTTCTCATTTCACCCCAAAGCATAAATCAAATACCAGAGTCGCTAGAAACTTAAATGAAGAAAACTATAAATGCTGGAAATACTCAGCAGGTCAGGCAGCATCTGTGGAGAGAGAGAGAGAGAGAGAGAGAGACAAGGCAGTAGGAGCTGGACCATATCCAGGTTTGGGCTGTCAAGTGACATTTGTGCCACAAATACCAGGTAAGGACCATCTCCAACAAAACAGCATCTAACCATCACCCCTTGATGTTCAATGGTATCTCCATCACTGATTCCCCTAGTACCAACGCCCTGTGGATTACCTTTGACCAAAACTGGTCTGGCCTGGCCATATAACTACACTGGTATAAGAATAGATCAGAGGCTAGGAATCCTGTGGCAAATAATTTCCTGATTCCTCAAAGCTTGTCTGCCCTTTACAGGCACAGGTCAGGATTATCATGGAATTTCCCACTTCCCTGACTGAGTGCAGCTCCAACAGCAATCAGGAAGCTTAATGCCATCCAGTCCAAGGTATCTTGATTGATAACTATTTGTCATCTATAGCACTGCACTGTGACACCCACAATATTTATATGGACTGTGCGATTCAACATCTGGTCAATAGTAACCTCCATTGCCTTGGTGGTGAGGGATTCAGTGATGGCAATGCCATTGAATGGCAAGAGGCAATGGTTGGATTCTCTGGTTGGAAATGGCCCGGAGCTACAGTTAGGTAAAAACAATGACTGCAGATGCTGGAAACCAGATTCTGGATTAGTGGTGCTGGAAGAGCACAGCAGTTCAGGCAGCATCCAAGGATCAGTCCTCAGATGCTGCCTGAACTGCTGTGCTCTTCCAGACTACAGTTGGCAATCTTTAAGATGCACTGCAACAGCTCACCAAGGCTCCTTAGACAGCACCTTCACAATTTACAACTTCTCCTATCTAGAAGGTCAAGAGAAGCAGATATATGGGTACACCACCACCTGCAAGTTCCCATCCAAGCCATTCCCCATCCTGACTTGGAAATAGATCGCCATTCCTTCACTGTCGCTGGGTCAAAATCCTAGAATTCCCTCTCTAAGGGCATTGTGGGTTAACCTACAGCACATAGACTATAGTAGTTCAAGAAAACAGCTCACCAACTCCTTCTCAAGGGACAACTAGGGACTGGCAATGAATGCTGGCCCAGCCAGCGACATCTGTATCTCATGAATGAATAACAAACGTTTGACTTGAATTTGATTATTTCTGAAGAGGAGTCACATTCGAATTGAAACATTAACACGAATTGGACACCGTCTATTAAATCTCCTGTTACATTTCTCTGCCCCATTGAGGATAATTCCAGCTTTTTTTGTGCCTTCCATTAAAAGTGAAGTCTCTGATCCCTCGTCACATTCTAGAAACATGCAAATCGAGAACAGAAATAGACCATTCAGCCCCTCGTGTTTGCTCTATCAAACTCTCAGTGATTTTTATATTCCTCCGAAGGTCTGGTGCCCAGAATGGATAGAATGCTCCCAAACAACACTGAACCAGTGCTTTTAAGTCTTTAAAGCATCACCTTTTTTTTTGTACCATAAGACATAGGAGCAGAAGTAGGCCATTCGGCCCATCGAGCCTGCTCTGCCACTCAATAAGATCATGGCTGATCTGATAATCCTCATTTCCATTCTCTTGTTTTTTCACCATAATTCTTGATACCTTTACTGATTAAAAATATGTCTACGTCAGCCTTGAATGTGCTCAACCAGTTAGCCTTTACAGCTTCTGTGGTAAAGAATTCTACAGATTCGTTATCCCCGAGAGTAGGAATTCCCTTTCACTGGGCGACCCTTTACTCTGAGCCCTCTGGTTCTAGACTCTCCCACAGGGATTGTTACCACTCTACATCTACCCTGTCATATCTCCTCAGAATCTTGTCTGTTTCAATAAGATCATCTCTCATTCTTCCATATTCAAATAAGTACAAGCCCAACATACTCAACCCCTCCTCATAAGACAGTCCCTCTGTATCTTCTCAGAATTGCCTCCAACACCAATATATCTTTCCCATAATAAGGGGCCTGAAACTTTACACTGTATTCCATTTATGGTCCGGCTAGATTCAGAGAAAAGAGTTCAAATCTCACCTTAAAGGAATTTCATTTCCACGAATCAAATAAATTTAGGATCTAAAAGCCCCTCAGTGTATTCAGGAGATAGTCTCACCATCACTTCCCCAGGCCACTGGGGAGGACACCAAATACTGACCTTAACAGTGCTGCCCATATGAATTATATATTTAAAAATAAATCTTGCCCTGCCTCCTTTTAACTTATTCTGGAGGCTCAAAGGAAACCAGGCAAGATTATGTCAAGGACTCTGCGAAGGTTATGGAGACAATGAATGAAGCAATGGTCATGCGGTCATGTGTTCCTACATTGGCCTGTTTGCAATTCAGGGTGATGCTAATTGAAAGAGCTCCTTTCCTTTACCCAACTGAGGCTATTACAAAGCTTCTCGACTTCTCTCCTGGGCTCAGATGTATATCCTGATGAAGGGCTTTTGCCCAAAACATTGACTTTCCTGCTCCTCAGATGCTGCCTGACCTGCTGTGCTTTCCCAGCACTAATCTAGACTCAGGTGTATAACCCTCAGTTTAAGCCACCACCAGTTGTCTCTCTCTAGCAAGAGAATGGGTCTATGATGAGATCACCTACACTCACTTTAACATAGAATCCCTACAGTGTGGAAACAAGCCATTCGACCCAACAAGTCTGCACCTAACCTCCAAAGAGCATCCCACCCAGACCCCTACCCTACATTTCCCATGGTTAGTACACCTTACATCTTCAACCCTGGATACTATGGGCCAACCCACCTAACTTGCACACCTTTGGACTGTGGGAGGAAACCTATGCAGACACGGGGAGAATGCGCAAACTCCACACAGACAGCCTCCCGAGGCTGGAATCAAACCGGGGACCATGGCGCTGTGAGGTAGCAGTGCTAACCACTGAGCCACCGTGCCACCACAAGCATTCTTGCTCCGAGTTTACCACTCTCCATTCTGCTGGCCAAATTGCATTACTTTGTACAAAAGCAAAAATAAAGCAGATGCCAGAAACAAGAAATAAAATGCTGGAACTACTGAGAATGTTGGGAGACAAAAAGGGAACCTTTCATGGTTGATGTCCCTTCTTTTGTTCATTTTGCTTTTTATCTTCCAACGTTCTTTAAAACCAGGTCACTGTTGGGAGATAGCCACAGTTGGAATGTCAAAAACACAGCAGCCATTTTGCACAGAGTAAACTCCCACTGTGATTGAAAAGGACTGACATCACAGCGAGGGCCACAGTTGAACTATTAACCCTCCCCCTGCCACTCCACCGCCCCCTCCCCAGTGTAGGTGCTGCTGTACTACAATGATGAGGTGACTGCCAGGGTGAATATCGCTCTGCATTGTTGTTGCGACAGAACGAAGATCACCCCTCCCTAACCCCGGGTTGCTCACACATATCTGGCCTAATCTGGCATTTTCACTCCCTTGTTATCGTGCCAAGACTTAATGCCCAACAGAAAAAAAATTGCAATTCATTCAAAGCGAGCAAACTGAAAACGTTTACAGGATCTCGTGAAAGGTCAGATTGTAAACGGCAACTGAATGAGTAGGTTGTGCGTCACATCGCATATAGGTCTCATTAAAATATTAATAGTGTTGCACATAATTAGCATGCCACTTGGAAGCCCTGTACTTTACTCCAGGTTTAGGAACCAATGAGGGCTTAAGTGGAGGAAACTGAGGCCATAATTCAACCTGATCTATACATTTGTTGGAATAACACCTAAATAATAAGAAAGCACCAGAGATAAGTTTTCATTGTCTATGTAATCTCTCATTCCATTTCCTTGCCTTCTCTCACTCCCTCTTCAAATTATTTTATTTGTTGAAGATACTAGTCCCAGCCAAGATACCATTAATGGCTGTGATTTTAACTGATAGGAGCTCTGGAATTCCTTCACTAAAACTCTCTCTCACTCTCTCTCTCTCTCGATTCACCTTAAAGACAATCCTTAAAACTCCTCTTTGATTTGCTTCTGTTCTGCTGTAGCAACATCTCTTGGTTAGAGACAACAAAAAAAACTTCACATGCTGGAGTCTAAGGTAGACAGGCGGGGGCTGGAAGAGCACAGCAACTATCAGGAGGTGGGGAAGTCAATGTTTCAGGTGTAACCCTTCTTCAGGACTGTGGCTGAGTTATGTCCTGCTCCTCAGATGCTGCCTGACCTCCTGTGCTTTTCCAGCACAACTCTAATCTTGACTCTGATCTCCAGCATCTGCAGCCCTCACTTTGGCCTTATGTCAGGTTATGTCAGACCACTGGGAATGGGGGTGGCGGAGGTAAGTTCACCCTTTATCTGCAGCTCCCCTACACCCACCCCCAGTCCTGAAGAAGGGTTACATCCACAATGTTGACTTCTCTACCTCCTGGTGCTGCCTGAGTAGCTGTGTTCATCCAGCCTCCTGCCCGTCTATACGTAGCAACATCTCTTAGCTAAATCCTGTCATGTCATGTTGCTGTGAAACATTGTGGGAGGATTTATTACACTAAAGGTGCTATATAGATGCAAACGTTGTTGCTATTGCTGTTTACACACTCTGGCCTTTGAGGCTCGTGAGTTCAAGTCCCACTCCAGAGGCTTTAACACATCATCCAGCTACACCTTTCCCAATGTAGTAGCAAAGGAGTGCTGTGTGAAGTTTGCACATTCTCTGTGTGGCTTTCCTCTGGGTGCTCTGGTTTCTTCCCACAGCCCAACAATCTGCAGGCTAGGTGGATTAACCATGGGAAATGCAAGGTTACAGGGAGAGGGTGGGTAGGATGGTCTTTGGATGACCGATGTGGACTCGATAGGCCGAATGGCCTGCTCTTACACTGTAGGGTTTCTTTGAAGAGCAACAGTTTGAAGAAGAAAAAGGAGAGTTCTCCCTCTGTGTCTGGGGGAAGATTATGGTCATTAATCAGCCTCAGTAAATCAGGCATTAATCCACTGTACCAGTGAGAGATATTTGCTAATCACCCTGTTATCACACACTGCTTGAGCTGATGGCATTATGGCCTCAGAGGCAGGGACACTAACCACTCCACCACATGAACCTAACACTGTGCCTGTGGGAGATATTTTCTGATGAACCTACGCAGAGATGTTAGTGCACACCTCTGGTGCATGGATGGTGTAAACCTGGGCTGCCTGGTTCAGAGGGAGGAACACTACCATTCAACTGTCTCTGTGGGATTTTAGAGTGTGCAATTGGTTGCCAGATTTCCTACATTACCACGGTGATTACACTTAAAAACATACTTTCTGCTATTGTGCTTGCATCACTCTTGAACTTCCTGAGGTTGGGAAAGGTGCTATTTCAATGCAGATCTTTCTTCTCAATTCGACCCCACGCTCATTAAATGTTTAAACCTTACTTGACCTGACTGACGTCGACAGCTCTGGTTCAAATCTCTCCTTAGAGGGTTAACCTTCTGTCTCTCAACTTCTAATCGCATCTTTCCTGCTCCTGCTCAGAACCTTTGTCCAGTCATTGCAAGTGTGTATGAAAACAGAGAACCGTGTGGATCAGGAGAGATAATTTTGTCCGATGTCTCAGCTCCTTTAATGAGCTATTAGGTTATTCCAGAACACCCACTCTCTTTCCCCATAGTTCTGCAGATTTTTCTATTTTCGTTTTATTTCCCTTTCAGAAGCTGCGATTGAATCTGATCCAAATTCTTGACATCTTTCCTGAGGTGTGGGGACTGGATTTGGACACAATACACCAGCTGGCTAGTGCCTGAAGGTTCAGGTTTTGCTCAGATCGAGAATCCCTGTTGGAAGCCTGAAGTCAGAAACTGACACGGTGTGATCCAAGGCAATTATCCTCATTGTCTTAGTAAGATTGACATAATCAGAGCCAGCTAGGTAAAAACATGGACTGCAGATGCTGGAAAACAGATTCTAGATTAGAGTGGTGCTGGAAAAGCACAGCAGGTCAGGCAGCATCCGAGGAGCAGGAAAATCGATGCTTCGGGCAAAAGCCCTTCATCGGGAATAGAGGCAGAGTGCTTGCAGGGTGCAGAAATAAATGAGAGGGGGTTGGGGGTGGGGAGAAAGTAGCAAACAGTACAATAGGTGAATGGGGGTGGGGATGGAAGTGATAGGTCAGAGAGGAGGGTGGGGGAAGGTAGCTGAGAGTAACAGCTTCAGGGCAGAGGAAATGACCTGGGAGTTGCAGTGGGAGAGGGACTCCCTGAGATTCTTGTAGGGAGCGTAGGAAAACTTCTTCAAGGTAGGCGTCCTTGCAAGAGGATTTGCAAGGATTCGTGCTCCTCGGATGCTGCCTGAACTGCTGTGCTTTTCCAGCACCACTCTAATCTATAATCAGAGCCAGCTACTGCCAACACCCTTCGCTAATGCACAATCAGCTTCAGTTGTTAGAGACCCTTACATGTGGAGTAGTATTTATGTATCTGTGTATTATCTGTGAGTTCATTTGCATGTTTATCTAATAACTTCAAAGCTTGGCTCTTCTGATTAACCAATGAAACACAATACGGAGAAACTGAGGACTGCAGATGCTGGAGATCAGAGTCAAAAACTTGCATCCGAGGAGGAAGAGAGTCGACAGTATGATCATAAGCTTTTCATCAGGAATGCTGCCTCTCCGGCTGTGCTTTACCAGCACCACACATTTTGAAAATGAAACACAACAGTTTGATATGATTAATAACACTTATTTACAGAGTACACTGCATGGTCCTTACATGTCTCGTTCTCCAATTCAACCACCCACCGTACACAGATTCCCCACTTCATCTCTGATTGGATTAGTGGGTCATTTTACTCCTTCCTCAGAATTATCTTGAATGGGGTAAACTGCTACAAGTTACCTGCAGATATCTACTTGTCTGTCTATATTTGCAGGTTATGCGTGTGAGTGATACAACATGTTTATTTGTAAAGTTGTCAGATTGTGTCAATGTATAGGCATGTGCAGGTATGACCATATGAGCATGTGTGAATATGTGTCAGCACGTCAGTGTTAGATTGTGAGCATGTATGTGAGACTATAACTGCGTTTGTGAGATTGTGAGTGCTTGTGTGAGACTGACAGAATGTGTGAGCGAGATTGCGTGTGTGAGACTGTGATTATGTTTGCGAGATTGTGTGTGTGTGAGACTGTGTGTGAAGCTCTGAGTGTGTGTGAGGTTGTGAGTATCTGTGAGCTTGTGCGTGTGTGTGTGAGACACTACAAGCATGTCTGTATGAGACTGTGAGTGTGTGTGTGAGACAGAGTGTGTGAGATTGTGAGTGTGTATATGAGACTGAGTATGTATGAAACTGTGAGAGTGTATGAGAGATTGTAAGTATGTCTGTGAGATTGGCTGAACCTGTGTATGCGTGTTTGTGTGCCTGTGAGACTGAGTGTGTGTGTGAAATTTTGCATGTGTGTCTGTGTGTGTCTGTGTCTGTGTACGTGTGTGTATGAGTTTAAATGTCTGTGTGTATGAGTGTGTCTGTGTGTGTTCTATATGTGTGTGTGTTTATGTGAATATGTGTGAGACTGAGTGTGTGTGAATGTGTGTGTGAATGCGTGTATGACTGTGTACCGTATATGTGAATATCTGTGTGTGTGTATGTAAATGTGAAAGTGTGTGTGCGTGTTCTATGTACATGTGTGTGAATGTGTGCACGCATGTGTGTGCGTGCTGTGTATGTGTGTGTGCATGCATGCATGTGTGTATCTGTGTGCGTGTGTGTGAGTGAATCTGTGTGTGTGTGTGTGTGAGTGAATCTGAATTATGGAATCCCCATTGCATCCTGCCTGGCCTCAAGTCAGATCAGTAAAAAATCTTCTCCTTTCGACTTAAATTTGGATTTTGTTTTGGAGAGCCCATGTGAAATGTGAATGGTGGCAATTCTCGAGTTTATCTCCAGTGGAGGTCAGATCGAATGCTGTTACATCCAAGTTTTGCCAAGGAACAAGAAGGTAGTGATCTGAAATATTTGCCTCTTCTTGTATTGATGCGTGACCTGCTGTGTGTTTCAATTATATTCTGTTTATATTCCTTGAAAATTAAATCAGTCCCATCAATGCACAATGATTTCCCTAA
Source organism: Chiloscyllium plagiosum (assembly GCF_037043375.1). Taxonomy (NCBI): domain Eukaryota; kingdom Metazoa; phylum Chordata; class Chondrichthyes; order Orectolobiformes; family Hemiscylliidae; genus Chiloscyllium; species Chiloscyllium plagiosum. The sequence goes on from NW_028270164.1 coordinate 6,669,965, forward strand.
TTAATATTCTACATTTCAGTTTGGTACAACCTAGTTTATACATTCTCTGGTGAACTATTTATTGGTGGTAATAGCAGAAAACAGTGGACAGGTGTGGACTTGTTGGGCCGAAGGGCCTGCGTCCACACTGTAAGTAGTGGGCGGCATGGTAGCACAGTGGCACAGTGGTTAGCACTGCTGCCTCACAGCGCCAGAGACCCGGGTTCAATTCCCGTCTCAGGCGACTGACTGTGTGGAGTTTGCACGTTCTCCCCGTGTCTGCGTGGGTTTCCTCCGGGTGCTCCGGTTTCCTCCCACAGTCCAAAGATGTGCAGGTCAGGTGAATTGGCCATGATAAATTGCCCATAGTGTTAGGTGAAGGGATAAATGTTAGGGAATGGGTCTGGGTGGTTTGTGGGTCGGTGTGGATTGGTTGGGCCGAAGGGCCTGTTTCCACACTGTAAGTAATCTAATCTAAAACAATCAATTGATCTTTCAGATGGAACTCAGCTCTGTGGCGGGACCACAGTCCCAGGAGTTAGATTAGATTAGATTAGATTACTTACAATGTGGAAACAGGCCCTTCGGCCCAACAAGTCCACACCGCCCCGCCGAAGCGCAACCCACCCATACCCCTACATTTACATTTACCCCTTACCTAACACTACGGGCAATTTAGCATGGCCAATTCACCTGACCTGCACATCTTTGGACTGTGGGAGGAAACCAGAGCACCCGGAGGAAACCCACGCAGACACGGGGAGAACGTGCACACTCCACACAGTCAGTCGCCTGAGGCGGGTATTGAACCCGGGTCTCTGGCGCTGTGAGGCAGCAGTGCTAACCACTGTGCCACCGTGCCGCCCAGCGTTGGAGTTGATCAGCAGAAATGGCAGAGTTGTTCATCATTGACCTGCTTCACTTGAACAAAGTTTGCATTTCCTCTTTCCGATTTACAATGCTTTTTGTATCACAATCATCATGTGATGTTTTATTCAACATTGTGTTCAGATTCCTTGCAAATTTTCGATCAACAATCTTAGTGAATGTGCTAATAGACAACGTACACACTTGTGTAAAAGACAAAAGTTTCATATTTTGGCAACAAAAGTAAGAACATCAAATAAGACAAGCAGCACAAGTATTGAAAAAACTGAAACAAAAACAAAAATTGCTAGGAAAGCTCAGCAGGTCTTTAAACATCTGTGGAAAGAAATCAGAGTTATCATTTCAGGTCCAGTGACCGTTCCTCAAATGTGAACTCTGATTTCTCTCTACAGCATATGTTTTTAGGTGGAGTCAAGGAGCAGAAAGATCTGAAGATCTGAAAATATAAATCTCTAAAATAGCACTGCAGGTTAATAAGGTGGTTAACAAAAAGCAAGCCAAGTATTATGATATATTTTCAGAGGGATAGAATTAATAAGTAGATAAAATTTACTACAATTGTGTTGGACATTTTGTACAGTGCATTTGCAGCCCTTTGTTCAGTTCTGGTTGGCAGTTATCAAAAGGACATAAAGGCACTGAAAAGAGTAAAAAAGTGAATGATAGTCAGATTAAACTGGAATGACAACATAGTTCCACTTTTTCATTAGAGAGAGACAATGGTCAGTGGTTTAACCTGAGGGTCACACAGCTCAAACAAAGAGGAAGCAGGAGAAAGAGAATTTTAGACTGAGATCAATCTGAGCAATGATAACAGCAGCAATGCAGGAGGCACGGTGGCTCAGTGGTTTAACACTGCCTCCTTATTGTGCTAGGGCCTGGGTTTGATTTCTGCCTTAGGTGACTGTCTGCGTGAAGTGTGCACATTCTCCCTGGGTCTGAGAGGTTTTCTCTTGGATGCTCTGGTTTCCTCCTGCAGTCCAAAGATGTGCAGGTCAGGTGGATTGGCCATGCTAAATTGTCCTGAGACATCCAGGCACGTGTTAGATAGAGTACGATGCACATAAAAGGTTGGTGTAGACCTGATGGGCCAAATGGCTTCTTCCTGCACTGTAGGGATTCTATGAAGAGAGTGAACTTATGGATAAATAGTGGTGACAGCATGAACTTTTATTTTCTGCAATCACTTTTAATGAGGTACATTATCAAATACCTTCTGGAAATCCAGTACATCCACCAGCTCCTTCTTACCCACAGTACATGTTATTTCTTCAAAGCACCCCAAAGAATTGCTCAAACATGATTTTCCATTCATAAAATTGACTCTGCCTGATTACCTTGAACTTATCCAAATGCCTTGTTATAACTTCTTTGATCATAGTTTCTGGCGATTTCCCTATGATAGATGTTAAGCTAACTGCCTGGTAGATAAGTATATTTTACTTAATAGAAGATTTACATTTTTTGTCTTCTAGTCTAATGATACATTCCCTAAATCTAAGTAGTTTTGGAAGATTACTCAGTGCGACTCTTGTGATTTTGCAGAGTTCTTCCTTTCCTTCCATTCTCTGATTCAGAATATATAGGATCAGAATTAGGCCATTTGGCCGATTGACCCATTCACAGCTATTTCTGCCCTGTTACCCTCTACAGTGAAGGCTGATGCAAAATACCTCTTTAATTCATCTGTCATCTCTTTAGTTTCCATTATCAATTCTCCAGACTTCTTTTCCATGGGACTAACATTAGGTTCACTCTTTTCTTTCAAACATTTTATAGAAGCTCTTACTATCTATTTTTATATTTCTGGCTTGCTTTTACTGTAATTTTCTCTTTTTTTTTAAAGTAACGTTTTATGGTTTTTTCTGTATGTTGCCTAATCTTCTGACCTGCCACCTGACTCTGAATGACAATGTTTTTTATGTTTGCAGCAATATGTTCAAGAGGTTGCTGGATAAATGCACAAGGGACAGATTAACTCAAGGAAATGTTGCTAGAAGGATGTGGGAGGAGGCTGAGGGGAGAATCAACACCAGCATGGGCTGATGGGCTGAATGGTCAGTTTCTCCATCAACCTATAAGTGAGTTCAGAAACAAGGCACAGCTCTATAGAGTCCAGGTTAGATCGCACTTGGAATATTGTGTTCAGTTCTGGTCGCCTCATTATAGGAAGGATGTGGAAGCTTTAGAGAGGTGCAGAGGAGATTTACCAGAATGCTGCCTGGACTGGAGGGTATATCCTATGAAGAAAGGTTGAGGAAGCTAGGGCTTTTCACATGGGAGTGAAGAAGGATGAGAGGTGACATGATAGAGGTGTACAAGATGATGAGAGGCATAGATAGAGTGGATAACCAGAGACTTTTTCCCAGGGTGGAAATGGCTACCGTGAGGGGTCATAATTTTAAGGTGATTGGAAGAAAGTTTAAGGGAGATGTCAGAAGTCGGTTCTTTACACAGAGAGTTGTGGGTGCAGTGGTGGTAGTACAATCAAAGACATTAGGGACATTTAAGTGACTCTTGGACAGGCACATGGATGATAGTAAAATGAAGGGTATGTAGGTTAGTCTGATCTTAGAGTAGGGCTGGCAGAACATGGAGTGCTGAAGGGCCTGGACTGTTCTATGTTCATGCTGCCCGCACAAAACATGGGAGAATATACAAAGGACAACTCTGAAGGAAAGAATCATGAGGGAGCAATTTTTAACCTTTATAGTGACTGTATAATCAGAAAGTGGAATTTCCATCTGATTTGTATCAATTATTTCTGAATGTTAGTTCGAGTGCAGAATATGAATGACACTAATTGGATTGAAGCCTGCTCATAGTGAGTCGGCTGGTTTCAATCATGCCATAAACTGACACATTGGATCACCCTAATTCAGCATCCTCAAAGGGCTCTTGTGGTACACTTGTGGCATCCTTATGTCCGAATCAGCAGGCCAGAGTTCAAGACCCACCTGCTTCAGAGAAAGTGCAAAAGCATCCCTGAAAAGGTGGACTGGAAAATATCTTCAGTATCGTCAGATACTGAAGCAGTCCACACCCAAATGCAGCAAAAACCTGGATAATATTATTCCATACAAGTGGCAGGAAATGGCCATTTCCAATAAGGGACAATCTAACTTTTGATCCTTGCCAATTAAATGGCATTGCCAGGACTGAATCCCCAAATATCTACAATCTATGGGTTACTATTGAGTAGAAACTAAACTGGTCCAGCCATAATGTGGCAACAAGAGAATATCAGTGGCTGGGAATTCTGAGGTGGGTAACTCCCCCCTTCTGACTCTCCAACGTCTATCCGCCATTGGCAAAGCACAAGTCAGGAGTGCGATGGAATGCTCCCCATTTGCCTGGATGGTTTTCACACCAACAACACTCAAGAAGCTTAACACCATTCAGGACTCAGCAGGTCTGGCAACATCTGTTGGGAGAAAATAAAGTCAATGTTTGAGTCCAGTGATCCTTCACTGGACCTGAAAAGTTAACTCTGCTTTCTCTCGACAGAGGCTGCCAGGCCTGTTGCATTTCTCCAACAATTCCTGTGCTTTTGTCACAAAAATGTAAGTTATTTGGACTGTATCTTGTGATGTTTGTATGAACTTGCTGACTGCAAATTGGCTGTAGCTTTGTCAGTGATTTCACCTCGAACTTTCTTGTTTATCTGTGAAGCATTGCAGAAAGCCCCCCTCTCAACATCCTGACCGTTACTGCTGATCAGAAGCTGACCGTACTAACTATATAAATACTATGACTACAACAGGAGGTCAGCGCCTGAGAATTCTGTGGTGAGCTACCCACCTCCTGACTCCCCAAAGCCTATCCACCATCTACAAGGCACAAGTCAGGAGTGTGATGGAATACTCCCCACTTGCTGGATAGGGGCAGCTCCAACAACACTCAAGAAGCTGGACTCCATTCAGGACAAAGCAGCCCACTTGATAGGCATCACATCCATCAACCACTCCCTTCACCACCAACACTCAGTTGCAGCAATGTAGGATGAAGCTGTTCCTTTAACAAGGCTATGCTGTCCTTGGTTTTTTTTTCAGAGAAGTCGTAAATGACACAGATTCAGAAAAATCTGGGCTTGGAGGGTTTTTCGGGCAATTTGATAATAGCTAACAGATACTGCCTCAGGAAACAGGCTTTTAAGTAAAAAATACATTTGCGCAATGAAAGGGGTGTGGCCAGTTCTCCCAGCTCAGCTTTACTCTGGTTTGGTTTGGATTTTAATGGTAATGATGAAAAAAGCTGCAAGACCCAAAGAATCCTTAGAAGAGTATAAAGGCAGTAGGAGTATACTTAAGAGGGAAATCAGGAGGGCAAAAAGGGACATGAGATAGCTTTGGCAAATAGGGTTAAGGAGAACCCAAAGGGTTTTTATGACTACATTAAGGACAAAAGTGTAACTAGGGAGAGAATAGGGCCCCTCAAAGATCAGCAAGGTGGCCTATGTGTGAAACCACAGGAATTGGGGGAGATACTAAATGCTATTTTGCATCAGTATTTACTGTGGAGAAGGACATGGAAGATATAGAATGTAGGGAAATAGATGGTGTCATCTTGACAAATGCTCATAATACAGAGGTGCTGCGTGTCATGAAATGCATAACAGTGCATAAATCTGCAGGACCTGATCAGGTATAACCTAGAACACTGTGGGAAGCTAGGGAAGTGATTGCTGGGCCTCTTGCTGAGATATTTGTATCATTGATAGTCACAGGTGAGGTGCTGGAAGACGGGAGGTTGGCAAACATGGTGCCACTATTTAAGAGAGGGGGTAAGGAAAAGTCACAGAACTATAGACCGGTGAGCCTGACATCAGTGGTGGCAAGTTGTTAGAGGGAATCCTGAGGGACAGGATTTACAGGTATTTGGAAAGACAAGGACTGATTAGGAATTGTCAGCATGGCTTTGTGCGTAGAAAATCATGCCTCACAAACTTGATTGAGTTTTTGGAAGAAATAACAAAGAAGATTGATGAGGGCAGAGCAGTAGACTTGATGTATATGGACTTTAGTAAGGCGTTCGACAAAGTTCCCCATGGGAGACTGATTAGCAAGGTTAGATCTCATGGAATACAGGGAGAACTAGCCATTTGGCTACAGAACTGGCTCAAAGGTAGAAGACAGAGGGCGATGGTGGAGGGTTGTTTTTCAGACTGGAGGCCTGTGACCAGTGGAGTGGCTCCACTACTTTTCGTCATTTATATAAATTATTTGTATGTGAACATAAGAGGTAAGTTCGCAGATGACACCAAAATTGGAGGTGTAGTGGACAGTGAAGAAGGTTTCCTCAGATTACAACGGGATCTTAACCAGATGGGCCAATGGGCTGAGGAGTGGCAGATGGAGTTTAATTTAGATAAATGTGAGGTGCTGCATTTTGGGAAAGCAAATCTTAGCAGGACCTATACACTTAATGGTAAGGTCCTGGGGAGTGTTGCTGAACAAAGAGACCTTGGAGTGCAGGTTCATAGCTCCTTGAAAGTGGAGTCGCACGTAGATAGGATAGTGAAGAAGGCATTTGGTATGCTTTCCTTTATCGGTCAGAGTATTGAGTACAGGAGTTGGGAGGCCATGTTGTGGATCTACTGGACATTGGTTAGACCACTTTTGGAATATTGTGTGCAATTTCAGTCTTCTTCCTATCGGAAAGATGTTGTGAAACTTGAAAGGGTTCAGAAAAGATTTACATGGATGTTGCCATGGTTGGAGGATTTGAGCTATAAGGAGAGGCTGAACAGGCTGGGGCTGTTTTTCCTGGAGCGTCGGAGACTGAGGGGTGACCTGATAGAGGGTTTATAAAATCATGAGAGACATGGATAGGATAAATAGACAAAGTCTTCTCCCTGGTGTTGGGGAGTCCAGAACTAGAGGGCATAGGTTTAGGCTGAGAGGGGTAAGATTTAAAAGGGACCTAAGGGGCAATGTTTTCACTCAGAGGGTGGTGTATGTATGGAATGAGCTGCCAGAGGAAGTGTGTGGAGGCTAGTACAATTGCAACATTTAAAAGGCATCTGGATGGGTATATGAATAGGAAGGATTTAGAAGGATATGGGCTGGGTGCTGGCAAACGGGACTAGATTAGGTTGGGACATCTGGTCGGCATGGACGGGTTGAACCAAAGGGTCAGTTCCCATGCTGTACATCTCTATGACTCTATGATTCTAAGCAGGTCCAGGCTGCTACTCTCTCTCTGACATCTCTCCTGTGAGACCCTGTGATTGGTTTTACCTTTTGTGTCAAGGGGCGTTTATGGGGATTGTTGCAGGTATTTGGAACAGCATCATTAAGTTAGGATGATCTGTTGAGTTTTCAGATAGGTTAAGTTATTTGGTATTTTGTTTCTGTTGTTTTTGTTTCATTCAGTAATCTTGTAAATGAATTCTGTTTTCTTCAAATCTAAATGGTTTGACCAACAGCATCCCTCTGGAATGTACATGTTACACCTGCTTAAAACAACTAGAAAAGTTAGGGTCTGGACTACCTTAATGAAATGTTGTGAGGGGTCTGGCCTGGTCCATAACAAATGTGTGCTATCTACATGATGCACCACAGAAATTCATCAAAAATCCTTTGACCGCAACCACTTCCATCGAGAAGGACAAGGGTAGCAGATGCATGAGAACTCCAACCCCTGCATGTTCCCCTCCAAACCACTCATCATCATGACTTAGAAATAAATTACTGTTCTTTCACTGTCACTAGGTCAAAATCCTGAAACTCCCTTCCTAATGACATTATGGGTATATCTACACCAAATGGACTGCAGCGGTTTAAGAAGTCAGTGCAGCACCACCTTTTCAAAGGGCAACTAGGGATGAGCAATAATTCTGGCCCAGCCAGTGGCATCCACATCCAACAAGTCAATTAAAAGTCACCTTCCTTATTCATTCACAGGATATGTGAGTCACTGGCTGAGCTAATATTCATTGCCCTTCCTGAACTGCCCTTAAGAAATTGAGCTACCTTCTTGAACCAATACAGTCCATGTGCTGCAGGTAGATCCACAATGTCATTAGGGAGGGTGCTACAGGATTTTGACCCAGTGACACTGAAGGAACGGTGCTATGTTTCCAAGTCAGGATGGTGAGTGACTTGGAGGGGAACTTGCAGGGAGTGGCCAAGTAACTGTTGCTGTTGTCCTTCTCGGTGGAAGTAGTCTTGGGTTTGGAAGGTGACCTCTTCAGGACAATTGTAAGAGTGCCAAATTTCAATAGTCACAACAACATACTCCACAGGAGAAAAGTATGATGATTGGTTGGCAAGTTGATTCTGATTGGCCTAGTCATTGCCACAGTAATGGAGAAGTGGGGAATGAGTAACTGAGTATTAATGCTGAACCATGGAAGAATCAAGTAAGGGTAGACCATTTGACTCTTCCAAGGCACTTTGTCATTCAATAAGCTCAAGGCTATCACAACTACACATTCCCACATTATCCCCATAAGCCCGGAATGCTTTTGTATCAAAACATTATTGGTCTCATTCTTGCGTGTACTCAGCAAGTGCACATCCACTGGTCTGAGGGGAAGGAATCCCGACGTTCATGACCTGTTGAGCAAAGAAATATGTCTTCATCTTGATACTAAGTGACTGACCCTTTATTCTTCCACAGCCTTGGATTAGTTAGTGATAATTAGACAAAAGTTGCTGTGAATCCAGAAACTACTGGACATTTGGTGACAACAGGATGAGAATCTGGATTGCTTTTCTTTGTAAGATTTCGGTGATAATTTCATCGCAGCTTTTGCATTGAGGGCATTAACAGTCAACCTGAGAGTGTGGAACTGGAGTTACGTGTAAGCTGAAATAATGATGGCAGGGTCCCTTTCCATCAGTCGATTAGCCGATCAATCTTAGAAACAAATGGCAACATTTGTATTCATGAGTTCTGGTGCCAGATGATAAATCATCAGATTTATTGAATTCAAAGACATTGAATTCTTATCTCTGCTTAGCAGACACAATCTGATAATGTTAGGGTTCAGAAAGAAGACCATTCTGCCAATTGTACCTATGCTAGCTTTTTAAAAGAATTATCTAATTATTTCCACTCCCTATCTCTTTCCCTATAACACTCCCTGCATATTTTCATTCCTACAACAATTTATCTAATTTCCTTTTGGAAGTGTCTTGTGTATTTGCTACCACCATTTTTCACAGATCAGTACAAATCATTCTGTAAAAAAAACGTATCATTTTGTCTCCTTACTCAGTGAGTGTAATGATTGGAACCATGGACAGGTGGATCTCATTGACTATGAGATTGTTGACTGGGGTTATTAACTATGGACCGATCAGGGAGCCTTGGTTGACAGATACAAACAGGAGATTGGCTGCCTTAGAGTGGTCGGAAGGTGGGAGGGATGGGGGCTTGCTGGGTCTGTAGTGTCTGCACTTTTGTATGTAACAGTACTGTCTAATGTACAACTGTCACTGCTGTTGTCTCCTTATATCTTTGTGAAACTGGGATTTGAGGTTTGTCCTCATGTCCCTGTAAACTGTTTGAATGGTAGGGTTTGGGGCCTGGCTTTGCTGCTCCTCTCCCTTGTAAAATTGCTGTCTCTTGTATGCAGCTGTAAATGTAACTGTTTGTTGTAAACTGTTTTTGTAATTTGTTTAATAAAATAAAAAAACAAACAGGAGATTCCTGGCCATAAACAGGTCCAGGCAGCGGGCCGTGGAGGGGGTCGTTAGGGCCGACTGCCTGCCCCTCTTCCGCGGTTACGTTAGGGCCCGGATGTCCTTGGAGAAGGAGCACGCAGTGTCGACCAACACCCTGGAGTTGTTCAGGGAGAGGTGGGTGCCACAGGGAGTGGCGTGCATCATCTCCCCCTCCAACTCTATTTTGATTTAGTCCCTGCCCCTCCCTTCACTGTTTGATCACACAGCACTGCCTTTTTTGTGCAGGGCACTGCTTGTCACTGGCCACTCGGGTGTTTTCCTATCTTCCTGGTGGTGGAAATTGAATAAAGATTCGTGTACCTTGTGTCTCTCACTGTCTCACACCTGCATACACACAATATGGGTGCTGGGGAAAAAATAAGCAAAAAAAAAAGAACAGGAGTGTAAAATAAGCACTACCACAGTTAGGCGGTAGTGTGGGAGGTTAAAAAAAAGAAAAAGAGACAAAAAAAACAAACAGGAGATTGTGCTGCAGGGAGTGGAGTACATTGTCTCCCCCTCCAACTCTATTTTGATTTAATCCCTGCCCTCCCCTTCACTGTCTGATCACACAGCATTGCCTTTTGTGTAGGGCACTGCTTGTCACTGGCCACTCGGGTGTTTTCCTATCTTCCTGGTGGTGGAAACCGAATAAAGATTTGTGCACCTTTTGTCTTTCACTGTGTCCCACACCTGCACACACACAACAAAAAAAGGGGAGAAAAAGAAGAAAAAAAATAAACAAGAACGTTTCTGTTCACTCTGAGAGCTGGCTCAAAAAAAATAAACAGGAGTGTCAGACATCATGTTCACTCTGAGAGCTGGCTCTGAGGGAGCTGGACCAGTGTGTGTGCACACGTGTGCTGCAAAAAAAAAAATAAACAGGAGTGTCAGAGGATCTGTTCACTCTGAAAGATGGCTTTGAGAGAGCTGGATCAGTGTACTGCTGATCACAGTCTAGTGCAGAGGTGGGGAACCTTTTCATGTTGGAAGGCCGCATTATGTTAGTTGTAATCTAATAAGGCCGCATCTAAGAAACTTCAATTATATGTTCTTCAAAATTCACATTATTTTGTGAAAGTCCAACTACTATGTACTAACTACCTAAAAAAAAATGACAAACAGGAGATTCCTGGTCATAAACAGGTCCAGGCAGCGGACCGTGGAGGGGGTTGGTAGGGCCGACTGCCGCCCCTCTTCTGTGGGCAGTGTCTCTGGAGAAGGAGCACGCGGTGTCCACCAACACCCTCGAGATTTTCAAGGAAAGGCGGGTGCCGCAGGGAGTGGAGTGTATTATTTCCCCTTCCCCCTCCAACTGATTTAATCCCTGCCCTTCCCTTCACTGTTTGATCACATAGCATTGGCCTTTGATGTGAGGGGCACTGCTTGTCACTGGCCGGCATTTCCTTTCTTCCTGATGGTGGAATATAAATAAAGATTTACACACTCATTGTTCTTCACCTGCACAGACATGACATGGATGCTGGGAAAAATAAACACTACCGCCTAAGGGGAAAATCAACAAAAATATATAAACAGGAAACATCCTGAAAAAAACAGTTTAGGAGTGTTAGGGGTTCTGTTCACTCTGAGAGCTGGCTCTGAGGGAGCTGGATCAGTGGTGAAGGACTCTCCTTTTTGTGTAAGGGAGGGGCCTGACCTCTGTGAAAAAAAAATAGGAGATTCAGAAGGTCACCTCGCTCTAGAGACTGGGCTCTGAGCTGGCTGGTCAGAGTCCATGTAAATAAAGGGTGACTTGGTGAGGGGACACTGGGCTCTGTGCAGTTATTTCATTTGGTAATTCATTTCCATTCTTTGGTCCCCAATGTTTCTGCCAGTGAGATCAGATTCTCCTTGTTCAGTCTATCAAAACCTTTCATGATATTAACATCAGTATCATATCTCCCAATGGAGGAGAATAAGAACAGGGTGCTAAATGTATCTATCAAACATTTGTGCGTTCTATTAAGCATCAATCTCAAAATGAACAATCAAAGAGAATGATCTCTTGTTAATGCATTAAATGTATTCCTTTTTCATTGAATTGTTGCCTGAAGCAAATGGCAGCCCAGGGCCATACTAGGAATTCACTCCTTTACTGATTATAAAACAAAGTTCTTTGTTAACGCAAATTCATATTTGATGAGTTTTGCAGTGAGTATGGGTGAACTGAAATTTCCTATGAGTTCAGCTCTTGATGTGTTCTGTAGGGAGGTTAACTCTTTTGGTTTACATTGATTAGATTACTTACAGTGTGGAAACAGGCCCTTCGGCCCAACAAGTCCACACCGACCCGCCGAAGCGCAACCCACCCCCCCTACATTTACCCCTGCACCTAATACTAAGGACAATTTAGCATGGCCAATTCACCTGACCTGCACATGTTTGGACTCTGGGAGGAAACCGGAGCACCCGGAGGAAACCCACGCAGACACAGGGAGATTGTGCAAACTCCACCACAGTCAGTCGCCTGAGGCGGGAATTGAACCCGGGTCTCTGGCGCTGTGAGGCAACAGTGCTAACCACTGTGCCACCGTGCCGCCCACTGTCACTGAAGTGTTTCACATGAAAAAAAAACTTGAATACAGTGAGTATTAGAACATTGAGTGCAGGATTTACGGGTCATTAATATTAATAACCAGACATCAGAGAAGCTGCACCAATGATGATAGGGCATGGAGTTCAAGAGCAAGGAACTGAACTTGGTATAAGACCCTTCTCAGACTCATATGGAGAATACTCGTGGACATCACCTTATTATAAAGATGTGAATGCATTGGAGAGGCTGCAGAAGTCATTTCCAAAACTGGCTCCAGGGATGAGAAACTTTTGTTATGAGGAGAAATTGAAGAAGTTGAGAGTGTTCTCCTGGCAGAGAAGAGGGTTGAGAGCAGATTTGATCCAGCTTTTCAAAATTATGAACGGGCTCATTAGAGTAGATAGGAAGAACTTACAAAAGCAACAAGAAAGAGAGGACATAGATTCAAAATGATCTGCAAAAGAAGCAAGGGTGATGTGAGAAAATAATTTTTCATGCAGTGAATAGTTAGGATGTGGAATGCACTGCCTGTGAAAGTGGAGGAAGAGATCCCATTGAGATGGAAATAGCATGCAGAGAAGGGAGGAAAGGCAGGAGATTGGCTCTTGGTTATGATGCTCGTTTGAAGAGTTGATGCAGGCAAGATGGGTTGAATAGCCTCCTTCTGTGCTATGGGTCTAGATTAGAGTTGCGCTGGAAAAGCACAGCAGGTCAGGCAACATCTGAGGAGCAGGAAAATCAGCGTTTTGGGCAAAAGCCCTTCATCAGGAATCTCTCCAGGGTGGAGAGATAAGGTGGGGGGGACGCTGGGGAGAAGGTAGCAAAGAGTACAATAGGTGAATGGGGGTGAGGATGGAGGTGATAGGTCACAGAGGAGGGTGGGCGAAGGTAGCAAAGAGTACAATAGGTGAATGGGGATGGGGATGGGCATCCTTCTGTGCTGTAACAATTCTATGATGATCCAGTCGAAAGAACAACATTTTGCATCAGGAGCAATAGTTTCACAAATCTGTTGTCAACTACATCATTACTGTTTAAATCTTATGGTTTATGGTTACTGAGACCTGTGCTGCTGGAAACACGTTATCCTGGTTTACTCTACCGAAGTTGCAGATGATTATAAACACCTTAATCAAATCATCCCATAACCATCTCTGCTCTACAAATCAACTTCTCCAACATCTGTACATAACTGAAGCTCTGCACCCCGGTTTAATTTAAGTAAATGTCCTCTGCACCAGCTCCAAAGCCTTGACATCTTCCTTAAAAAGGGACCTAGGTTACAACCTTTTCACACAGAGAGTGGTGCATGTATACAATGAGCTGCAAGAGGAAGTGGTGGAGGCTAGTAAAATTACAACATTTAAAAGGCATCTGGATGGGTATACGAATAGGAAGGACTTAAATGGATTATGGGCCAAATGCTGGCAAATGGAATGAGATTAATTTAAGATATCTGGCCGGCATGGATGTGCTGGACTGAAGGATTGGTTTCCATGCTGTATGACTCTATGACTCTGCAAAATGGGAGTGGGATTGGACGCAACAACTGGACTCAATATTATTGCTGAAGCCAAAGAAATGGTTCATAAAATTTCAAAATAATTTTCTTGCTTTTGTATTTGATATCTCTTCTAATAAACAGAACATTTTCTTAACATCATTATTTATTTGTTCTCTGTATATAAGTTCTTGTAATTTACAAAGCCTGGAAATGATAATTGCCATGAGTTCTATAGCAGTGATGACCTTTTCATTTATAAATGGATTGGGAGTGGTCATTCACATTGTTCACTCAGGCAATCCAAGCCCCTATCGTAATGTAAACTTTATTGTACATGCATGTTATAATCTGGATCAATTCTCCTTCAAGCATGTGGCTAACTAACAGGGCAGCACGTTGGCTTAGTGGTTAGCACTGTTGCCGCACAGCACCAGGGACCTGGTGAAGAAATGAAACTGGATGGACCACCTGACATTGATCTGGGTCCTCCTGAAGGGCATTGTGGGTCTACCTACAGCACATGAATTGGAGCAGTTCAAAAAAACAGCTCACCACCAACGTCTCAAGGGGAACGAATGATGGGTAATAAATGATGGACCAACCAGTTCTGCCCATGTCCCAAGAGTGAATTTTTAAAAAATTACCAAATGCAGAGGAATGTTGAAGATCTACAGAAAACTGCAGAAGTAGTGATGGAAAGTGCAGGAGAAAACAGGCATCAGAGTCACATGAGTTTTAAAATCACGTAAGGTAGTGAAGTACAAACTTATCAGACGAAACCTGACCTTGAGCCACTTTGGAAATAACAGGTGAACAAAAGCTAGGGCAGAGAGGTTTGTTTGGAGGAATGATACAAAGGGAGAAAGTGAGGACTGCAGATGCAGGCGATCAGAGTTGAAACGTGTGGTACTGGGAAAGCACAGCAGGTCAGGCAGCATCCGAGGAGCAGGAGAATCAACATTTTGGACATAATCTCTGCATCAGGAAGAACGACTCTCCTGCTCCTCGAATGCTGCCTGACAAGCTTGTATCACTTTGATGAGTGATACAAAGGTAGAGGGTAAGAGATGGAATGGTTTATGAAATGGATGTCAGTGATTCAGACCTCTGCCACTAGAGCTAATGGTGGAGTGCTGGTAATTCTGCAATGTAAAAGCCCTGAATTGGAGCAACACTAAGATTCTGGAGGACTTTAGGCCTGGAGGAGATTACAGAGATAGGGATTCCAGCTCTTGAAACAGATTTAAAATTGAGGATCCACGTTTTAAAACGGAGGCATTGTGGGACTGTTTAGCAATATAGGTGAAAACTAGTAGTCAGAAGTCCCCACATGTTGATACTCAAAGCCTGTAAATGGTAGGAGAGTTACAGGGATGACAATGAATGATAAGGACTCCGCAGTTTAAAGTGCTGGGAGTTTGAGTAGCAGATGCTGTGCCTCCCGCTTTCAGCACGTTGAAGATGCTGACTGAGGCAATGAGCCTATACTGTAATGTATTTGGAACTTAACTGACCTGAAACAATTTGTGACTTTTTAATCGTCTATAAATTATTCTTTAAGTTTCTGTTGCGTGGTTTCTATCAATCATTAACCACTATCTAGCATGACATTGAGGACTTTTATTCTGGCTAATTTGCTAGCACAGATGTTGTTTACATCTTCAGCACAGGATATCGATAAAACCAAAAGAGCATAAATCATAATCTTTGTATTTATAATGGATGCAGTGTTTCATGGTTAAATATTGCCTATGGGCCTTTCTGGAATATTACCCCTCTTTATCTCTTGGCATTAAGTCAACAAAGAAAATTATATTATAATTGTGCTTCTGTTATTAATGTATTGGTGTATAACTTGAGTGCCTTTGAGAACTAGATGCTTAAATCCTGTCAAATTCTTGTATAATATCAAAGGAAATTAATAATAATGGTCTGATGTGTGTGGCATGATATTAAGTTGCATTGCGACCGATAAGAAAAAAACCCATACATTTTAAAGTTCATTCATGGGATGTGTTCCTCAGGGCCAGCATTTATTGCCCATCCTGAGTTGCCTTTGAGAAGGTGATGGGTGCACTGTGCCCTTGAACAGTTGTGAGTAGATCCAAAATGCCATAATTTCGACCAAGTGACACTTAAGATAACGCTGAGTGGTTTGGAGGGGATCTTGCAAGTTTGGCATTCCCATGTATTTGCTGTCCTTGTCCTTCTAGATGGAAGTGGTTGTGGGTTTGGAAGGTGCTGTTGAAGGAGCCTTTGTGAATTTCTGCAACGCATCTTGTAGATAGTGCACACTGTGGCTACGGAGCTTCGGTGGTGAAGGGAGTGGATGAGTGTATCATTTTTCACAATTTCAGAACATTGCAAAGTCTTTGAGTAATTCAGGGCTCATGTTAGTGCTCCAGGGATACAGGGTTCAAATCCTACCATGACACCTGGTGGATTTAAACTTAATTAATGAAATCTGGAAACAAAACTCATGTCATGAGTATGAAACAATCATTGATTTTAACAAAAGCCCACCTGGTTCATAGACATCCTGCAGAGCATGTCCATGCAGCACGCACTGCATATGACTCTTCCAGACATTCTGTAATGTGGCTAAATCTGAACTGCCCTCTGAAATGGCTTTGCAAGCTTCTCAGTTCAAGGGCAATTAAGGATGGGTAAGAAGTATTGATTTTCCGAGTGACATTAACATCTCATGAAAGAATAAAAAGCTGTAATTGTGGTTGTAATATGGGAAGTAAAGAGTTGGCAATAGTTTCAGTGAAACTGAAAATAATTTCAATTATTTGCCTAAATTGTAGTTTGAGCTTAATATCATTGACAAATGGGCAGAGAAATGATTGCTAGACAGCATTTTATGATTTTGATTCAGGTTGAGCGCTGAGATGTTGGAATAAAGAGAAATCAGAGCAAATCGGCCTTTATACAATGTCTCCCATCTCACAGCATTGACTCAAATCACTTCACACAAACAATCTACTCTGAGATCGAGGTTTCATAAGATAGTGGAATGAATGTAGCACAGAAGGAGGCCATTTGGCCCATGCAGTCTGTACTGTGTCTTTGAAAAGGCAATCTACTCCCGTACTACTTCCATAGAGACTTGTGTTTTTTAAATGAGTTTTCTTTGATAACGATCTTCAGCAGAAATGTGCAGGAACACAATAAATCAACTCTGACACAGCAAGATCTCAGACCATGTCTGTGCTGGCACCAGTGGTTGACAGGCCAATGTTAGTCAGGACACCTAGAATCCCTACAGTGTGTAAAGAGACCATTCAGCCCATCAAGTCTGCACCATTCCTCCAAACAGCAGCCCACCCAGGCCCAGACCCTATTTCCCATGACTAATCCACATAATGTGCACATCTTTGTACTGTGGGAGGAAACCAGAACAAACTCATGCGGACACAGGGAGAATGTGCAAACTCCACTAGAGAGTCACCAAAGGCTGGAATCGAACCCGTGTAGCTATGAGGCAGCTGTGCTAACCGCTGAGTCATTCTTGGTCGTCATTTATTTTGGGGATCTAACTCGGAGCTTATGATAATGAGATAAGACAATTTGTCTGAAGGACGAGGAACTGCTTCACTGCACCCAGTACTGGAACCCAGATGTTATGCTCAAGAGTTGGGATTGAGCATATCATTGTCCAACTCAAAGACGATCAATGCCAGTTATGTTCATTTGAGGACTTTGATGTTGCACTCACATTGATTCTACAAATACTTAAAAGACAAAGTGCATTCTCATTGTTAATGTTGCTCCGCAGTAGCTAGTATTTATCCCTTAGCACCATTGACACGATTTATTAACTCAGCATAATCTCATAACCACTTCCACTTGAAGGACCCTACTCTGCATAATCAGTTTCCTTGTTTGGCTAAAATGCAGCAGTGAGAGTGAGCAGGGAGGCTCAGATGGTGTATGGCTCTAGTCAGACTGCATTTGGAATATTGTGAGCAGTTTTATCTAAGGACTGACATGCTGGCCTTGGAGGGGGTCCAGAGGAGGTTTACAAGAATGATCTCGGGGGTGAAGGGCTTGTCTTATGAGGAGTGGTTGAGGACTGTGGGTCTGTACTCAGTGATGGTTAGAGGATAAGGGGGATCTCACTGAAACTTGCAGAATACTGAGAGGCCTGGATAGAGTAGACATGGAAAAGAAGTTCCCACTAGTAACAGAGACTGGGACATGAGGACAGGGATGACCCTCCAGAACCGAGATGAGGAGGAATTTCTTCAGCCAGAGAGCAGTGAATATGTGGAACTCTACGGAAATGAGTAGAGGCCAATTCAGTAAGTTAATTGATGACAATGATAGATAGGTTCTTGATGAGTAAGGGGATCAGAGGTTAAGGGGAAAAGTTAGGAGAATGGGGTTGAGAAACAGACCAGCCATGATGGGCAGAATGATCTCATTCTGCTCCTATATCTTATGGTCTTCAAGGAAGATAATAAACAAAAACATGACACCGAGAGCATGAGGATGTAAGGAAAGGCAAAGAAGTAGCTTTCAAGGAGCATCTCAAAGAGGAATGATAATCAGGGAGATCTGACAGTGTGGGTTGGGGCACATAACAGAACAGAATTGGAGGAGCCCACAGATCTGAGGGAGCTTAGGAAGGAAGGGAGTTACGAGATGGGAGGGGACAAGGGCATGGATATGAAAACAGGATGACTGCTCAAAAACCGGTGACGGCAGTGTTTGCGGTTCCTCCATGCTAGATTATAATCGTAGAATCTGTCTTGCCCTGTTTTATGTGCTTAGAGTTAATAAAATATCTTGTCCGATATTATGAGGAATGAGAGAGTGAAGAGCAAACCCTGACAATAAACAGAATGAATTGCATCATTAAAGGCAGCGGGATGGAGCGGGGAAAAGGAACGGGTGACTGTGATTGGCAATGCTGTGCCTTCGGACCCTACATTAACGTGAAAAGAAGAGTATGCATTTGTATAGTGCCTCTGATGACCTCAGGATATTCCAAAGTGCTATACAGCCAATGTAACTCTCTAGACATTATAGTCGCTGTCGCAGTGTAGCAAACGTGGAAGAAGATTACAGCAAAAAATCTAAACGTAAATTGCTTTGCAGCTTTCGATAAAATCAGCATGATAATTCAGCTGGGAGTTATTGTGCTTCACATATAGTTTAGACGGCAATATAGCTTTCTGATATTACTTGTCTGGTTTGGCTATCTTGATCTGCCGTGTGTAACAAAATTAGGTTATATTTATAGGCCGGGAGTTTTGCAGAATAGTCTAGCTGACCACATTTGCAGTCTGTACCACCTCTGAGTATGTGTTCATCAATATTGTGCAGTGGTGAGTTGTGGCAGATGGGATTTGCTGCTGTATAATATTATTATTGATAAATCTATATTCCGAGACAATAGGAACTGTGAGTGAGTAGTCCTCAAATGGAGTAACGACACTTATTATTTCAGCATTCCCTGAGAAGGAGCAGAGAAATTGACCTTAGCATATACCGTCAAACCTCAAGCAATAGCGCAAAAATTCAAACAAAAAATGCAACAAAAAAGAAAAAAAAACTGCAGATGCTGAAAATTGAACCAAAAACAGAAATTACTGGAGAAACTCAACAGGTCTGGCAATATCTGTGGGGAGCAAATAAAGTCAATATTTGAGATCAATGACCCTTTATTGTACCTGAAATGTTAACTCTGCTTCTCTCTTCACAGATGCTGCCAGATGCACTGAGTTTCTTCAGCAATTTCTGTTTTTTTGTCACAAAAGTTTAAATTATTTTGACGATATCTTATGGTGTTTGCAAGACCTTGCTGAGTGCAAACTGGCTGTTGCGTTGTCAGTGATTTCACCTCAAAGATCCTTGTTTGGGTGTGAAGCATTGGGTGCAGCTCCAATAACACTCAAGAAACTTGACACCATCCAGGTTGCCCACTTGGTTGGAACCTCATTCACCATTTGCTCCCTTCACCATTGCTGCACTGTGACAGCAAGGTCTACTAACTACAAGATGCATTGCAGAAATTCACCAAGGTTGGTCTGACAGCACCTCCCAAACTCATGACCACTACATCTAGAAGGACAAGGGCAGCAAGTACATGGGAACACCCACTCTTTGCAAGTTCCCCTCTGAGCCACTCACCGCCCTGACTTGGAAATATATCGCCGTTCCTTCGTTTTCACTGGGTCACTGCCTTGGAGCTCCCTCTCTGATGACTTTGTGGGTGTAACTACAGCACATGGTCTACAATGGTTCAAGAAGGCAGCTCACCACCACCTTCTGAAGGGCAATTAGAGATGGATAATAAATGCTGGTCTCACCAGTGGCCCCTAAAGCTCATGAATGAATGAAATATAAATTATTTGGGATATCTTGAGGTGGTAATGGGTGATATATGAATGCAAGCAATTCCCTTCCTTCTCACCACGAAAACAAATTACATTTATAGATTAAATAGAATGGCTTGGCATAATCACCAAATCTTCCCTGGATACTGGGGGTGGTGTATTTCTGTCTAATAGGATCTAACCAATGGAACATTACAAACACCTCCTTGAGAATCCTCAAAGCTACCCTATTATTCAGAATACTTAAACAAATCACCAAGCAAATTGGATTTTGTAGCTCAGTGTAAGTTATGATGATTTCTCTCAATTGTGCTCCCTAAGAGTGTGTGGAACTCTGTGAACAATCTGCTGTGAACTGAACAGAGAGTTCTTGCGAACGTGAATGAGATAAGCTACAAATAATTAAATTATTCCAGTTTGAGAAATTCTCCAAAAAAAAGTCCCTCTGTGTCCTTTGCTCCCTCTGGCCTGTCAAAGTGAATAATTCCACACATGGAACATGTTTTCCCTCAAAGATTGATGCCTGTCCATGACTAACTGGAAGCTGATGGTTTGGCTTCACATGTTGAGGGAGAAAGTGAGGGCTGCAGATGCTGGAGATCAGAACTGAAAATGTGTTGCTGGAAAAGTGCAACAGGTCAGACAGCATCCAAGTAGCAGGAGAATCGACGTTTTGGGCATGAGCCTGCCCGAAACGTCGATTCTCCTGCTCCTTGGATGCTGCCTGACCTGCTGCATTTTTCCAGCAACACATTTTCAGTTCTCATGTTGAGATATGCTTAAAGAGAGATCACATCCTGTTTAACATCCAAACTTGTTGTTGAAACACTTACTGAACTCTAAACTAAAACAACAATCTGTGGATGCTGGAATTCTGATACAGAAACAGAAATTGCTGGAGAAACTCAGCAGGTCTGGCAGCATTTGTGGAGAGAGAAACAGAGTCAATGTTTTGAGTCCTGTTACGCTCCTTCAGAACCTTTCCTGAACTCTTTGGATGTTTCCAGTGCTATATTCTGCTCCATTAACACTCCAGAGTATATTGCATAACACTTTGCAACAGAAGAAATGATTTGCAAGGAAATGTTGGGAAGATTGAAGCAATTGTCTTCAGTCACCAGTACATCTGTTTCCAAAACTCTTTCCTTTGGAACTATCTCCCTTAAGCCATCATTGCTATTATTACCTGGTTTGGTGGGCCATTCGGCCCTTCAAACCTGCTCCAACATTCAATCTAATCATGGCTGATCATCCAACTCAGTCCCCTGTTCCTGCTTTCTCCTCAGACTCTTTTACCCCATTAGCCCTAAGAACTATATCTAACTTCTTCTTGAGAACATTCAATGTTTTGGCCTCAATGATTTTCTGTGGCAGAGAATTCCACAGGCTCCCCACTTTCCGGATGAAGGAAATCCTCACCTCAGTCCTAAATAGCTCACCCTCTGTTCTTACAATGTGGCCCCTGGTTGTGCACTCTCCAGTCGTCCTACCTACATTTATGCTGACAGTCTTGTTCGATTTTATAGGTTTCTGTGAGATTCCCCCTCATTGTTTTAAGCTCCAGTGAAAACCATCCTAACTGATCCAATCTCTCTTCATACATCAGTCCAGCTATCCCAGATCTTAGGTGATCTGACAGAAATCTTTAAAACTATGAAAAGGTTGTGATCCTGTGAACACAGGAAAAATGTTTCCACTTTTGGAAGAGTTGAAATAAACATACCAAAGCCGCTCAAAAATTCCAACAAGAGGTTGAGGGGAAACATTTTCACTCAAGGGAATAGTGAGGGAATGATTACTGTCACAGGAGGCGATTAGTGTGAGTCATAGAGAAATAGTCAAGGGGAAACTGGATAAACATGCAAAGGAGAAGGAAATAAAATGGTTTGATGATGGGATGAGATGAAGAGGAAAGGGAAGAAGGATCATAAACACTGACATGGACTAGTTGTGGTGAATGGTCCATTTCTGTGCTGTCCTAGTTAACACTCCTCCCGTGACGTGTAATATTAAAAAGAATTGTCTGTTCATTCATCTGACTGTTGTTTGTCAGATGTTGGAAGGCTGTGAGAATTGGCTACATTATATGCACTTCACAAACTAATTCCCTGCATGAACTGATTGGGCCATTTTGATGCAATAAACACCTTATAAATGAGATTGTTATTCTCACTCGGTTGGAGGACTGGAATATAAAAGGGATGAGGTTGGCGGTCTCCATTTACATCGCTCTCAGCTTCAATGACGCTCTGCTTTTATATTCTGCCACCCTTTCATACTCTCCAGATTCCTGCCACACACAGATTCTGGCACTCATCTACTCTTTCCTTACTTGTTAACATTGCTTTTCTCACGCAGATCCAGCTACATACACACAGGCCGGAAAACTAACACAATCGCCATCATGCTCAGCACTTTGAAACATCTGACCAGAGTTCTCTATTAGATTCCAGCCTGTAACTCACTCTCGGTGCGGAATCTGCTCTCTACTGTAATCTGTTTAGAGATGAGAACAGGCATTTCCTTGGCCAGGGTGAGGTTCTACCTTAATGTGCTGTCTCCATGCCTCAGCTTGATTTAAGATCTGGTGGGAGAATGGTAACTGGCCAGTTAGTGCCTGCTTGAGGATCTGGACTTGTGGATGCTGGGACAAATCCCACTGTAAGATGGCGAGTTGACCGTGCTGTACCTGAGATGGCAAGCAGCGAGGGCGACTTGTCACCTCATTGGGGTGGAGGGGTGGAGAGGAAGAGGGCTGTTCTTGAAAAGAAAATCAGACTCTGAGTGAGGGACTAGATCGTGGGAAGATGAGGGCCAATGGCAACTTCTGACCGCTCTGCCATTGTTTCCGACCCGGATGCTCTCCACCCACCCCCAGGGCTCCTACTCCAAGAAGCCCCTCACCCCATATTATTTATCTGTACCCTGGTTAGAGGGGGAGGTTTAAGGGGAAGAATAGAGGGGGGTGTTGGGTTTAAGGGAAAGTGTACAGGGTCTGTTGGGTTTAAAGGGAAGAGTAGAGGTTCGATTGGGATTAGAGTAGTGCTGGAAAAGCACAGCAGGTCAGGCAGCATCCAAGGAGCAGGAAGATCAATGTTTCGGGCAAAAGCCCTTTCTGATGAAGGGCTTTTGCCCGAAATGTTGATTTTCCTGCTCCTTGGTTGCTGCCTGACCTGCTGTGCTTTTCCAGCACCACTCTAATCCAGACTCGGGTTTCCAGCACCTGCAGTCCTCGTTTTTACCTAGAGGTTCTGTTGGGTTTAAGGGGAAGGGTAGTGGGTTTGTTGGAGTTGTGGGGACAGTGTCCCTCCAGCAGCAACCACATCATTCTTGGTGCTTTGTTGAGCAGAAGAGCTGCTGGCCTCTGAATGGCTGGACCTCCACCCACTTGGGGCCTTGCTTCCAGGGAAAGGTCTCAACACTGCCTGATGGGTATGTATAAAAACCACAACAAAAAAACATGCCAATCCATAGTTTAATAGCCCTTCCCAAAAAGGAAGTAGCACAGGCCTCTCACTGGCTCTCCAGGTGGTCAGCACAACACCTCAACAAGGTCCCAATAGCTCTCGTTTGAGATGTAACACTTACCTGAAGCCCCCAATCAGATTCAAGTCTCTAACTCACTCCTTGGAATCTGTTATTCTATACTTAAACCCCTCAAATCTCTTAATTATTTTCCAGTTTGTAACTCCCAGAAAATCCCTGTTTTACTATCTAAAATACCCGACTCCCTCAATCAGATTCCAGCCTGTAGCTCACTCCTGGACATCTATTATTCAATACTTAAACCTCCCTAATACCTTGACTAGATTCTAGTCTGGAACTCACTCTCAGGTATCTGTCATTCTACAGTTATTCCTTCTGAATGCCTTCATTAGAATCAAGTCTGTAAATCATTTTCCAAAACACCTGCTGTTCCATGTGTAATACACTCCAAAATTCTTAATTAAGTTCTGGCCCAATACTCCTAGTATCTCTCATTCTATACGTAAACCTCCTCAATCGCTTGACTAGATCCTGGTCTGTAACTCATCCCAAGGTGCCTGTTATTCTGTATATAAAACACCCCAGGCTCCTCAATTAGATTCTGACCTGTTACATTCTCCAGGGTATCATTTATTCCATATGTAACCCATCCAAATCTTTGATTAGATTCCAGTTTGTAAGTCACTCCTAAGCAGTTATTATTCTATATATAAACCATCGAAACCCTTGTATAAATTCCAGCCTTTAACTCACTCTTACGTATTTATGACTAAATACATGAACCAACTGAATACATCCTGTGACTCAGTTCCAATTATCTATTAAACCATTTTTAAATGTAGAGCTAAAATTCTCAGCAGCTGTCTGCCTACTCATTTGCTATAAAGCAAGTTGGATCAGAGATCAATTTATTGATGTTCTTGCCATGCTGTTGCGTCCTCTCACTGCCTTCATTTTTAATCAGAAGGTTGTGACTTAGCTTTGCTTGTACTTACGGCTACTCAATGTCCTATCATAAGTACACAGGGAATTAACATTACAGCTATAGTCAGTAAGCAATGCAGTCTCATGGGGGGCAACTTGTCAAATTCATTGTCACAGACATAAAAAACCTGAGAAATGGGAGCAGGTAAGGTCATTTTGCTCCTTGAACCTTCTCCACCATTCAACATGATCATTGATGAGCTCACCTCCACTCCCCTGCCCTATCATCTGTTCCTTGATTCCCAATAGAGACCAAAAATATATCGATCTCAGCCTTAAATACACTCAAGAGCAAAGACTCATCAGCTCTCTGGAATAGAAAATGCAAAAGATTTCTCCTTATCCTAGTTCTAAATTGCTGCTTCCTTCTCTACAGCTGACATCCTCTGCTGTACATCCAGGGAAACAGCTTTTCACTATTGATTCTGTCAAGCCCTCTCAAAACCTTACATGTTTCTTCCACAGAATATGACTGTTGGAGCCCTTCATCAGGCCTCTATTCCTGATTAAGGGCTTTTGCCTGAAACGTTGATTTTCCTGCTCCTCGGATGCTGCCTGACCTGCTGTGCTTTTCCAGCTCCACTCTAATCTAGACTCTGGTTTCCAGCATCTTCAGTCCTCACTTTTGGCCCGTTGGAGAATATTGACCCATTCTGTTCAATCTCTCTCCTCACTGTCAAATCTTTGAAGCTTTGGCGAAGCCACATTAAAGCAAAAATGTCTTTCCTTTGAACACCATACATTGTACTCTGGGTATATCTCACTAAAGGAGAAAGTGAGGACTGCAGATGCTGGAGGTCAGAGTCGAGAGTGTAGTGCTGGAAAAGCACAGCGAGTCAGGCAGCATCTGAGGAGCAGGCGAGCCGATGTTTTGGGCAAGAGCCCTTCATCAGGAATGGGCCTTCCTGATGAAGGGCTCTTGCCTGAAACATTGATTCTCCTGCTCCTCGAATGCTGCTTGACCTTCTGCGCTTTTCTAGCAGTACACTCTCGGCTCTGATCTCACTAAAGCCCTGCCTGATTGTAACACTTCCTTACCATTGTGTTCCAACTCCCTTGCAATTAGAGCAGTACAGAGGAACTTCGATTATCCGAATATCAATTATCCGAATTTTGGATTATCCAAAGAAGCTCTCAAGGTCCCGATAAAAACATTACATCAAAGAGGTGTTACCAACACTGATCGCGTCTTTTTTTACAAGGGAATTTGGCTTACGGAAGTGCTGCCGAGAACAGTCCTGGACATTGATGAGAGCCCACGCACTGTCTCCAAATGACTGACCTCCCACTCTCTCTCTCTGTCTCTCCCCCCACACTTTCCCTGGAATTCTCCACAGGCATGTGCCCTAAACCCCCTTCCTCAGATAATCTCTCCACCATTGTCCGATATAAGGCAGATTGGGAACTTATCAAAAAGTTGCAGCAAAAAAGTATGTGTGTGTGTGCTATTTTGAGACTCACCCCCCCCCCCCCCCCCCCCCCCCCACCCCGAACAGGCAGCAGCCTTCTTGTTGGTGTCCAGTCTGGCTGCCGTCTCCATTCTGTTACTTCATTTTGTCTGGAGTTCCATTGGGGGAGAGGTAATAAGAGGCATCTGGCCGCTTCACTCCATCCTCTGGCTGGAAACATGGAGAGTTGAAAGCAAAAACTTGTGGGGGTGTGTGGGGGAGGGGTGGGTGGGGTGCAAGTTCCCGGTGTGCTACTGCCTAGTCTCCTGAACGGGGAGCAGACTTAGCAAGTGCTCACTCTGTTAATCCCATTGAAGTGAAGCAGCAACAGGGAAAGGCTTCAGCAATGCTGCAGGCCCCTTACACACAAATGTGTGTGTGTGTGTGTGTGTCTGTCTGCTCAGAAACAAACCCTGAGACAGAGAGAGAGAGAAAGGCAGGCAGAGTGAGGAAAAAGGAAACTTCAGAAAACTCCAAGTCCCAGAGAAGAGGCATTGAATCTTTTATCTGAATAATCAATTATCTGAATGAGATATGGCCTGCCCATCACATTCAGATAATTGAGGTTCCTCTGTATGTCTGATTTGGAGATGCTGGTGTTGGACTGGGGTGTACAAAGCATGTGAAGGAGCAGTGCTCAGAAAGCTAGTGCTTCCAAATAAACCTGTTGGACTATAACGTGTTGTTGTGTGATTTTTAACCTCTGTGTACCATTTGTCTTAATTGCTTCACCTTGCTGCATTTCTTGTACAAGGACACCCAAACCCCTCCGAACACCTACACCAGGAAATGGCCTAGTGGTATTATCATTAGACTATTGATCCGGAAGCTCAGCAAATGCTTTGGGAACCTAACATCAAATCCTGATATTGAAATTCAATAAAGGACCTGGAAGTAAGGGTCTAAAGATGATCATGAAGCCATTGTTGATTATCAGGGAAAAACCTCTCTGGCTCACTAATGGTCTTTTGAGAAGGAAATCTGCCATCTGTACCCAGTCTGGCCTACATGTGACTCCAGATGCATACAAGGTGTTTGACTTATAACAGCTCTGGGCAATTAGGGATGGGCAATAAATACTGGTCCAGCCAGAGATGCCACATCCTGCGAGTGAATTAAAAAAAGCTCCTCACTACTTTTATGCTTTTCTATTTTTCCAACTAAAATGAATAACCTCACATTAAACTTCAATTACCATCTTCTTGCCTCACTCATTAAATTGATGTCCCTCTGCAGAGTCTTTCTATCTGTCTATCATTTTATTTTCTCACCTACTTCTGCAATATCAGCAATTGTAGAAACATTGCCCCTTGTTTCCTTCACCTCAGTCATTAATATCAATCTTAGCAGGATTCCCAATGTCCGGTTCAATTTCTGGTCAGAGGTTTGAGATACTAGTTAGTGGTCAAATTCTAGTTACAGGTGAGATGTTAATGGTGAGATAATAGATAATGATGACATATTAGTTAAAGACTTTTTTTAGATTCTCTACAGTGTGGAAACAGGCCCTTTGGCCCAACTAGTTCACACCGACCCTCCGAAGAGTAACCCACCCAGACCCATTCCCCCTAACTATCTGAAAATGTGTTGCTGGAAAAGCGTAGCAGGTCAGGCAGCATCCAAGGAACAGGAGAATCAACGTTTCGGGCATGAGCCCTTCTTCAAGGAATGAGGAAAGTGTGTCCAGCAGGCTATGATAAAAGGTAGGGAGGAGGGACTTGGGGGAGGGGCGTTGGAAATGTGATAGGTGGAAGGAGGTCAAGGTGAGGGTGATAGGCCGGGGTGGGGGTGGGGGCGGAGAGGTCAGGAAGAAGATTGCAGGTTAGGAAGGCGGTGCTGAGTTAAAGGGATTTGACTGAGACAAGGTGGGGGGAGGGGAAATGAGGAAACTGGAGAAATCTGAGTTCATCCCTTGTGGTTGGAGGGTTCCTAGGCGGAAGATGAGGCGCTCTTCCTCCAAGTGTTAAATTCCAACCATCGAGGAAAAGCGCCTCATCTTCCGCCTAGGAACCCTCCAACCACAAGGGATGAACTCAGATTTCTCCAGTTTCCTCATTTCCCCTCCCCCCACCTTGTCTCAGTCAAATCCCTCGAACTCAGCACCGCCTTCCTAACCTGCAATCTTCTTCCTGACTTCTCTGCCCTCACCCCGGCCTATCACCCTCACCCTTGACCTCCTTCCATCTATTGCATTTCCAACGCCCCTCCCCCAAGTCCCTCCTCCCTACCTTTTATCTTAGCCTGCTGGACACACTTTCCTCATTCCTGAAGAAGGGGTCATGCCTGAAACGTCGATTCTCCTGCTCCTTGGATGCTGCCTGACCTGCTGCGCTTTTCCAGCAACACATTTTCAGCTTTGATCTCCAGCATCTGCAGTCCTCACTTTCTCCTCTAACTATCTGGGCAATTTATCATGACCAATTCACCTGATCTGCACATCTTTGGACTGTGGGAGGAAACCGGAGCACCCGGAGGAAACCCACGCAGACACGGGGAGAATGTGCAAACTCCACACAGTCAGTCGCCCGAGGCTGGAATCGAACCCGGGTCCCTGGCGCTGTGAGGCAGCAGTGCTAAGAGATATTAGATAACGGTGAGATATAATGGAGTCATAGAGTCATAGCACTGTATAGCACGGAAACAGACCCTTCACTCCAACTCACCCATGCTGACCAGATATCCAAAATTAATCTAGTCTCATTGCCAGCATTTTGTCCGTACCCCTCTAAACCCTTCCCATCCAGATGCCTTTTAAATCTTGCAATTGTACTGGCCTCCACCACTTCCTTTGGCAGGTCAGTCCATACATGCACCACCCTCTGCGTGAAAAGGTTGTCTCTGAGGTCCCTTTTAAATCTTTCCTCTCTCACCCTAAACCTATGCCCTCTAGTTCTGGATTCCCCCACCTCAGGGAAAAGACCTTGTCTATTTACCTTACCCATGCCCCTCATGATGTTGTAAATCTCTATAAGGTCACCCCTCAGCCTCCAATACTCCAGGGAAAACAGCCCCAGCCTTTTCAGCCTCTCCCCTCTAACCCTGGCAACAGCCTTGTAGATCTTTTCTGAACCTTTTCAAGTTTCACAACATCCTTTTTAAGCCAGGGAGACCAGTATTTCAAAAGTGGCCTAACCAATGTCCTGTACAGCCACGAAATGACCTCCCAACTCTAATACTCAATGCACGGAACAATAAAGGCAAACCTATCAAATGCAATCTTCACTATTCTATATACCTGTGACTCCACTTTCAAGGAGCTTTGAACCTGCACTCCGAGGTCTTTTCCTTTAGCAACACTCCCCAGGACCTTACCATTAAGGGTATAATTCCTGCCCTGATTTGCCTTTCCAAATTGCAGCACCTTACATTTATCTAAATTAAATTCCATCTGCCACTCTTCAGCCCATTTTCCCATCTGATCCACATCCTGTTGTACTCTGTGGTAACCTTATTTGCTGTCCGCTACACCTCCAATTTTGGTGTCATCTGCAAACTGACTAACTATACCTGCTATGTCCACATCTAAATATATAAATGACAAAAAGCAATGGACCCAGCACTGATCCTTGTGGCACTCCACTGGTCACAGGCCTCCAGTCTGAAAAACAACCCTCCACCACCACCCTCTGTCTTCTACCTTTGAGCCAGTTCTACATCCAAATGGCTAGTTCTCCTTGTGTTCTATGAGATCTAACCTTGCTAATCAGTTTCCCAAGGGGAGACTTGTCGAATGCCTTACTGAAGTCCACATAGATCATGTCCACCATTCTGCCCTCATCAATCCCCTTCATTACTTCTGCAAAAAACTCAATCATTTTATTGGTAGAGGAATTGAGTTCCGGAGTCCTGAGGTCATGATGCAGTTGTATAAGACTCTGGTGCGGCCGCATCTGGAATATTGTGTGCAGTTTTGGTCGCCATACTATAGGAAGGATGTGGAGGCACTGGAACGGGTGCAGAGGAGGTTTACCAGGATGTTGCCTGGTATGGAAGGAAGATCGTATGAGGAAAGACTGAGACACTTGGGGCTGTTTTCATTAGAGAAAAGAAGGTTTAGGGGTGACTTGATTGAGGTGTACAAGATGATTAGGGGGTTAGATAGGGTTGACAGTGTGAACCTTTTCCCGCGTATGGAGTCGGGTATTACAAGGGGGCATAGCTTTAAATTAAGGGGGGGTAGATATAGGACTGAAGTTAGGGGTAGGTTCTTCACTCAGCGAGTCGTAAGTTCATGGAATGCCCTGCCAGTAGCAGTGGTGGACTCTCCCTCTTTATGGGCATTTAAGCGGGCATTGGATAGGTATATGGAGGATAGTGGGTTAGTATAGGTTAGGTGGGCTTGGATCGGTGCAACATCGAGGGCCAAAGGGCCTGTACTGCGCTGTATTCTTCTATGTTCTATGTTCTATTATTGATTAATTCAAAGTTTGTGCGAAGATTTGTAGCTCGGGTGCTCGTTGTTGTGGTTCTGTTCGCCGAGCTGGAAGTTTTTGTTGCAAACGTTTTGTCCCCTGGCTAGGCGACATCATCAGTGCTTGGGAGCCTCCTGCGAAGCGCTTCTTTGATGTTTCCTCCGGTGTTTATAGTGGTCTGTCCCTGCCGCTTCCGGTTGTCAGTTTCAGCTGTCCGCTGTAGTGGTTGGTATATTGGGTCCAGGTCGATGTGTTTGTTGATGGAGTTTGTGGATGAATGCCATGCCTCTAGGAATTCCCTGGCTGTTCTCTGTCTGGCTTGCCCTATGATAGTAGTGTTGTCCCAGTCGAATTCATGTTGCTTGTTGTCTGCGTGTGTGGCTACTAAGGATAGCTGGTCGTGTTGTTTCGTGGCTAGTTGATGTTCATGTATGCGGATTGTTAGCTGTCTTCCTGTTTGTCCTATACGAAATGTTTGCAACAAAAACTTCCAGCTCGGCGAACAGAACCACAACAATTATTGATTAATGGTGAGATGTTAGCTATGTTGATGTGATACTGATTAACAGTAAGATACTAGTTAATGGTGAAATATTAATCAATAGTGAGATGCTAGTTAATTGCAAGATGTAAGTTAATGGTGAGATACTAGTTAATGGTGACATATTAGTTAATGGTCAGCTTCCAAATAATGGTAGTGAGATACTAGTTATGGTAAGATATTAGTTCATGGTGTGATATGGCGATGCAGTTGAATGTCACTAGAGCATAGTTGAGATCACTTGTGGAATTCAGTCATTGCTTGGTGTTTTGCAGCAGAATAGTTACCAGCCACTGAATCCAATACAGTAACATGATCTGAACTGAAGATATGATCTATAGTATACATTCTATTCATGCTGTATTAGATGTGATCTATATTCTATTGCGTCATGATTCCATGTTATGGATGAGCCATAAACTGAAGTGAACGTATGTAGTTTTCCTCATACCCAGTACTTTTGATGACCAGAGAGAATGCTTCCTCTTATGGGGAATAGTATAACCCGAGGCCATCAGACAAAGACTGTTACAAGGAAATTTAATCAGGAATTCAGAATGAATTATTTTAACCCTGAGAGTGATGACAATGTGGAACTCACTCCCATGGGAAGGCGTTGAAGTACATTAATGGCAAAGTGAGTCACGTTTAGCAGGGAGTAGGGAGTAGAGGGCTATGATGATGGATATAGATGAAAGAATGACCGGACGTAACTTGAGTGGAACATAAACACCAACCTTTGGTGGGTTGGTCTGCTTTTGTGCTGCATTCCTATGTATTTGTGTGGAGGTCACTAATACGGTGCTCTCCTGGCTGCTGTCCATCTTCAATCTCTACTTTGACCTCTTGGACATCTTTAATTTTAATCTCTGTTTCACTGGAAACCATGTCTTTAGCTGCCTAGACCCTATGCACTGAAATTCACTCCCTAAATACCTCAGCCTTTCTCTCCTCCTTTAAGATATGTCTTATATTTAGCTTTGACAAAGCCTTTGACTAAAGTCTTGTCCAATGTCCAATGTTATCTGATTATTGCTCCGATGAAGTGTCTTGAGATGACCTACAGGTTCAGGACACTTGGGTGGCACGATGGCTCAGTGGTTAGCACTCCTGCCTCACAGCACTAGGGACCCAGGTTGGGCTCTCTGTCTGTGTACAGTTTACACATTCTCCCCATATCTGTGTGGGTACTCTGGTTTCTTCCTACAGTCCAAAGGTGTACAGGTTAGGTGGATTGGCCATGCTAAATTGGCCATAGTATCCAGGGATGTGCAAGCCAGATTGATTAGCCATGGGAATTACACAGATAGGGTAGTCTTATGGACCAGGCTAGATCCCCTAAAAATGTTTCAAGAAAGTAGCCCAGACCCTAACTTTGCTAGTTGTTTTAAGCAGGTGTAACATGGATATTCCAGGAGGGATGCAGCTGGTCAAACCACTTAGTTTAAAGAAAACAGAATTTATTTACAAAATTACTGAATCAAATACAAACAAAAGAGAACAGAGTACCGAATAGCCTAATCTATCTGAAAATCCAACTGATCATCCTAATTTAATGTTGCTGTTCCCAATACTTGTAACAATCCCCATAAACACCCCATGGCACAAAAGTTAAAACCAAACACAGGGTCTGACAGGAGAGACAGAGATGGCAGCACCCTCTTCCATGAAACTGTTCCTGGGATCAGCAACCTCAAAAACTCTACCTGCCTGCTTTCGGTGAGTAGCCAGAGTGGCAAAACCAAACCAAACCAGAGAAAAGCTGAGCTGGGAGAACTGGCCACTCCCCTTTCATTGTACAAGTGTTTTCTTTTATATTTGAAAGCCTTTCGCCTGAGGCAGTATCTGTTAGCTATAATCAAACTGACCCTAAACCCCATTGAAAGTCAGACCTTTTGGAATCTTTATGACCGCCCGGAAAAAACCCAGCAGGGACAGTGTAATCTTGTAAAACTAGCAGCATCCTCAAAGTGGGGGAGTGGGTCTGGGTGGAATGCTCTTCAGAAACTCAAAGATCTGAATACTCTATATCCACACTCTAAGGATTCGCCACAAATGCAAGTCACTATGATTGTAATTGTAGATAGTGAGGACTGCAGGTCCTGGAAGGTCAGAGTCAATGAAATGTGGAGCTGAAAAAGCACAGCAGGTCAATCAGCATCAGAGGAGCAGGGGAGTTGATATTTCAAGTCAGGACCTTTCGAATGTCAACTTGCCTGCTCCTCTGATGCTGTTTGACCTAATGTGCTTCTTCCAGCTCCACACTTTATCCACTCTGACTGTAATTACAAACAGCATGCAGTATCACACGGCCACTATGAGTTTCTTCAACCACATACTATAAGACAGGCCATGCATGCCATTGTGTACAACAGTAACATAGAACATAGAACATAGAAGAATACAACGCAGTACAGGCCCTTCAGCCCTCTATGTTGCGCCGATCCAAGCCCACCTACCCTACACTAGCCCACTATCCTCCATATGCCTATCCAATGCCCGCTTAAATGCCCACAATGAGGGAGAGTCCACCACTGCTACTGGCAGGGCATTCCATGAACTCACGACTCGCTGAGTAAAGAACCTACCCCTAACACCTGTCCTATACCTACCACCCCTTAATTTAAAGCTATGCCCCCTTGTAATAGCTGACTCCATACGTGGAAAAAGATTCTCACTGTCAACCCTATCTAAACCCCTAATCATCTTGTACACCTCTATCAAGTCACCCCTAAACCTTCTTTTCTCCAATGAAAACAACCCCAAGTGCCTCAGTCTTTCCTCATACGATCTTCCTATCATACCAGGCAACATCCTGGTAAACCTCCTCTGCACCCGTTCCAGTGCCTCCACATCCTTCCTATAGTATGGCGACCAAAACTGCACACAATACTCCAGATGTGGCCGCACCAGAGTCTTATACAACTGCAACATGACCTCAGGACTCCGGAACTCAATTCCTCTACCAATAAAAGCCAGTACGCCATATGCCTTCTTCACCGCACTATTTACCTGGGTGGCAACTTTCAAAGATCTGTGTACATGGACACCAAGATCCCTCTGCTCATCCACACTACCAAGTATCTGTCCATTAGCCCAGTACCCCAAGAGTAAATACACTTTCTAACAAATAAACAACCAACCACCAATGACTTATAATATGCAAATTACTTTTTCCATCAAATTTTTAAAATTGAAAAACGGCAACATAATTTTACATCATTAATAGCTGAGGAGAACCAATTTATAGGCTGGGATTTATGGGGAACAGTTATGAGAATGTCTGAGGTACTTACAGTATGAATATGTTACCAGTTTACCAACCTCAGTACTTAGAGATCAATGGTACTGTGTTACTGCTTTTAGTGTGAATTTTTCATGATTGGGCTTTTTTTTACTGAAATGCTGAAAGGCAACATAAGAACAGGCAGAGCCTATTCAGCCCCTCTCACCTGTTCCTCAATTCAATTAGATCATGGCTGACAAACATCTTAAACTTCATTCCTCTGTTCCATTTAGTTCCATCAGAAACAAAAACAGAAATTATTGGAAAAGCTCAGCAGGTCTGGCAGCATCTGTGGAGAGAAATCGGATATAACGAGTCAGGTGTGAGGAAGGGTCACTTGACCTGAAACATTAACTCTGATTTTTCTCCACAGATACTGCCAGACCTGCTGAGCTTTTCTAGCAATTTCTGCTTTTGTTGCTGATTGGCTGCATCAGCTATTCTTTTGGTTTTTATTTATCTTAGTTCCGTGATGGTTAATAGGTTTGTCCAATAAAAATCTACCAAACTGACAACTCCAACCTCGAAAGCTCTTTGGGGAGAGGGTTTCCAATTTCCACTACCTGTTGTGTGAAGGTACACTTGCTAGCATCACCCCTGAAAGTAATAGCTCCAACTTTATAGTGATCCCATGCCTCCACCCCATCACCCCATCTCTCACCTGTTCTCAGTTGTCTGGCAGAGGAAATAGTTTAAACCTTATTAGTAAATTATTCAAACCTCAATTAGATCACTCTCCCCTTAAAACTTCTCCTACACTTGAGGGAATGCAAGCCTAATCTATGACAGGAGTCCTCAACATTTTTGCTTCCATGCTCTTCATCCTTAACATACAACTTTGTGGATTCCCTGTACCGCAATGCTACTTTGTTTGGAAAAGTGACTCCTTCACATGGTCAAAACCGTTCATTCAACAGAGCCCACAAGAGGAAATCAGATGGATTGTCTTAAACAATGTGCACCTTATCTCTGGGATCACTTCCCAATGCAATTTGAGTATACATCAGGGTTCATTGCAAAATGCCTGAAAATGCTCTTGATAGATAGATAAGGTAACTTTAACTGTTCATTTACAACGCTGGTTAAATCCTAAGCCCTTTCAAAATGAACAATGAGACAGCTATAGTCCAGTGAGAAAAAAAATCTCTGTTCTAGTAGCTTTAATATCTGCTTGTTGACTTCTTCCTGAGTTTTCATCGAATGCTTGGCTGATTTCCAAAGTCTAAATTTATCTCGAAAGGCAGGGATGGGTTCTGAATTCACAGTTTTACAGCTTAAAGAGATTACTGAAGGATTATGTGTCTTTGATGTGGGGAATGGATGGAAATTTGTATTTATAGAGGGTTCAGAAAAGATTTACTAGGATATCGAAGGAATGAAAGGTTTGGGTTGTAAAGAAAGGCTGGATAGGCTGGGACTTTCTTCACTGAAGCGTAGGAGGTGGAGGGGTGACCTTACAGAGGTCTTTAAATTCATAGTGGGCATAGATAAGATGAATGGCAGGTGCCTTTTCCCTCTGGTGGTGGCATATTTTAAAAAGGAAATAAGGGACAGCTTTTATTGCACAGAGAGTGGTTCATGTGGAATGAACTTCCAGAGGAAGTGGTGGATGCAGTACCATTATAACATTTAAAAGACATTTGGATAAGTACATAAATAAGATAGGTTTGGAGGGATATGGTTCAAGTGCTGACAGGTGGAATAGTTTATTTTGGGATGATGGTCAGCATGGACTGGTTGGACCAAAGGATCTGTTTCTGTGCTGTATGACTCTAAAACTCTATGATTCTATAAGACTTTGACAATTTGCGATTTAAAATCTTTAAAGGGATCTTTGAGAATGGGAGCTTTTTGGACTTATTATTAGAGCTATATTTTACTTCACCACAGTTTTGCTGCTGAGATCTGACCATGGTGAATACTGAGTGACATAACATGTAAAGTATAAGGGCTAAGGGTAAGTAGATGAGTTGGCATGAAGGATGTAAGGGGCCAGAGGGGATTGGGGCAAGAAGGGCTTATCTCAGTGGAGAACGTTGTGCCATAGGTTTTGTTGCAATCAATAGAACTAAGATGCTGGGGAAATTGTTTCAGATGGGTGTCATGGTGGACAATTATTCAAAATAATAATCTTTTATTCCTTCATCAATGTTCTGAAGAAGACTCAAAATGTCAACGCTATTTTCTCTCAACAGATCTGTTGATTTCTCCAGCAATTTCCGTTTTGTTTGTTTCCGATCTCCAACACCTGCAGTTCTTTGTTTTATATTAATCATGTCTAATGATTTTTAAAATGATTTTAAAAAACAGGTGCCCTGTCAAAGATAATTTTAATGTTTTTGGTGAGGACAATAGGGCCTAGAATTTGCACTTCATTAAAAACCATAAGATAGAGGAGCAGAAAATAGGTCATTCAGCCCATCAAGTCTGCTCTGCCGTTC
Source organism: Chiloscyllium plagiosum (assembly GCF_037043375.1). NCBI lineage: Eukaryota > Metazoa > Chordata > Chondrichthyes > Orectolobiformes > Hemiscylliidae > Chiloscyllium > Chiloscyllium plagiosum. The sequence goes on from NW_028270164.1 coordinate 6,706,492, forward strand.
AATCATGGCTGATACGATTCTCAACCCCATTCTCCCACTTTCTCCCTGTACCCTTGATCCTCTTGACATACAAGAACCTATCTATCTCAGTCTTAAATATACTCAATGACCTGGCCCCCATAGCCTTCTGAGCAATGAGTTCCACAGATCCACCACTCTCTGGCTGAAGACATTTCTCCTTATCTCCGTTCTAAAAGGTCTTCCCTTTAGTCTAAGGCATTGTCTTGGGTGTTGGTCTCTCCTACCAATGGAAACATCTTCCCAACACCTACTCTGTCCAGGCCATTCAGTATTCTATAAGTTTCAATTAGATTCCCCTCATCTTTCTAAACTCCATTAAGTATAAACCCAGAGTCCTCAAATGTTCCTCATATGTTAAGCTTTTCATTCCTGGGACCATTCTCGTAAACCTCCTCTGAACACCCTCCAGAGCCAGTACATCCTTCCTGAGATATGGGGCCCAAATCTGCACACAATACTGCAAATGTGGTCTGACCAGAGCCTTATAGAGCCTCAGAAGTACATCCCTGCTTTTATATTCAATCCTCTCAAAACAAATGGCATAATTGCATTTGCCTTCTGAACAACTGACTCAACCTGCAAGTGTACCTTGAGAGATCATGGACTAGAACTCCAAAGTCTCTTTGCACTTTTAGACTTCTGAATTTTCACTCCAAAATGGTGCAAAGTGTTGTTGGCACTGCCATCAAGTAACATTTGCTTAGCAATAACCTGCTCACTGACAGAAAATTAAAATAAAGAACAGTGGATGCTGGATATCTGGAAAAAAAGACATAAATTGCTGGAGAAACTCAGCAGTTCTGGCAGCATCTGTGGAGGCAGAAAGCAGAGTTGATGTTTCGAGTTCAGTGACCAATTCAGTTATGAAAAAGAATCGTTGAAGACTTGAAATCTTGTTTCTCTCTCCACAGATGCTGCCAGACCTTCTGAGCTTCACCAGCAATGACGGTTTTTGTCTTTGCTCAATGTTGCTCATTTTGGGTTCAGCCAGGGCCACCCAGCTCCTGATCTCAACAAGACAACTGGCACCCAGACCCAGAGAACCTGGAATTGTCTCCTAAGCAACTTATCTCAGTAGGTGATCACCCTAGTAGGTGCCTATGCCACACTTTCAGGGGTGGTAGGCCAGTTTCCATTCCATGGCACACACACACCCACCCCCCCCCCCCCCCCCCCCCCCCCCAACCCCCAGCCTCTCCGTAAGGTGAAAGGTGAAGGTTTAGCCATTTGGGGATCCTAGATGCTGAGGCAGATCTGGCAAGTCAGGAATATTCCAGACTCAGGTCACTCACCGCTGTCGTGAAAATGTGAGCCTTGTACATATATTCTTAAATCTACAGAAGAAGGGGCATTGTGAGTTAAAATATGCTACAGCAAAAGGAGTGTGTTTTATTGTTAAGTGTAATGCTCCCTAACCTTTACGTTAAAGTTTAAGGCCCACCTTGAATTTTTTGATTTATGTTATGCCATTAGATTTATGTTATAGTGTAAGGTACACGATGTACTGTTAGACTTATGCTGTATCATAAGCTTTACATTATATTACAAGGCACCATAAGTTTTATGTTGTACCATAAGTTTTATGCCATACTGTAAAGTATATATAGTCTTCAACAGGTAGATCAACTGGAACTTCTCTCAAATTGTTTTTTAGTTAGAAAATGTTAAATCCTTCAAAATAGGAAGAAAAATTCAATGAAAGTTAACACTAGCCTTTTCTTGTAAAACAATTTCCTGGGTGAATTGTTAATTTTGTTTAAAGACTGGTGATTAATGGGTCTCCTTTGGTGTGACATTTGCAGAGAGATGCACATTGCATCTGCCCTTGCCTGCTTCCAACAAAGGTCTGCCCCCCTGCTATGGCTTGGCCTTTTCCTGCTCAGCAAGTCATCCCTTGTGGAATTGTGAGGCTGGTTATTTGTAGCACTGGAGTTAAGTATCTGTCAGCAGGCTGCTGGAAATGAAGGGGTGAGGAGGAAGGAATCTATCACAACCTCTTCCCTTCTCTCACTCCTCCTTTCCCTCACTCCTGACCCTCTTCCTCTCCCTTTCTTCCCTTCACAGACAGATGCTGATGGAGGAGGCAATAATCCAGCACACTAGGCTTGGGTTCAAATCCATCCATAGCAGCTATCAAATTAAAGAATTCCTTTTTATTCACTCGTGCCCATCCCTAATTGGTCTAGTGAAGATGGGGGTGAGCTGCTTTCTTGAACCGGTGCAGTCTACGTGCTGTAGGTTGACCCCCAATGCCTTAGGGAGGGAACTCCTAGATTCTGACCCAGTGACAGTGATGGAACAGTGATACTTTTCCAAGTCAGGATGATGAGTGGCTTGGAGGTGAACTTACAGTTCCAAGTGTTCCCATGCATCTGCTACCCTTGTCCTTCGAAATGGAAGTGGTCATGGGTTTGGAAGTTGTCTAAGGATCTTTGGTGAATTTCTGCATAGCATTTTGTAGATATTGCACACTGCTGCTACGGAGTGTCAGTCGTTGTGGTAGTGGATGCCAATCACGCAGGCTGCTTTGTCCTGGACGGTGTCAAGCTGCTTGAGTGTTGTTGGAGCTGCCCCCATCCAGGCAAGTGGGGAGTATTCCATCACACTTCTGACTTGTGACTTGTAGATGGTGGACAGGCTTTGGGGGCGGGGTCAGGTAGTGAGATACTTGCTGCAATTTTCCTAACATCTGACCTGCTCTTGTAGCCACTGTGTTAACGTGATGAACCCAAATTCATTTTTTATTCATTCACAGGGTGAATGAATCTCTGGACAGGCCAACATTTACTACCAATCCCCAACTACCTTAAGAGTCAACCACATTGTTTTGAGTCTGGAATCATATGTTAGCAAGATCAGGTAAGGAAAGCAGTTTCCTTCACTAAAGGACATTAGTGAACCAGATGGGTTTCTGATAATCGGCACTCATTTCATTATTAGACACTTAATTGCCAAATTAAAAAAATTCAAATTTCACCATCTGGCATACCAGGATCCAAACCCAGGTCCCCAGAACATTATCTGTCTCTCCAGAATGACAGTTTAGTGATAATATCACTAAGCCATCACCAATCCTTAAACTTAGTCATCTAACTCTGCTCCTTCATTTGCCAAAGATCAAAACTACAACATGATTTCACAATGTAAGCCAGGGCATAGGGTTTGCAATATCTGAGCAAGCAGCTGAATCTACCCAACACCAAAACTAAGCTGCCATTATCAAATTTCTCACTTAGTTTCTATCAAGTCAAAGATGCATTGTTGCATTTATGTAGTACCTTTAATGTAGCATGACATTCCAAGATACTTCAATGGGACATTATAAAACAAAATCAGACATTGAGTAATGAAGCACCATTTAAGACAAATGAAATGCTTGAGAGACAAAACAGATAGAGAAGCAGAAAGATTTAGGGAGGGAATTCTGGTGCTTTTGGACCCAGGCTATCAGTGGTGGAGTGATAGAAATCAGAGTGGCACATGAGTCAGAACTGGCTGAGCCCAGACTTTCTGGAATGCTATTAGATCAAAGGAGGTTACAGAAATGGAGATTGATTTAAAGACAAGGTTGAGAATTTCAAAACGGAGTTGTACAATGAACAGATATTGCTTCATTTGATCATAACATTCAGAACTTTTATTCAACCCATCCTTCATACACTGGCGGCCGTGCCTTTAATATCTTATGCCTGACTGCATTAAAGATGCTATATAAATGTAAATTGTTGCTACTGTAATGTATGGGCTGTGACATAGGATTGGAGAAGGCTACAGGGATAGGGAGACCGTGAGGCCCTGTCTGATGGATTTGAAAGTAAAGACAACATTATAAAGTTAATGAGCTGGGGAATGAAGTTAATGGACGCTAGAAAGGTTACAGGCATATGATGAATTGGATTGTTTCATTACAAACATAGGAAATAGGAGCAGAAGTGGGCTATTTGGCCCCTTGAGCCTGCTCCACTATTTAAAAAGATCAAGACTGATCTGTTTATGTTCCTAATTCTGCATTCCTGTCTACCTCCTGATAACCTTCGATTCCCCTGCCTAACAAAAGTTTATTAATCTCCACCTTAAAAATATTCAATGACCTTGCTTCCAGCGCTCCAAAAGCTAATGCTTCCAAATAAACCTGTTGGACTATCACCTGGTGTTGTGTGACTTCTGATTTCTGTCCACCCCAGTCCGACACAGGCATCTCCACATCTTAGCTACCTTTTGAAGCAGAGTTCCAAAGTTGCAAAGTTGACAGAAAAAAAAATTATTCTAATCTTTGTCCAAAAAGAATAATTTTAAAACAGTGCCCCCACGTTCTGGACTGACCCACAAAAAGAAACAATAACCCTAACCCTAACCTTTCCTTCTAAGGTAACTTGCTCATTTCAGGTATCAATCTAATAAACCTCCTCTAAACTACCTGTAATATGTTTACATCTTTCCTCAAATAGAGTGGTCTCACAACAGCCTGTGCAACTGCAACATAACATTGCTACATTTATGTTCAATTCCTCTTGCAATAGGATAGTACTCCATTAGAACTCTTAATTATTCTCTGTACCTGCACATTAAATTTTGTGATTGATGCACTAGAACGCCCAGATCCCTCTGCACTTGGAATTCTGCAGTCATTCTCCATTTAAATAATACTCTGCTTTATTGATTCATCTGCCCACATGAGCAACTTTACATTTCCCACATACTACACTAACTGTCAGATTTTTGCCCACTCATTGAACTTACCTGCACTGGCCTGCAGCCACGTTGTGTCCCCTTCACACCATGCTTTCATAGCTATCGTTGTGCCATCTGAAAATTCAGCTCCTATGCCTTCCCTCTCCTCATCTAAGTTGTACAAAGCCAAGGCTGCAGTACATAACCCCCTGCAAGACTCCACTGTCCTGCCCATTAGAAAAAGACCCATTTATGCATACTCTCTGTTTTCCACCAGTCAAACAATCTTCTTTCTATTCATGCTAGTTTATTACATCATCTTTTGTGTGTCTCCCTGTCAAATGCCTTCTGGATATTCAATTACAGTATATGAGCCACGTTCCCCATATACACAGTGCCATGTTACTCCCACAACAAACCCTGATAAATTGATTAAATGTGATTCCCTCTTCACAAAATCATGCTAAGTCTTCGCAATTCACTTGAGCTACTATACCGAGTGCCACTCACTCTAACATGTTTATAAGCTTTCACTGTAGTTTGATGCTTTTCTTAATGTCTTTAGTTAACCGTCACTGGTGGATCCTCCCTTTGGAACTTATTCTGAAATATCTCCTTAAGTATTTGTCGTTGTTTCGCGAATGACCTATTCCCCCAGCCTAGTGTGTCCGTTCACTTCAGCTAGCACACCCTCCATGCTCACACAGTTGCCTTTACTTAAGGTAAAATACTAATTTAAATCCAATCTTCTCTGTCTCCAATAGTTTATCCAAATTAATCATTTTGTGGTCGCTGCTACCTGGGCGCGTCTTAACTCTGAGATCACTAATTAATCCTGTCACATTACACAACACTAAGCCTAACCTAACCTGCTCCCTAGTCAGTTTCAGAATGTGCTGCTCTAAGGAACTTTCTCGAGAGCATTCTATGAACCTCTCATCCTGACTATCGTTGACAATCTGAGCTTTTCAATTTAGTGGTAGATTAAAGTCACCCGTGATTAATGTCATCTCTTTATCACAAGAACCCAGTATTTCTTCTTGTGTGAGTTATTCTAAGTTGTGGTTATTGTTAAGAGGCCTGCGGATGACTTCCACTTGTGATTTCTTTCCCATGCCATTCCTCATCTGCAGCCAAACTGATCTCCCAAACCAAGGTCATCTCTAACTATTACACAACTAAAATTTCTCATTAAAATTGAATGAAAGTTTGGGAGCACTGGATAAGCTGGGAATCTAAATCTAAATGGTATTACATAGTATTTACAGGACAGAAACAAGCCATTCAGTACAATAGATCTTTGAGGTATTTGTGCACCATACAATCTTTCTCCCAATTTATTTTGTCTAATTATATCAGCACTTTCTTCAAATTGATTTCATTGACAGTTACCTTATCATGGCCTCTGATTACTTCCTAAGTATTGCCTGGGGCATTACCTCTGCCCTCTACCTGGATCCCATTCTGCGTGCATTGACTGTTCATTGATTGAAGAATTTCAGCCCTAGGTCTGTCTTTTATGTTTGAGCCTGTGCCCCTTTGCTGCCAACTTAATGACTCAGACTTCCCTTTCTGACAAAGGATCCCTGGAACGGAAATGTTAACACTGCTTTCTCTCCATAGATGTTGCCAGAGCCGCTGAGTTTTTCCAGCAATTCCTGTTTGTGCTTCCTTTTATCATGGTGTCACTATCTTTCAATTCTCTCTTTATAAGGATGAATAGCTCAAACCTCCTCTGCTCTTCCTCACCAATCATTCCCCCTGACAGTGATTGTCATCCTGACTCTTCTCTGTGCTAAGCACAGAGCTGAAATGTGTGTCTAGCGAATTAAGGATCACAAATCTTAAATAGGTGTGGACCGTAAGGGTAAATTCTCTGCTCCATTAATCCCAATGTTGATACAATATGAGGCTGCAACTCTGAATTTGAAGTGAAGATCGTGACTGGAATGTGGGATTGATACATTTCCCCAATATGTTTTTTTGCCCAGACTAATAATTTTTGTATTACTTTCAGGCCATCGCAGAACATATGCTTCAAATCTCAGAGCCTGTGGTATTTGCAGATCGATGTCCTGAGAATTATTTCCTCAATCCATCATTGCTCTTTAAAGCTGCCTGTTATTGTAAACGTCACATCATGACATTATGCAGATGTGACACTAGCGTCGATGGGGCCAAATTTTACTGGAAACCGGCTAAGTGCCAATTTTGGTGAATTTCATTGAGGGTTTCCCAGCATCCTTGATCAGGCCAATATCCCCAGCACTGGGACGACTGACCCTGCTCCATCAGCTGCGATGGGGCTGGGCACGTCGTCCCCAAATGAAACTCCCCTAGTAGGTGCTCTACTCCCAGCTCCGAAATGGCAGGCAAGCACCATGTGGGACAGAGGTAGCACCTCAGGGATAACCTCAAGGCCTCACTGGGGAAGTGTGGCATTCCCACTGACACCTCGGAATCACTGGCCCGAGACCGTCCAAAGTGGAGGAGGAGCATCCGGAAAGGAGTTGTGCTCCTCCGGACTTGCCTTTGGGAAAAAGTGGAAGTCAGGGGGAAATGGTGAAAGGAACACGCTGCTACACCAACACCCCACTCCTTCGCATAACCACCACCTGCCCCAAGGGTACCAGAGCCTGTGGTAGCTGCATTGGTCTGTACAGCTGCCTATGGACTCACTCTGAGAATGGGAGAGAGCCATCCTCATCTGTGAGGGACTGCCAATGATGACTCTCTCTGTGAACCCCAACAAATTTTCTCACACTATTTTCCCAAACCCATCTCATTACCCACATCCCAGGTCCCCCTGGTAGCCACAAGTCAAATCCTCTCCGCCGCTCCCGCAATCTCCCAGGATTATCTGTGCTGCCAATTTCTTTAATGCCCAGCTGGTCTAGTACTGGCAAGTCCACAGTTGCCCTGCCCTGTTCCTGCCAATTGTTTCAGTCATGGAAGAAATTGGTCGCTGCACTTTGCCTATAGGAACCTGGAGGATGGGGTGGATGGGATGGTGCACAGGAGGGCTATGCTCCTCCCTCAGGACTGGCAGATACCAGACAATGCCAGCCTGGAATGAGGTTGTCAGCTGAATCACTGTCCACAGTCCAGAGGAACACACAGCAATGTAGGAAGAAGATCAATGACCTTCTCTGCTCCATCACCTTCTCTCTGCTACTCTGCACCTATTCTCTCCCTTCCGCTGCCAAGGCTTGTGGTCTCCCACTCTCACTATTGTACAGTCACTGTTACTAGTGTCTTCTGTCACTCACTCTGAACTACCCATACCCTCCCCACACACTGACTCTGCATGGCCTCTGTGCTGCCTACTCACTCACTCACTCAGGACATCTCACCAGCTTTCCTTCACCTGCACCAGCGTTAACAATTGAGCCACCCATGGCAGCACAGTGGCACAGTGGTTAGCACTGCTGCCTCACAGCGCCAGAGACCCGGGTTCAATTTCCGCCTCAGGCGACTGACTGTGTGGAGTTTGCACGTTCTCCCTGTGTCTGCGTGGGTTTCCTCCGGGTGCTCCGGTTTCCTCCCACAGTCCAAAGATGTGTAGGTCAGGTGAATTGGCCATGCTAAATTTCCCGTAGTGTTAGATAAGGGGTAAATGTAGGGGTATGGGTGGGTTGCGCTTCGGCAGGTCGGTGTGGACTTGTTGGGCCGATGGGCCTGTTTCCACACTGTAATGTAATCTAATCTAATATAATCTAATCTAATCCTTCCCTTTGGCTCATTCTAGGAGACAATGGTGAACACTAGGGAAGAAGGAGCCAAGAGACATGGTGGGATGTCCAACATCCAGCTCCTCACCCCCTACACAGAAAGATTGTGACCCTGACTACCCCCCAAGAGGCTGAATGACCATGTCCAAGCCCCTGGACTGATGTCAGAGACTGCCTTTAACTTACTGTGCTGAGACTCCCCTGACTGGGGGCTGTGTCTCCTGACATGACTGAGGACTCCACCGTTTAGACTTTGAGACATGGCCATGCTTGAAGAACATGTTTGATGGTGATACATGGTCTGGGTGTGAATTTTTTTTATTCATTCAGAGGATGAGGGCGTTATTGGCCAGGCCAGCATTTGTTGCCCAACCTTAATGTCTAGAGGGCAGTTAAAAGTCAACTATATTGGAGTCATGTGTAGGCCAGGCAAAGATGGCAATTTCCTTTCCAAAGGGCATTACTAAACCAGACAGAATTTTATGATGATCGACAACAGTTTCATGGCTATCATTAGATTCTTAAGTCCAGATTCCTATTGATCCCAAAGTCTAGCATGCTGCGAGTTGAACCCTCAGTCTCTGGAGTAACAGTCCAGTGATAATACCATTAGGCCACTCCCTCCTCTTGACATAGCACACTTCCATAAAGTGAGGTGTCCAGCTCCTCGACTGATTGCTGCTACCAACATTGATTACATGGCTACATGATTTTGTGTCTGTGCCAGATGGTAAGTCCATGTAGATGGACTATTAGCCTTTAATCTCTGGCTGAAAGAGCAAAGCACAATAAGGCAAGGCCAGGCTGAGCGAGGTAGTGATACAGTGAGCATCCAAGTAGGTGACTGTCGAGTGAGTGAGCATAAAGAGAGCAAGCGAGGAGCTCAGAGGTTTAGGCTGGTCCAGTCCATGTGTTGGTGCCTGCCATTGTGCACAAGTTGTCCTGGGAGCAACATTCCAATGAAAGATGCTAGTACGGTTCCAAGGTACAGACTGTATTGGGACATGTGACGTAAGGGTGTGGTGAGACTGGTACATGCCCAATTCCAATGTCTGTCAAAGGGAGACAAATGTAGCTGCTGCCCAGGGAATGTGCCCTGGGTATTGGTAACTGATGTACGGTCTGAAGGAGCAAATGGAGAGCTGGAGCCATCAAGTACCTGCTCTGAGTTTCTTGTTGGGAATTGTTGCCATCTACTGTCTAGATATTTTCTCATCCACCCGTTAAGGAAGACATTATGACACAACTCTAGAGCAAGGGGAGGTGATGGCCTAGTTGTATTATTACTGAACTGTTAATCCAGAAACCCAGATAATGTCCCGGGGACCCGGGTTTGAATCCTGCCATGGCATATTGTGGAATTTGAATTCAATACAGAAGTACCTTGATTATCTGAAGGATGTGGGTGAGCAGTATTTCGTTCAGTTAATCAAATGCCATTTAACATAGTTTAGCTGAGCATCGGGATCTTGATGGATAATCGAAGTTCCTCTGTAAATATCTGGAATTAAAGTTCTAATAATGACCATTGTCAGGAAAATCCCATCTGGTTCACTAATATCCTTTAGGGAAGGAAACTGCCATCCTCACCTGGTCTGGCCTCCATGTGACTCTTGACCTTCAATGTCAGTGATTCTTAACTGCCCTCTGGCAATGAGGGATGGGCAATAAATGTTGCTTAGCTAGCAATGCCTCATCCAATGAATGAATAAAGAGAATAGTGGGACTTGAACTGGGATCTCATGTCTCAGAGGTAGGGGCACTGCCACTGCATCATAAGTGCCCTTGCTATCTAGCTAATAGTGGGATGTCACTGTACGCTAATATGTAGAAATAAATCTCTCCCCACCCATTAAGGAGAATCTTGTTTCCCCATTATACACTGAATTGGAAAATGAGACGTTTAGTCCTTGACATTGAGAATCACCTCACATGATTTTTCGACTTTCTCATCACTGCCCATGGCATTCAGTGTCTGGTAAGATTCCATCCCAAGTGTGAAATGCCTGAAAATATCTCCACCATGATTCCGTACTGGCATCTAGCTCTTTATACAACACTGTTCACCTTTCACTGCACCCATACCCAAGTTGAACCAATCCGGCCTCCTTTACTGTATCCGTTGCTCTCGATGTGGTTACCTCTATATTGGGGAGACAGGAGGCCAATTTGCGCAATGTTTCAGAGAACATTTCCGGGACACACGCGCTAAACAACCACACTGCCCTATGGCCGACCACTTTGACTCCGCTTCCCACTCCAACAAGGACATGCAAGCCCTGGGCTTCCTTCACCACCAAATCCTAGCCACCTGACATCTGGAGGAAGAGCGCCTCATCTTTCACCTTGGGACCCTCCAACCACACGGCATTAACGTCGATTTCACCAGTTTCCTCATTTCCCCTCCCCCCACCTCATCCCAGATCCAACCCTCCAACTCGGCACTGCCCTCTTGAACTGTCCCACCTGTTCATCTTCCTTACCATCTATCTGCTCCACTCCAACCTATCACCATCAAACCCCGCCCCACCTGCACCTACCAATTGCCTTCCCAGATACCTTCTCCCCAGCCCCAACCCCTCTCCTATTTGTCTCTCAGCCCCCTTCCCCCTACCACCAACATTCCTGATTAAGGAGTTATGCCCAAAACATTTATTCTCCTTTACTTTGGATTAGAATTAGAATTCCTACGGTGTGGAAACAGGCCCTTCAGTCCATCAAGTCCACACCGTCCCTCCAAAGAGGAGCCCACCCAGACTCATTCCCCTAGCTTATATCTGCCCCTGACTAATAACTTACACTATGGGCAATTTAGCATGGCCAATTCACCTAACCTGCACATCTTTGGACTGTGGGAGGAAACCAGAGCACCCGGAGGAAACCCTCACAGACACAGATAAAATGTGCAAACTCCACACAGACAGTCACCCAAGGCTGGAATCGAACCTGGGTCCATGGTGTTGTGAGGCAGTAGTACTAACCAATGATGCCTGACAACTGTGCTTTTCCAGTGCCACACTTTTTGATTCTGATCTCCAGCATGTGCAGTCCACACTTTCTCCATGAACCAATCTAGCACAGTGAGCATCAATAGTAAATAGACTTTCAGAATCGAACACAGAACAATTGAACACTGCAGCTACAGCTCTCAAATTCCTTTATTCAGGCCTCTCTCCCTCTCTGTTCTCCAATTTCAAGGTGCTCCTTAAAATCGATCTCTTTGCTCACCTGTCCAAATATTGGCATAAATTATTCATTGATCTTATTGAATGGTGGAATAGGCTTGAGGGGCCGAATGCCCTATTCCAGTTCCTATGTTGTCAACTTTGTTTGACAATTGCTCCTGTGAAGCACTTTGGGATGTTGACGGTGAGTTATTATGGTCTGGAAAACACACTGTGAAAGAGTAACAGATGCAAATTCAATAACTTTGCAAAGAGATAAGTATTCAGCACGGTGGCACGGTGGCACAGTGGCACTGCTGCCTCACGGCGCCAGAGACCCGGGTTCAATTCCCGCCTCAGGTAACTGACTGTGTGGAGTTTGCACATTCTCCCCGTGTCTGCGTGGGTTTCCTCCGGGTGCTCTGGTTTCCTCCCACAGTCCAAAAATGTGCAGGTTAGGTGAATTGGCCATGCTAAATTGCCTGTAGTGTTAGGTGAAGGGGTAAATGTAGGGGAATGGGTCTGGGTGGGTTGCTCTTCGGAGGGTTGGTGTGGACTTGTTAGGCCGAAGGGCTTGTTTCCACACTGTAAGTAATCTAATCTACAAATGTGCAGGGGAAGGAGTAGGCAAATTGGATAGCTCTTTCCATCAGCATGTTGGGCCAAATGAACTCCTTCTGAAATACACCATTGTACAGGAAAGGCATTATCTAAATGCAAGTTACAGATGTGGTTGTTATGCAGGCAAATCTTCTGCAAGGTTAGGTTTGATTACTCATTGATGGGGTCAAGTCAGCACAGAAGAACATCTTGTTTTCTTTGTTCAGTTTGATACTGAATTATTTACAGAGCAGCACATCATAAACAATAAGCTGATAAACCCATTTAGACTTCCACAAGGCTTTCCGTGAAGTGTGTTTTACTGAACTTAATGTTCGAACACTTCCAGCCTTCTGCAATTACTGCCATGACACATAAATAGTTTCTACTTTTCCATGGTGCAAGCAATTTTAAGTTTACAAGCATGAAAAGCGATTTAATTGTAAGATGTAAAATTCTTAACAGGCTGGACAGGGTAAAGACTGAGTAAATGTTTCTCATGGTTTGTGAGTTTAGAACACGAGTCTGTTCTTGTTTGGAACTGGCTATTTAGGACAGAGATGATGAGAAATATCTTCAGTCAAACGGTTGTGAGTCTTTTGGGTTAAGTTTCCCCAGTGAGCCCTGAATGCTCAGTCATTAGGTACAGTCAACACATGATCTTGATGAATGATGGAACAGCCTTGAAGGGTCAAGTAGCCTAATTCAGCTCCGATTTCTCATTGAATCTGCGTCCATCACCCTTTTACAGTGTGTTTTCCAGACCATAATAATTCACTAACAACATCCCAAAGTGCCTCACAGGGACAGTTGTCAAACTAGAGTTATAGAATCTTATTGTCATAGGGTCATACAGCATGGAGACAGAGCCTTCGGTCCAACTAGTCCTATGTTCCCAAATTAAATGAGTCTCACTTATTTGCATTTGGCCCATAACTCTCAAACCTTCATGTACTTATCCAAATATCTTTTAAATATTTTAACTGTACTCGCATCCACCACTTTCTCTGGAAGTTCATTCTCCACAACTAATCTATCTCTGTGTAAAAATGACAACCACCATCTGTTGTCTACCATGTAGAACTTTGTAAAAGACTGTAATAAAGTCCATATAAACAATATCTACTGCTGTGTCCTCACAATTTGTCTGGAAGTGTGTCGCAGGTTGTTGTAATTCATATTCATGTCATAGAGTCATCAAATTTTACAGTACAGAATGAGACCATTCAACCCATCATGCCTATACCGGCTCCTGAAGGAGCTATGTCAAATTAAAGAAATTTCCGTAGGCCTAATTATCCAACATGTGACAGAATTGTCGGAACAATTGACAGTGAAAGGGTCAATAAAATGGGTAGAGGGGTTCATTGTCTTTTTTTGCTGGAATGTAAAATGAGCAAAGGGCCACCCACACACTTCCTACTTTCAAAGTATAACCAAGAAGTAATCTCTTGCAAAAAGGGGCAGGTGTGTTTCCATTGCATGAAGACAAAAATGTGACAACTTCAAGGGCCAAAGGGAAGTGAAGAAAATAAGACAGCATTATTAATGCAAAAACTGCCAGGAAACCAATTGGATGTAAAGATTAATAAGTCTCCAGGACCCGATCACCTGCATCATGATTCATGTGTGGAATGAACTCCCTGAGGAAGTGGTGGATGTGGGTACGATTGCAACATTTAAAAGACACTTGGATAAGTACAAGAAGAGGAAAAATTTGGGCCAGGAGCAGACAGGTGGGACCAATTTAATTTGAGATTATGCTTGGCATGGACTGGTTGGACTGTAGGGTCTGTTTCTGTGCTGTCTGACTCTATGACTCTAAGTGGCTATAGAGACTGGAGATACATTGGTTGTAGATTCTGAAAGGGTTCCAGCAGATTAGAAAAGAATATAAATAGCACCTTTCTTCAAGAAAGAAAGCATAAATCTACATGGGGCAGTTAGCTTAACATCTGCCATTGGGCAATTGCAAGAATCAATTATTAAAACGAGTATAGCAGGATGCTTCCAAAATCATGATGTGATCAGGCAGAGTCAACATGGTCTTTTGAAAGTGACAAAGCATTTAGTAATCTAATCAAATCTAATCTAATTTATTGCAGATTTTTCTGAGGAAATGTATAAAGGGGAACTGGTAGATATGGTGTACTTGGAGTTTCAAAAACAGATGCTACATCAAAGATTACTAGCCAAGATAAGAGCACAAGGTTAAACACATTAACATGGAAACAGAATTTGATTAGCTAAGAGGAAGCAGAGAGTAGATAAAATGGTTCTTGTTCGGATTGGCAAGCTGTAACTAGTGGAGTTGCACAGGGATCAGTGCTGGGCTTTTGTGATGCATATCAATGCCTTAGATGATGGGACCGAATGTATTGTAGCTACATTTGCCATCGACGTCACGATAGGCAGAAATTAAGTTGTCAGGTTGAAGTAGTGAGTCTGCAAAGGGATATAGACAGCTTAAATAGCAAAGTAAAAATAACAGATGAAGTATAATGTGGGAAACTGTGAACATGTCCATTTTAGCGGGAGGAGTAGGGAAAAAAATCAGCTTAATATTTAAATGGAGCATGCTTGCTCCTGAGGTACAGAGGAATCTGAAGGTCTCGGTAGATGAATCACAAAAAAAAAATGCAAATATAGCAAGGGATTAGGAAAGCAAATGGAATATTACAAATTATTGCAAGGGGAATGGTATCTAAAAGTGGGGGAAGAGTTCCTGCAGCTGTACAGAGCCTTGGTGAGACCACATATAGGGTACTGTTTTGTTCTCCCTATTGAGCAAACCAAGTAACTACATTAGAATCAGCTCATGATTTTTGCTTGACTCAGCCCTGGAATGAATGGGAAAGAGATGGGAAAAGTTGAGCCAATCCTCATTGGAGTTCAGAAGAATGAAAGGTGATGTTCCTGAAACAAATATGATCCTAAAGGGCAAAAACAGAAATTGCTGGATAAGCTCAGCAGGTCTGTTAGCATCGGTAAAGAGAACTCAGAGGAGTTAACAGAAATGTTAACTCTGATTTCTCTTCACAGATGCTGCCAGACCTGCTGAGCTTTTCCAGTAATTTCTGTTTATGTTCCTGATTGTCAGCATCCGCATTTCTTTCGGTTTTATGATCTTAAAGGGTCTTGTCAGGCTGAATACTAGGGGAATGATTTCTTTCCTCTTGTGATACACAACAGCCTAATGCAGGAGACACAGTTTAAGAATAAGAGATCTCCTCTGCAACACAAAGATGAGAAGCATTTTTCTCTGGAATCCTCTTTTTCAGAAATTGATTGAGATTGGTTAATTAACCTTATTCAAAGCTGAATTAGATAGATTTGTGATAGATGAGGGAGATCAAGGTTTAGGATGGTCAGGGCAGACAAAACATGGAGTTGAATCCAAAGTCAGCCGTGAGCATATTGAATGGTGGAGCAGGTTTGAAGGGCTGAATGGCCTCCTCTTGGTCCTATTTCATTTCCTCACTATTTCTGCCTCAAAGATACATTCTTCCATAACAACCATCTATATCTGACCTCAGAATCCTGATAAGAGTAAGAGTTAGTGAGAATGAAATCTCAATCTGAAAATAATATCCTCTCCACTTTTATTAAACTTTCACCAATTACTCAAGAATCATTCCTTTCAGCAATATAATTAACTTAATATAACTCCTAATGCTCACATCCCAAGCTACTGCTACCTATCTCCTTTCCTCCTTTAAAGAGGAGACCCTTAACTGAGAAGGATTTTAGCAATATCTTCGAGTTTCTGACATCAACCAGAAATGCAAGGGACCAATGGGACCTCGCTCTTGGATTTAAGTAGCTGCTGAAGGAGTTACTGTCATAGAACAATGATAGGACCCGTACAGTGTGAAAGTAGGCCACTCAGCCCATTGAGTCCAAGCTGACCCTCGAAAAGCATCCTGCCCAGACCACACAACCATTCCCCCATCCCTGCATCTCCCATGGCTAGCCCACCTAACCTGAAAAATCCCCAGACACTATGGGCAATTTATCATGGCCAATCCACCCTAACCTGCACATCTTTGGACTGTGGGAGGAAACCAGAGCACTCTAGGAAACCCACGCAGACATGGGGGGAATGTGTCAACTCCACACAGACAGTCACCCGAGGCTGGAATCGAACCTAGGTCTCTCTCACTGTGTGGTAGTAGTGCTAACCACTGAGCTACCATGCTGCCCCTATGCCTGAAGGAAAAATGAGAAAAACAAGTGAGGGATAAAGGAGTTGAAGAAAGTGCTAATCAGGTGAATGTAGGAAAATAGGGGCAGGCTGTGAGGAAGCTTAATTGATTTATTAAGCTGAAAGCCTTGGCACTTGATGTGATAGAGCGAAACGATGGCAGAAAATGGCTGCCAGAGGTTTATAACTTGCCAGCAGAGTGGAAAACTAACTTTAGAGATTGGTGCCAAGAGAAAGTTTCTGTGATGGACACTGATGCAGAGTTTGAGCAAGTCGAACATTCCTCAGCTCGAAAGAAGGACCTGACTTTGGACAGCACCTCGGGATGTCCCAGTGAAACACCTTTGAAGTTGAGCCCTACTGTTGAAATGGAGGTGACCCAACACCAAGCTCCAATACACAGAATGTGGGTGGGGGGGAGAGGTGGCAGTGACCTGAGTATCCATTACACATTACTAGTTCTCCTGGCTCCCCCCAAACCTGCAAATTCAAGAGTTTCTGGTTCAATGGAAGCTCATTATCCCACAGACAAGAATGATACTTCATACCACAGCATTGAAACATTGAACAGGTTGGTTGGAAAACATTCTTAACAAAATAAATGTTCAATTAGTGGAGGGTAACTCCAAGAAAATGAATGAAGGACATGAGACCACACGCCCTGCCTTCGACTCAGAGAAAATAGGAGCAGAAATAGGCCATTTGGCCCTTCAAACTTACTCTCATTCAATATGATCATGGCTGATCATCCAACTCAGTATCCTGCTCCTGTTTTTTCTTTGAACTCATTTGCGCAAAGAACTGAATTAACCTCCTTCTTGGAAACATTCAATGTTTTGGTCTCCACTGTTTTCTGTGGCAGACAATTCCACAAGCTCCACCTTCTCTGGATGAAGACATTTTTCCTTTTCTCCGCCCTCAAAAACCTACCCCGTGCCCTGGCTCGGGTCACTCCCCGGTCAGCGGTAACATCCATCTGTTTCAGGGTCCAAGCAAATATTCTTGGGCTGCGCACGATGGAATTCACTGTCACAGTGTTATGGACTAAGCCAGACCACTCAGAACATTCTTAAGCAGGTAGCTCAGACCATAACTTTGCAATTTGTTTTGGTAAGTATCTGGATTAAGTTAGCTAGGTTGACTGCTAGATTTTAAAACAGACAAAAATGTATCCACAAAATTACACAATAAAACACAAATAACAAAATAAAGAACCCCTACAGAACTCAGTCTATCCAAACGAGACTTAATTATGCTGTTCCTTATATACACAACAGTCCCAATAAGCAAACTCTCTTTGAAAACCAGTATAAATGGAACACATGCTTACCGGTTGAAGTTGGAAGCGAGAAAGAGAGAGAGTGATAGTTTCCACACAGCTCCCGTCGAACTCCTCACCAGTTCAAGGCTGAACTAAACTGCTCAGCTCGAGAGCTGACCACTCCCCTTTTATTATACAGATCACTTCTAAAACATGACCACTTTGGCCGGAAGTCTCTGTTTACATATAAAAAAAGGCCTCTCAAAATCCTTTTCATCTCTGTACCAAACCAGTCTGATCAGAACCCGGTCTGGTTTATTACCCCTCTGAAAAAAAACCAAGGACAGAGTGTCCTTGAGCCAAGGAACAGCTTTTAGAAAAAAAAGACTAGATTTGTGACAACACCATGACCTGCTTTCAAGCAGCAGGTAGATATAGCTTTTGTGGCTACAGAGATCAAGAGCGTATGAGAGGAGGGTGGGATTGGGATATTGAGCTTGATGCTTGGCCATCATCATCTTGAATAATGGAGTTGGCTTGAGCGGCTGAATAGCCTACTCCTGTCCCTATCTTCTACATTTCTATGTCCTATGGGGAGGAAGGCTGAAGGCTAAGAGCTCCTCATGTTGGTGGGTCCAATCTTCCATCTAATTCCTGGGACTTGGAGGTGCTGGTGTTGGAATGGGGTTGACGAGGTCAGAAGTCACACAGCACCATTTTCTAGTGCACCAGGTTTGTTTGAAATCACAAGCTTTCAGAGCGCTGCCCCTTCGTCAGGTTCATCTGGACTGTAGCTTGGTATCAGAGTCAAAGTGTGGTGCTGGAAAAGCTCAGCTGGTGAGGCAGCATCCGGGGAGCAGGAGAGACGACGTTTCGAGGTCAAGATCTTCATCAGGAGTCAACTCTCCTTCTCCACAGATTCTCCAGCATCTGCAGTCTTCACTTCTTCCTTTAGCCTGGCATTGTGTGATTTCTGACCTAATTTCTGGGAGTCTGTTGCACAAGTGCAGAATGTACAAGGATTGCAAAAAGCTTATCAGGAAACTTCTTTCATGAGCACGTTAAAGTCATTTCAATCAGCAAAAGATTATTCTGTTCTAATGGGCTGCATCACTTCACCACATACATAATACATAGAGGTTTAGTTGTACTATACAGACTTCACTTAATTATTAAAAGAGGTGAGGGAATGTGCTATTTTCCTCCTGCATTAGTATGAAGCAGAACAGTGATATTACTTAAGCCAGTGACAAACTGCGTATCTGCCTTAGTGTAACAGGTAATACCCTTCATCTCAGACTTAGAAGGAATCTCAGCCGTACTCTGCAAATGTAATAATCCAGGCTGACACTTGCAATGCAGTACTGAGTGAGTGCTGCACTGTAAGGGATGCCATCTTTTGTGTGAGTCATTCACTCAAGGCTTTGTTCTTTTAAGAGATTCCAAGGCAGTATATTGATGAAGAATGGGGCTGTTCTGCATAGTTAGTACCTTGGCCATTGTATATCCCTCAACCAACATTACTGGAGAAAAACGGCCACTCCTGCAGGTGACACAGTGGCTCAGTGGTTAGAACTGCTGCCTCCCAGGGTTCCGGGTTCGATTCCAGCCTCGGTTGACTGTCTGTGTGGAGTTTGCATATTCTTCCCTCCGGTTTCCTCCCGCAATGCAAAGATGTGCAGGTTAGGTGAATTGGTCAGGCTAAATTTCCTGTAGTGTTCAGGGATGTGAAGGTTAGGTGTATTAGTCAGGGGCAATGTAAAGTAGTAGGGGAGTGGGCCTGGGTGTGGATGTGTTGGATCGAATGGCCCGTTTCCATTCTATACAGATCCTTTGATTCACATTACAGGCTGTGGGAGCATGTTGTGCACAACTTGGCTTCTGGGTTGAAAGCAACAAATGCTGGAGATCACAACGGGTCAGGCAGCATCCATGGAGGAAGAGCGAGTTAATGTTTCCAGTCACTCACTGTGATCTCCAGTATTTGTGGTTTTCTGTACAGATTCCAGCATCTGCAGTAATTTACTCCTACTTTGGTTTCTGAGTTGCCTACATTATGACAGTGATTCAACTTCGAAAAGTACTTCACTGGGTAGGTCCAGGGTGCTACTTAAATGCAAGTCTAAATTCCCAGCTGGAGAATATGTAAAATGGTGAATCGGTGCACATTACAGAAACTATCTGTTTTGTTTTTTTGTTGCCAATCTATAACATCAGTTTGCACGCTGCTGGTAAGTTTAAAGCCCGCTACAGCACTTTCTAATATCATTTCATTGTATTCAATCGCTCAGCTGGTCTATTCACCTTCCACAAGAGTCTTGCCTCATCACTCGCTATCTTGCTATCCGCACATTCATGTCCTGCATTTAGTTTTCCCGAAAATGCACCCAAGTTGCTGTCACGTCAGTGGTTTCCACATCCTCATGACTCCTCAATAAATTGATTTCTACTGAATATTTATTAAATATTTTCCGATTGTATTTATTTGTGACTGTTTAATGACCATAAGTTTTCGATTACATGGCTTCTCATCATTCGGTGCTAATGTGATTTGAGGGGTGACACATGATTGCTTGCAATAAATTGATAGGGATTCTTCTATTTCCAGTTCGATGCTCAAACAAGGTTGTTAGGTATAGGATTGAAAACCTAAAATATTCATTGGTTCAATGGAGAGTGCAGGAGGACAGGCCAAATGCAGTACCAAGCATACCTAAAAATGAGGTGTCAATCTAGTAAAGCAATCAAACAGGACAACTTGCATGACAAGCAGCATAAGCAGCAAGGGATAGACAGAGATAAACGAACCCAGAACCAATGGATCAGATCTAAGCTCTGCATTCCTGCCACATTCAGTCGTGAATGGACTGGAGGATGAGTCTCCACAAATATCCCCATCTTCACTGATGGAAGAGCACAGCACATCAGTGTAAAAGATAAGGCTGAAGCTTTCACAGCAAACTTCAGCCAGAAGTGTCAAGTGGATGATCCATTTTGGTCTCCTCCAGTGATCCCCAGCATCACAGATACCAGTTCTAGATGTAGGTTTGCTCGCTGAGCTGGAAGGTTCATTTTCAGATGTTTTATTACCCTACTAGGTAACATCTTCAGTGAGCCTCCGGACAAAGCCTTCATTCGGAGGGTCACTGAAGATGTTACCTAGTGTGGTGACGAAACGTCTGAAAATGAACCTTCCAGCTCACAGAGCAAACCTACATCCAGAATCTCAACCTGAGCTACAAATCTTCTCAAAACTGGTCAACAGATACCTGTCTTCAGTCAATTTGATTCACTCCAGGTGATATCAAGAAACAGTTGCAGAAACTGGATATAGCAAAGACTATGGACTCTGACAACATTCCAGCAATAGTACTGAAGACTTGTGCTCCAGAACCTGCCATTCCCCTAGCCAAGCTGTTCCAGTACAGTTACAACAATGGCATCTACCTGACAACATAGAATATTGTCCAGGTATGTCCTGTACACCAAAAGCATGACAAATCTAACCCGGCCAGTTATCATCCTATTAATCTATTTTTGATCATCAGTAAAGTGATGGAAGGGGTCATCAACAGCGCTATTAAGCACCACCTGCTCAGCAGTAACCTGCACAGTGATGCCTAGTTTGAGTTCTGCCAGGGTCACTCAATTCCTGACCTCATTACAGCCTTGGTTCAAACATGGACAAAAGAGCTGAATTACAGAGGGGAGGTGAGTGTGACAGCCCTTGACATCAAGGCTGCATTTGACCGAGTGTCGCATCAAGGGAGTCCTAGCAAAACTAGAATCAATGGGTATCAGGGGGCAAACTTTCTGGTAGTTGGAGTCATACCTGGCATGGAGGAAGGTGGTCGTGATTGTTGGATGTCAGTCATCTCAGCTCCAGGACATCTCTGCAGGAGTTCCTCAGGGTAATGCCCAAGGCCCAATCATCTTCAGCTGCTTCATCATAAGGTCTGAAGTAAAGATGTTTGCTGATGATTGCACAATGTTCAGCACCATTCGCAACTTCTCAGATACTGAAGCAGTTTGTGCTCAAATGCAACAAGATCTGGACAATATTAAGGCTTGGGCTGACAAGTGGTACGTAACATTTATGCCACAGAAATGCCAGGCAATGACCATCTCCAAATAAGAGACAATCTAACTGCCACCTCTTGACAGTTATTGGTGTTACCATCACTGAATCCCCCACTATCAATATCCTCGGGTTTATCATTATCCAGAAACTCACCACATAAACACCATAGCTAGAAGAGCAGGTCAGAGACTAGGAATACTACAGTGAGTAACTTACCTCCTGATACCCCAGAGCCTGCCCACATCTACATTCCAAGAGCAAGTCAGGAGTGTAATGGAATACTCCCCACTTGCCCCACATTTTAAGCACTCTGCATGTGGAGAAGTTACCCCAAATCTGTATTGGGTGCCGTTGAGACAGTCTCATATCCATAGCTGCTAGTTTTGTTTTCCTTGACAGTTGAGAGTTATGTTCTTCCCATCTACCACTTTAACCCATTAAATAAATTGCTTTTCACACAGAGAAAGTGTTTCTCTTCCCAGTGCTCTCTCTGGATCCTGTTTTTGAGATGACCTGGTTTTGTGTGTGAAAGATTTCACCAACTACAGTGTGTGGTTTGTATTTTTTTGTGATCAAAGGGCCTGGTCCTTTTCTTACACTGACAACAAAATGGGAAGGGAATAATTTATAAAAATAATAATCCAGTTTCTCTGTGTGTGTGTACGTGTGTGTGTGTAGGTGCATATAGATTAAGGTTGTGTGTGCATCTGCGTGCATGTGTCTGTGTGACTGTGTTTATGTGTGTGTGTGTGTGTGTCTGTACCTGTGCGTGTGTGCCTGTACCTGTGTGTGTACATGCTTGCGTGTGTGTGTGCGTGGTTGTGTGTGTGTGTTCGTGCGTACGTGGCTGTGTGTGTGTGAGTCTAAATATATGTGTGTGTGTATATATATATATATATATATATATATATATACACACACACACATATATATATATTCTGCATAGTCTGACAGGAAAGTGCCAATAATTTAGCAAGTTCAACGCTTATCCACTGCCTTACGTCTTTGAGTTAAAATGAATGGTAAAAATACCTTCTCTGCATGGTAGATGAGGCAGACAATAAGCCTCAAACACTAGGACCTTAGAGATTCATCTTCACGGAAGAGATTAAACCAGTCTGAAACCATTTCCAGGGAAATTTGAACCTGTTGCCAGGATGGCACATGGAATGGGTAGGGTCGAGGGTCGTTGTATACAAAGGCCCAGTGATCACACAAATCTCAGACGTTTCTGGTTAACAGTTCAGCTTTATTTGTAACCACTGGACAGCTTGCCACTGTTACTATGGCAATGACCAATGGGCCCTGCTGTGATTATCTGTTGCTGTGGAAACTGCAGCCTGCTGGTCCAGTCCTAAAATAGATAAAAGGTGCATTTATTTTTAATTCCCCTCCCCCCACTGAGTTGACATTTCACTGTGCACCATTCTAATTAGCAATTTACCCACTCATGGTTCTGATGGCCAATTTATGCTGAGATGTGAGAATCTCAAAGACGCATCTTTGTTGAAGGGGACGTAGTTGGTATCTCACTCATTGTTTGTTCCTTGTAAAACCCACCAGGTGTTCAACAGCTCATTGGAAGTTAACCCATGAAACAAGCTTCTACTGGAAATGTCCTCCCTCCTCTGGATTGAAAGAATTAATCTCACGACAGAACTGCTGGGAAAAAGCTAACAGAGAGAAAACAAAACCAAAGCAAAAAGAATGTTTTCTTTCAATGCTCTTCAAACATTTTCAGTGTAGTCTTGCAGACTTTGGAACTGAGGGTGTAAAAGGGCATTTGTCCAGCTGGGAGGATTATAAATTGAATATAAGTTTGTTGATGGTTAGTATGTGTCAGCGATTTGAAGGTTAATCTTGTGAACGCACCTCAACCTAATGGTTCAAAAGATGTTGGCTGTGGAAAGATATGCTTTCTTTGGGCATCACAAAGTCTTCCAGCTTTCTGTTTGATCGTGGGAAGGCACTGTGGACACAGACAGCCACTGACAATGAGTACGTGTGGAGTTTTCATTAGAGACAAACAGTTGTGTGATGGAACCCTAACCACTAACATTCCCATCAGAACTCGCAACCCCTTGAAAGTGAAGGATGGATGACCAGAAATAGAGCATTCACCGCTGTCTTGTATTAAATGCTTAATTGAACTTTTAGGAACAATTAAAAGCTTTAAAAGCCTCAAGATTATTAAAAAAGAAGCAAATTGAAAAGGTAAGGAGTCTGATTGTTTTGAATACATGGGAATGAAAACATGCCAAGATGTGCATTTCAGTAGCAGCTTTCATAACCTTGGGAAGTCCCAAAGTGTTTTACAGCTAAGAATCTTCTTTTATTCCCTCATGGGATGTCAGTGTTACTGGCTGAGCCAGTATTTCTGACCTATCTGCAGATGTCCTTGTGCAGGTAGGGCTGAGCTGCCTTCTTGAACTGCTGCAGTCTACCTGCTGCTCATTGACTCACAATGCCCTTAGGGAGGGAATGCCAGGATTTTCACCCAGCGCACTGAAAGAACGGTGATATATTTCCAAGTTTGGATGGTGAGTGGCTCGGAGATGAATTTGCAGATGGTGGTGTTCCCATATATCTGCTTCTCGATAGAAATGATCGTGGGCTTGGAGGGCGCTGTCTAAAGACATTTGGCGATTTTCTGCAGTGCTTCTTGCAGATAGTGCATACTGCTGCTACTGAGCGTCAGTGATAGAGGGAGTGGACGCTTGTTGAAGTGGGTTGCTTGAGGAAAGTAGGGAGTATTCCACCACACTCCTGACTGGTGCCACATCAATAGTGGATAGGCTTTATAGAGTCAGGAGGTGAGTTGCTTGCCGTATTTTTTCCTAGCCTCTGCCTTCTTCTTACAGCTACTATGTTTATGTGATGAGTCCAGTTGAGTTTTGGGTGAATGGTACTCCCAAGGATGTTTGTGGTGGTGAAATTCAGTGATGGTAACACCACTGAATGTCAAGAGTGTTTAGATGGTCTTTTATTGGAGATGGTCATTGCCTGGCGTTTGTGTGGTGCACATGTTACTTGCTACTTGTAAATCTGGATGTTGTCCAGATCTTGTTGCATCTGAACATGGACTGCTTCAGTATCTGAGGAGTTGCTTGGAGAAAGATCAAATGTAATGTAGGAAGAGGACAAGAGGGAGGATAACAATGTATCTGCCCTATCTCTACTGCAGGATTGCTGGGCTGACTATTGAAGCATTGTCAGAGGCTGATCTGTCTCTCTGTGTGGGAGTCTTAGTTGCTGCTTCTGCCTCGCCTATATACAGTGCATCAAGAGGTGATTCATACTTGTACAAATACAAAGCCAAGTGACTCATTTCAGGCTGACCTGTTACTTTACTCATTATTTTTACATAACTCTACTCAATCTGAACTTTGTTTAACCTCAAAAGATTCAACAGCTCATCGCCTTGTTTTCTTTCATGATTATCTGATGAATAAATGGCCCTACAACAACTTTAATATTCTATCTCCCTTGTGGCTCCTTCTAGCTCTCAAGTAAGTGTTGACTTCTCACCAGGCAACAGCTTTCTTTCTCAGTGATGCAGTCAGAAGTATCACACGAGCACAGAGTCCAGGTGCCAATTTTGCTTCTCAATACGAGAGTAGTGTAATGGAATTATCGCCCACTGGTCTTCTATTCTCCATCAGCTAGTATTTGTTGTTGGGAGCCTGTTAAATTGGGAACATTCTAGGTCCTTGCCCGAGTGTGCAATCTTAACTTGCAAGCCTAGACAGGTAACGCAGTACCCAATCAATCACTCAGCAAGCTCCTATCAATGCTGTATAAATTGTTGATTCCTTTTCACCATTGTTTCATTTTCTTCTGGTCCAATACAGTTCAGAACAAAGAAATAGAGCTTTCATTAGATTAGATTAGATTACTGTGTGGAAACAGGCCCTTCGGCCCAACAAGTCCATACTGACCCGCAACCCACCCATACCCCTACATTTACCCCTTACCTAACACTACGGGCAATTTAGCATGGCCAATTCACCTGACCTGCACATCTTTGGACTGTGGGAGGAAACCGGAGCACCCGGAGGAAACCCACGCAGGCACAGGGAGAACGTGCAAACTCCACACAGTCAGTTGCCTGAGGCGGGAATTGAACCCGGGTCTCAGGCGCTGTGAGGCAGCAGTGCTAACCACTGTGCCACCGTGCCGCCCACTTGATGTTTAAGTTCAGCTACAGCTATTCAACTACAAGACAGCACAGGTTCAAGGTAAAAGGGGAAATGTTCAGGGGAGAAGTGCAGGGAACACTTTCCCCCCAGTGGGTGTGTGTACCTGGAATGCACTAGAGGTGATGGAAGCAGGCACATTTTTGCGGTTTCTATCCCTCTATTCTCCTCCCATTCATGTATCTATCAAGATGCACCTTAAACAGGACCTTGATGAGGCCACACCCTGAGGACTGTGTACAGTTTTGGTTTCCTAGTCTGAGGAAGGGTGTTCTTGCTCCTGAGGGAGTCCAGCGAGGGTTCACCAGACTGATCCCCGGGATGGCAGGACTGACAGACGAGGAAAAACTGAATCAACTGGGCTTTACTAGTTGCAATTTAGGAGAATGAGGGGGGAATCCATGGAAACATGTAGAATCCTGATGAACTGGACAGGATAGATGGGGGAAGAATGTTCCCGATGTTGGGGAGGTTCAGAACTAGGGTATAGAAACATAGAAAATAGGTGCAGGATTAGGCCATTCGGCCCTGCGCCACTATTCAGTACGATCATGGCTGATCATGCAGTAACAGTATCCCATTCCCACCCTCCCCCATACGCCTTTATTCCTTTAGCCCCAAGGGCCACATCCATCTCCCTCTTGGATATATCTAACAGACTAGCCCCAACAGCTTCCTGGGGGAGAGACTTCCACAGGTTCACAACTCTCTGAGTGAAGAACTCTTCCTCATCTCAGTCCTGAATGGCTTACTCCTTATTCTTAGACTGTGACCCCTAGTTCTGAACCTCCCCAACATCGGGAACATTCTTCCCCCATCTATCCTGTCCAGTTCATCAGGATTCTACATGTTTCCATGGATTCCCCCCTCATTCTCCTAAATTGCAACTAGTAAAGCCCAGTTGATTCAGTTTTTCCTCATCTGTCAGTCCTGCCATCCCGGGGATCAGTCTGGTGAACCCTCGCTGGACTCCCTCAGGAGCAAGAACACCCTTCCTCAGACTAGGAAACCAAAACTGTACACAGTCCTCAGGGTGTGGCCTCATCAAGGTCCTGTTTAAGCTGCATCTTGATAGATACATGAAGGGAGGAGAATAGAGGGATAGAAACCGCAAAATGGCGATAAAAAGCAGGTTAAATAAGAATGAGGAATTGACGCATGTTTTGTGGGCTGAAGGGCCTGTTCTTGTGCCAGTTATTGAATCATAGAATCATAGAATCTCTACAGTGTGGAAACAGGCCACTCGGCCCAACAGGTCCACACCAACTCTCCGGCGAGTATCCCACCCAGACTCATTCCTCTACCCTATTACTCTACAGTTCCCCTGATTAGTGCACCTAACCTAAACATTCCTGAACACTATGGGCAATTTAGCATGGCCAATTCACCTAATCTGCTCATTGGTCGACTGGGGGAGGAAATCGGAGCACAATTTGAATTGTATTTATTGTATTGTATTGTATTATATCCAGCACGACTGATGGAAAGGTTTAGGGAGGGCATTCCAGAACATATGACTGTGGCAGCTGAAGGGAGACCCATTAATAGTGAAACGTAGAATGCATGAGAGGGTAGAATTAGAGGAGCACAGAGATTTCAGAGATTTGTTGGGCTGGACAAGGTTTCGGAGCTAGGGGGTACTGAATTATGCTAATGTGCCTTTTAGCCCCAGAAGGGTATCTTTACAGATGTGTTATCCCTTGTAGAAACCCAGATGTGGGTAACATAGCATTGAAAGATCTAACTGAGCTCACAAATGCATGCAAATATTAAAGTCACAGGCATTTTGTGTCTGGGCTGACAGCAGGTTAATCAGTGACAAACAGTAGCCTGCATCTATCAGCTTGTCGTGCATCAAGTGGCCCTAGTTAAGCTGGAGTCTAAGACCTTTTCACCCACAGAGTATTTCTGCAGGTTTTCTCCCGGTCATTATCCATAGTTTGGGAAAATCTCAGACGAACACAGATAATGCTTTCTCTGGAATTTTTGTTCTCCATCAAAGTTCCAGCAACTCATCAGGAAATAGAGCCAGGGGAAGTGATTATGCAAGGGAGGTGCTGGAAGTAATTTCACCCTTTAATGCCTTTACTGACCCAGAGCACAGGCATCTAACGTTTAATACATGCTTTTATTAAAATGAGCAACTGAGGTTCAAAGTCATTTTATTTTCATAAAGCAATGAGATGAAAAGGTTTATTGGAATGTGCTTTGAGATCTAAAGAATAATTCCATGATCAAACACTCCTAGTGAGGAAGCTGTGCTTATCAGTGAATACTGTAACCTTATCTCTGACCTACGATTGCTTCATGCCTCGTCCCCTCTGCTGTGATGGTTTAACCTGGACCCTCGAAAACTGATAAAAATTCATGAAGAATATTTCTGTTCTTTTAATCCTGGCCATCCAGGGTTATTAGTTTACTGTGACTGAACTTTTCAGATTCCATTTTAAGTTCAAATACATTACTAAACTATGGAAATATTATCGCAATGACAAAGTGGTCAATCTATTGCATTGGGCTCTCATAGGGAGATGGTGAACGCAGTCAGCGATGATTCATTCAAATGCAAATTAGATAATATCTTTTTCAAAAAAGAATGCAAAGGGACACAGTAATTTGAAATGTAGCATGAGACTGTGAAGACATTAGAGAAGTTGCAAAAAAGATTTGAGAATGGTTCCAGGGATTAGGGACTTCAGGTACATGAACTACTCTCCTTAGAGAAGAGTAAATCGAGAGATTTTACAGAGGTATTCAAATTCTGAGGCGTCCGGGTATAGAGAAACTATTATCCTAAACAGTTCTGTGACACAGGACTCTGGGTTCTATGATTTGTTCCCTGGGGGACACATCAGGATAAACATCGACTATACCTGGAGGGCTATCAATTTGGTGAAGGCATTCTTTGGTCTGCCTGAACCTTGTTGGTCTACCAGTGCAAAGAGTTGACCTCAACCGTGTGTTACAGATTGGCATATTCAAAGGTCCAGGACTATGTGCTGAGCGACGCGCTAAAGCCTGGGGCAGCTGCTGCCAAGGCGCAGTGGGGAAAGACCACCTTTTCAGCTCTTTCAGACAAAGTGCAACGGGATCCATTCAGTTATCAGACACTCTCTGTACCTCAAATATATGGAAGTATTGTCCTAAATAAGTAAGAAGTGCCTTGGTATTTTTTGTTTGAAATGGTAGGAAATGCCAAATTCCAATATTTGCTCTTCAGGTACAAAGACTGTACAGAACTGCTTCAGTCAGTGCCTGTAGATAAAGATTTTTTATGAATAAAGTATATATTTTGCAATAAAAAAGGGAAACTATTCCCATTGCAGGAAGAGTCCAGAACCGGAGAACAACAGATTTGAACTGAAGGGAGTCAGAGGAAAATCTGTTTTTGTGTGAAGAGTTGTTGGGATTTGGAGTGCATTGTCTGAAAGTGTGATGGAGATAGGGTTATTCATGGATTTCAAAAATGAATTACAAAAAGAGATGAAAGTGAAAACTATGGGGCTATATAATGATTGTTAACGAGGTCAGCCAAGTGGACCTCATAGAATATGAGTTCCCGGATTGGGGCTGTTAACATGATCCAATCAGGGAGCCGTGGCTGACAGAAATAAACTGAAGTATTCCCCCTCCAACTCCATTTTGATTTAATCCCTGCCCTCCCCTTCACTGTTTGATCACACAGCATTGTCCTTTGATGTGAAGGACACTGCTTGTCACTGGCCACTCGGGTGTTTCTTTTCTTCCTGGTGGTGGAAATTGAATAAAAATTTATACACCTTGTGCCTTTCACTGTGTCTCATACCTGCACACACACAACATGGGTGCTAGGGAAAAATAAGCACTACCGCAGTTAGGCGAAAAGAAAGAAAAAAATAAACAGGAGTATCGGATGTTCTGTTCACTCTGAGAGCTGGCTCAGAGGGAGCTGGAGCAGTGTCAAGGAAGCACCACATGTATATAAATGGTGACTTTGAGGGTGACTGTGAGGTTAAAGATAAGTCTCCTGGCATTGATGGAATGCATCCAAGGGTACTAAAAGAGATGGCAGAAAAATAGCAAGTGCACTTGTGGTAATTTTCCAAAATTTGCTGGACTCTGGTGCAGTTGCAGTGGATTGGAAAACAGCAATTGTGGCACCGCTGTTTAAAAAGGGCAGTTGACAAAAGTTGGGGAATTATAGACCGGTTAGCTTAACTTCTGTGTTTATTATCAAGGAAGAAATAGCAAGGCATCTTGATAGAAATTGTCATGTTGGGCAGATGCAGCATGGGTTCATGAAGGGTAGGTCATACTTAACTAATCTTTTGGAATTCTATGAAGACATTATGAGCACGGTGGACAAAGGGGACCCAGTAGATGTGGTGTCCCTAGATTTCCACAAGGCATTCGACAAGAGGCTGCTACATAAGGTAAAGATGCATGGCGTTATGGGTGAAGTATTAGCATTGATAGAGGATTGGTTAACTGACAGGAAACAAAGAGTGGGGATAAATGAGTACTTTTCTGGTTGGCAATCAGTAACTAGTGGTGTGCCTCAGGGACCAGTGTTGGGATTGCAATTATTTACAATTTATATAGATGGTTTAGAGTTGGGGACCATGTGTAGTGTGTCAAAATTTGCAGATGACACTAAGATGTGTGGCAGAGCAAAGTGTGCAGAGGACTGTGAAACTTTGCAAAGGGACATAGTTTAAGTGAATGGGCAAAGGTCTAGCAGATGGAATACAATGTGAAGTTATCCATTTTGGTTGGAGTAACAGTAAAAAGGATTATTACTTGAATGGTAACAAATTGTAGCATGCTGCTGTGCAGAGGGACCTGGGTGTCCTTGTGCATGAATCACAGAGGCTTGCAGCTACAACAAGTAATTAAGAAGGCAAATAAAATGTTGTCTTTCATTGCTAAAGGGACTGAGTTTAAAAGCAGGGAGATTATGTTGCAGCTGTACAGGGTGCTGGTGAAGCCACACCTGGAGTGCTGTGTGCAGTTTTGGTCTCCTCACCTGGCACTGGAGGGGGTGCGGAGGAGATTCACTAGGTTGATGCCAGAATGGAGAGGGTTGGCTTATGTGGAGAGACTGAGTAGACTGGGACTATACACATTTGAAATACTGCGTGCAGTTCTGGTTGCCACAATACCCAAAGGATGTGGATCCTTTGGAGAGGGTGCAGAGGAGGTTCACCAGGATATTGCCTGGTATGGAGGATGCCAGCTATGAAGAGAGGTTGAGTAGGTTAGGATTATTTTCATTAGAAAGATGGAGATTGAGGGGGATCTGACTGAGGTCTACAAAATCATGAGAGGTATAGACAGGGTGGATAGCAAGAAACTTTTTCCCAGAGTGGAGGACTCAATTACTAGGAGTCATGAGTTCAAAGTGAGAGGGGAAGCGTTTAGGCGAGATATGCGTGGAAAGTTCTTTACGGAGAGAGTGGTGGGCACCTGGAACATGTTGCCAGCAGAGGTGGTAGAGGCAGGCACGATCATTTAAGATGTGCCTAGACAGACACATGAATGGGCAGGGAGCAGAGGGTTACAGATCCTTAGAAAATAAGCGACAGATTTAGATAGAGGATCTGGATCAGCACTGGCTCGGAAGGCTGAAGGGCCTGTTCCTGTGCTGTAATTTTCTTTGTTCCTTGTTTGTTCTTTGGTTGATGGTGGCAGAAACTTCTATCCGACTGCACACCTCCTGTATTCCTGTAAGGGTGGCTCCCCTTTGACACATGGCAGTTTGCTGGGAGTATATGTAGTGTGTTCACTGTGTATGGTGCTGGAACATGGTGGTGGTGTGATGCTGATGTCACAAGATGATGTAGAACGACATGTCCACCCTCCCTTTGATTGATCCATTGACTGTTAAGTGCCCCCCACAGACACAAGCTGCCAGTCCCTCCCTTTTCACCATAAAACAAAGTAAACTGTTGAGGCTGGCACCTTCAAACTGAGCCCCAAAGAGTCCCTGCCCCAACAAAGCAATGTGAGTCTTACAGAGGCTGGTAGCCTTTGTGTTAGTGTGGAAGTCAGTCAGTGTGGAGTAAGAAAGCAATCTGAACTACACACAGGCTTCCAGTCCCTAACTAAGTGGTAAGGTAAATGAACATGTAAAGAGATTAACCACATTAACATACAAATTAAGGTGTTAATTAAGTTAATCAAGATTCCTTTAAATAAAATGCAACATACCAACACCCTCCAGGTTTTCAGGGGGAGATGGGCACCGCAGGGTATGGTGTTTTATTCCCCCCACCCCCTCCCCGCGACTCTATTTGATTTACTCCTTGCCCTCTCTTTCACTTTCTGATCATTCAGCATTGGCCTTTATTGAGAAGGGAACTGCTTGTCACTAGTCACTCCGGTATTTCCTTTCTTCCTGGTGGCGGAATATAAATAAAGATTTACACACTCATTGTTCTTCACTGTGTCCAATACCTGCACAGACACGACATGGGTGCTGGGGAATAAATAAGCACTACTGCTGTTAGGCAGTAGCGTGGGGCTTTAGAACAAACAAATAAATAAATAAACAAACAAACAAACAGAAGATTCAGTGAGTCACCTTTTCCTAGGGACTGGCTCTGAGTCCATGTATTGTGCATGTGTAATTAAATGGTGACTTGGTGATGGGATACCGGCCTCTGTGGAGTTATTTGTGACAAGTGAAGGTGAATTTTCTTTTCACTTCTTGCTGCTTGTTAATTGCATTTCAACTTTCCATTAATGCACACTGCAAAAGCAATTAAATAGGTACCAAGCAGTACTACTTAGTAAAGTGAGAGCTTCCCAGGGACTGTAGCAAAATACCTTGGACAGAAACCAGACGGGACAACTATTTGAACCATTGAAATTCATGGAAGAAACAGTATTTTGTTTTGATTTCATTTCATTTATTATTGCCACATGTACCTAGGTACAGTGAAAAGATTTGCTTGGCATGCAGATCATACCCCACAAAGTGCATTGGGGTAATAGAACAGAGCAAGGAATACAGTGTTACAGCTACAAGGAAGGTGTACAGAGAGTGAGATCAACATTAAATTTGAAATTTGAGAGGTCCATCCAGAAGTCTAATAACAGTGGGGAAGAAGCTGTTCTTGAACCTGTTGTCCGTGTGTTTAAGCTTTTGTACTTTCTGCCTAACGGAAGAGATTGGAATGGAGGGTAACTGGGGTGGGAGGGGTCTTTGATTATATTGGCTGTGTTCCTGAGGTGGTGGGAAGTATAGATGGAGTCAATGAATGGATAAGCAAATTGATAAGACTTGTTTTTGTGGACATACAGTGAACAAAGACAGCTATCTCTTTCTGCCACAGAGACAAATTATAATGCAGAACAGATATATTTTTTAAAAATGCATTGACAGAGGCAGCCATCTTAGGACACACTAGGGTCAGGTTTATCACTGAGACAATCTTTAAAGATTGCGATAAAACCATGTACAGAAATTATATGACATAATGAGAACAAATATCTTTAATTCTTATTTACATGAAAATCCAAGTATTCTAAGATGGATTTAAACATTGTGTATGCATTTAAAGTTAAATGGTCATGTTATAAATGATGTGGAGGTGCCGTGTTGGACTGGGGTGGACAAAGTTAAAAATCACGTAACACCAGGTTAGAGTCCAACAGTTACCTGATGAAGGACCAGCGCTCCGAAAGCTTGTACTTCCAAATAAATCTGTTGGACTATAACCTGTGATATAACCTATGTTGTGTGATTTTTAACCATGTTATAGATATCTTTGATATTCTATCATACACTATTCATTCCCACATTTAGAATGCCTTCTGACAATAAACATTCATAAGCAAGTACAACTGCATGATAAACTCATACAGGTTGTGCACTTCACTGGCTAGATCAGCTTTTATTATCCATCTCTAATTGTCCAGATGTCAGTTAAGAGGCGACTACATCACTGTCAGTCTGGAGTCATATGTAGGACCAGATCAGATAAGGATGGTAGTTTCCTTCACTAAAACATATTAGTGAACCAGGTGGCTTTTTTGTCTGAATAACTGACCAGATTCTACTGCCCATTCCTAATTGACCCTTGAGCTGATTCCTTGCTAGGTTATTTTTTGTGCCAATCACTTGGCTGTGGGACTGGAGTCACACGTAGGTCAGACCATGTAAGAATGGGTGATTCAATGGGACTTGGGTGCCCTTGAACACCAGTCCCTGAGAGGAAGTTCAGGTACAGCATGTGGTGAAAAAGGCATCTTGTATATAGGTCTTCACACCAAGAGGATTGACAACAGGAGCAGGGATATCTGACTGCAATAATCCAGGCTGACTGCAATAAACAGGACCTTGGAGAGTTCAGACCGAGAGTATTGTGTGTAGTTTTGGTTTCCTTGTCTCAGGAAGGATGTTCTGGTTATGAAGGGAGTGCAACAAAGGCTTCTCAGACTGTTTCCTAGGATGGTAGGGATGACTGAAGGGAGATTGAATTGGTTATGACTATATTCACTGGAGTTTAGAAAATGAGGTGAATCTTATAGAAACCCAAGAAAATTCTCAAAGAATTAGGCAGGAAGGACATTACTGATTATCGGGGAGTCAGGAACCAGGGGTCACAATCGAAGGAAATGGTCTAGATGAGGAGAAGTTTCTTCACCCAGAGAGGGGGGAGTCTTCTCTTCCACAGAATGCAGTTGTGGCCAAAACATTCAATGTTTTCAAGAACGAGGTCACTATAGTTCTGAGGATTAAAGGGATCAACGGGTGTGGGAAGAGAGTGGGTGCAGAGTACTTCATTGGATGATGAGTCATGATCACATCGAATGTCACAGCAAGCTCAAAGGGCCGAATGGCCTACTCCTGTTCCTATTTTAGGCTTCTATTCCCAAAAGTACTCTGCATTTGTTTGGAGACCTGTAGCATGGTTTTAATCCATCCACGCTCTGTCTGAGAAAGGAAGTGAAAAGTGTTATCCTGTTATCGTAATCATTTGGCAGTTTATTGATTTGAAACTGTTGCTGCAATATGATAAAATTTTAAAAAAGAGTGAAAACAGACCAAGAGAGAGAGAAGAGATGATTGAAGACAACAAAGTAATCTTTTCCTTCTTGTTCTAATAAAGGATTAATATTAGAATATTCATACCATTTTTAACAGTTGAACCAATTTGTGACTGTAATATTTGTGTTTTTGTCATAATATGTGAATTAAAAAACAATGAATGGAAAGATGGAAATTTCCTCCAGTCTGCTGGGGACCCAAGGACAGACCTGGAAATGCAGAATGTCACGTTGCATCTTTGCAACAACAGTGGGAATTTTTGTGTGTATGAGATACAACCACTTGCCCCTTACACAGTTGTCAGCTATTACTTTTGGACTTTCTGTGGATTATGAATCAATATGCTTGGAGTGGTTTCATTAAATAAGTAAAAGTAAGTTATAAGACTTTCTGTAAAGCATCATCGCCTGAGATATTCCTGCCACAATTCTACAAGCACAGTAAAACTTCAGGAAAATAGTAATCTATGTTTTCCAAGGGAGGAGGAATAGAGAGATAGAATGAGGGAAGAAACAGAAGTTGGACTAATGTAGACAGTGGCATATGTTTGGTGGTACAGGCTAGCTTGTATTCCTGATGAAGGGCTTTTGCCCGGAACGTCAATTTTACTGCTCCTCGGATGCTGCCTGAACTGTTGTGCTCTTCCAGCACCACTAATCCAGAATCTGGTTTCCAGCATCTGCAGTCATTGTTTTTACCTAGATGGGCCAGAGGGCCATTTATGTTTGTATATATTTTTGTAAGACTTAACTGAACCTTGTGCCCTCCCACAGGTGGTGTCTAGTGTGAGAGTTGAGGGGGATGTAATCAGGCAGGAAGCTCTTATCTCCTCTTCCCTCCACCCTGATGATGCTGTCAGTGATGGGGTGAACCATGGACACCCTCGCCACCCCATGCCATTTGAAGCTCTTAAGAGGCAATTAATGCCACACACAGGCTGTTGGTCACCATGACCTGGTGCCAACCCAATGAGGGAGTCACCATTTGGTGAACAGTTGCATGCAGGGATACTGGAGGATTCTCATTTTTTTGTCTCCCATTTGAAGGCCCTCAGTGCCTTATTGAGGGACCCGTCACTAGCAAAGAGGGGGAGGTTTGTTTGAGGGCAACCTTTCGATTCTCACTGCCAAACTCTGCTCTACACAGCAATCCCCCCACTGCTAACCCCACCCTCTCATCACTGTGATGCAGTGATGATTCCACTGGCCCGGCAAGGGGATGTCATATTGTGGTCAGCAGGAAAAGTGGCTATGTGACTGGTTAAGAGCTATGATCAAGCATGCTGGGAACTTTGGTCAAGCTGGTTTAAACTTTGACCTTGGTTAAAACAGTTGGGACTTGTCCTTTAAGCTATGAGCTATAGTTTCCTATGCTGACCGAATAAGGGAGGTGACATGCTTGTCTGCTGGATATACTGTTACCACTATTACCTTAGATGGAGCAGGGTATGTGTCTGTTCACAACTTGGTATAAACATCGGTAAACTCCATTGGTTAGGATCGAACGAGGTGATTAGGGTTTGGTCAATTCATTGGCTGAGTGCCAGAGAAGTTTTTGGAAAGTGAGCTCACTTTGGGATAAAAATTACCAGCACAAAGCATTTTGCAGGAGTAAACCCTCATGACCAACATTTGAGAAGAATGTGCCCTGAAGTTATCTTCAGAAAAGACAAAGAACCATGAGGTAAGATCTACACTGCGACCAAAGTTAGCCACTTCGCTATTGCCATTTGTTTCAAATTTATGGAGTTAGGATTAGAGTAATGTAAAGTGAAGTTACATTTTTTCATAGAATCCCTACAGGCCATTCAGCCCAACAAGTCCATACTAACCGTCCAAAGAGCAGCCCACCCAGACTATCCCTTTACCCTATCCCTGAAACCCTGCATTTCATAAGAACATAAAAATATAAGAACTAAGAGCAGGTGTAGGCTGTCTGGCCCACCGAGCCTGCTCCGCCATTCAATAAGATCGCAGCTGATCCTTTTGTGAACTCAGATCCACTTACCCGTGCTCGCAACGTAATCCTTAATTCCTTTACTGTTTAAAAAAAAAATCTAATTTAGCTTTAAAAACATTCAATGAAGCAACCTCAACTGCTTTCTTGGACAGGGAATTCCACAGATACACAACCCGCTGGGTGAAGAAGTTCATCTTCAATTCAGTCCTAAATCAGCTCCCCCTCATTTTGAGTAGACAGGCAGGAGGCATGGAAGAACACAGCAAGTCAACTTCTCCATCTCCTGATGCTGCCTGACTTGCTGTGTTCTTCCAGCCTCCCATTTGTCTACTTTGGATTCCAACATCTGCAGTTTTTTTGTCTCTAACCCCCCTTATTTTGAGGCTATGCCCCCTAGTTCTAGTTTCATCCACCAGTGGAAACAACCTCCCCGCTTCTATCTTAACTATTCCCTTCATAATTTTATATTTCTATAAGATTCCGCACTGCCCCTCATTCTTCTAAATTCCAATGAGTATAATCCCAGTCTGCTCAGTCTCTCCTCATAAGCCAACCCTCTCAACTCCGGAATCAACCTAGTGAACCTCCTCTGCACCCCCTCTAGTGCCAGTACATCCTTTCTCAAGTAAGGAGACCAAAACCTCATGCACTACTCCAGATGTGGCCTCACCATTCCCCATGGTTAATGCACCTAACATACACAACCCTGAACACTATGGGCAATTTAGCATGGCCAATCCACTTAACTCGCACACCTTTGGACTGTGGGAGGAAACCTTTGCAGACACAGGGAGAATGTGCAAACTCCACACAGACAGCCTTAAGGTGGAATTGAACTCAGGTCCTTGACGCTATGAGGCAGCAGTGGTAACTACTGAGTCACCATGCAGCTCAACGGGTGCATTAAGTTCGGTGAGATAAAGTTGAAGTGAAATTAAATGAAGGAAAAAGTCAAAGTTGAAATGACTGGATGCTTTATACTGAATATTTTAACCTAAAGAATTAAATAAAGAAGGGCTGACTTAATTAAAGTCTGAGTTGATTCCTTGTCTTTTGCCTATTGTGCAAGAGAAAAATAATTGGGCAAAAGGTTTGAGTTCTCCTTTTGGACAATAATATTGTCAGCCACTGCCTCCCTATGGCCAGAGGATAGCTCTCAGCAGGCAGGACGTACATCACGTAGGTCCTTGATGTTGGGAAAAGGCTGGATTGTCAAGCACTTGAGTGGACCTTCCCTACCAGAAAACGATGTGGACCCCAGACCATGTTCCCTTTCACAGGATTGCACTCTCTCTGCATTATCCACGACTTAGGCGGGGATTGAACTAGGGATGACAGAATTCAGTCAAGTGGAGGGATTGGTCTGTCAGAGCAGAAGGGAAGGCTAGTGAGACCTTTAACAGAAGTGTTTACAAAGATCAAACACTTTGATAACAAGAAACCACTTCCATTGACCAAAAGATCAGATAACTAGAGGCTGTAGCCATCAGTTTATTGTCAAAATGATCAGTGAGCTATTGTGTTCTGGAAAGTCTGAATTTGGAACTAGGTTCCAGGGCGATTTTCAAAAAAGATACAGCCTTCTTCTGTAAAACAAAATACTAAACTTGCTGGAAAATCTGAAATGAGCACCAAAATTGCTGGGGGAACTCAGCAGGTCTGGCAGCAACTACATAAGGAAAGCAGAGTTAAGTCAGAAAGCTGAGTTCTGAAGAAGGGTCACTGGATTCAAAATGCTAACTCTGTTCCTCTGTTCACAGATGCTGCCTGACCTGCTGAGTTTCTCCAGCACTCTCTGTTTTTATCTCCTTTTGTATTCTGATTTCATGATTCAATGCTTCCACCTAAAAAAGCACATAGTGATTAAAGATTTTAATATTTATAGCTAGAGTGAAGGACAAAAAATAACCCAAGTATTACTTCATATTTGAACAGTTTAATTAAACAATGTCTAATTACTCATTTAATTAATGTGCATTATAGGTGGGATTCAGTTCTGATTGTGATTCCAGTAATTACCCTGGAGATTAAAGGGATTTAAAATTTGCCAGATTCCTTATATCAGACCTCGTTATAATGAGAGTTTCATTGCTAAGGGGATCCTGCGCAGTGATGATGGAGTTTGGGGCAAAGCCACAAATATATCAAAATTGTTGGGGCTTAAGTTAAACTAAATTTAATACTCCCACACACATTTTATCGACAATGTAACACTGCCTATCTGTAAGAGAGTTCTATGCATGAATCCTGGGAGATAGGCTCAGGTTCTATAGGGAAGCTAATTCCTTAATTCACCGCCTTTGTGCATTGCATTGAGATATTGAGCATTAACATGTGAGGTCTCTATTCATAGAGTCGTATAGGCCTGTATTGAAACCAATCAGTCCATCTGAAATAACTGCACAGAGGCCAGTATCCCATCACCAAGTCACCCTTTTCTTACACGTGCATAGTACACTGGCTGTCACCAGCCAGCTCGGAGTCAGTCCCTGAAGTCAGGGGACTCTCTGACCGTCCTGTTTATATCTGTCAGCCGGGGCTCCCTGTTTCCTGATGAAGGGCTTGTGCCTGAAACATAGACCGCCTGCTCCTCAGATGCTTGTGCTTTTCCAGCGCCATTCTTTTCAACTCTGGTTCTCCCACATCTGCAGTCTCACATTCTCCAGGTTAACAACCCAATCAAGGATCTCATAGTCAATAAGATCCATCTGGCTCCAATCACCACACTACCAGTCTGTGCCAGCTCACTGAAAGGCCCGTCTCTTTAGCACCACTCACTCATTCTTTCTCTGTTGCTCTATAACTTACACCTTATAAACCAAATATCTAAATTAATACCTCATACACACCATCTGCCATTATAGGATTTCACTTTAGCTCGTAAATGATAAAAGTCTTCCTTAGATTACCCTTTATACTTTATACTGTATATGTGTGCAGTGTTTTGCATTACTTGGTGATGCACTCTCTCAAATGCCATCTTTAAGCTGAGATTGTAAATCGATTCTCTCAAGCAATGTGAATGATCTTAAACAGGTGCAGTGACCTGAATTTGACAACTTTGGGATGAAGACCTTGCTGGATTTGCATGGATTTTGGAGGACCCCACTCTCTGACCTCAGGGGGACAGAGAGAATCAGCAGCTTTCTGATCCTCTGTCCAGAATTCAGCAGGGAATGTTGTGATCCAAATGTTCCTATGGGTGGGACAGGCAGCCTCATGGCTGGAGGATACAGGAGTACGGCAAACTCAGCTCCTGCACAACTCTCACTGACTCCATCCTCTGGGATCAGCCTGAGACTGGCCTCTTCATTCCACTGCCTAATCTGTTTCAGGAGCAGCCCTTGAGAGAACATTGCCCTGTTATGAAGATGTAAGACCATGTGATGCAAGAGCAGAATTTGACCATTTGGCTCATCAAAGCTCTTCTGCAAATTCGACAGATCCTGTCTTTGGACAGCAACACTCTCCCTGTCAGGCCTGGTCTTGGATGAATTTTGCTGGGGGTGAAGATGGGATTTTCCACATTGACAGGAGTGGAGTAGGGTCATAGGAATTGTGTCTTGCCAGTCCATGCAGAGTGACATTCCTGGATCATTCTAAGATGTATGTCCTCACTGAACCTAGCTTCCAAATGGTAAGTATGCAAAAGAATTCTCCAGGGAATGTTGGTTCCTTGAAAAAGTATACACTATGGATGGGAGGATGACTCAGTGGTTAGCACTTCTGTCTCACAGCACCAGGACATGGGTTCGATTCCAGCCTCAGGGGACTGTCTGTGTGGAGTTTGCACTTTCCCACTGTCTGTGTAGGTTTCCTCCGGGTGTACCGGTTTTCTCCAAAGATGTTTCCTCCTCCACAGAACACACCAGATGGCCTCCTTCTTTAGAGACCGCAATTTCCCTTCCCATGTGGTTAAAGATGCCCTCCAATGCATCTCGTCTACATCCCGCACCTCTGCCCTCAGACCCCATCCCTCCAACCGTAACAAGGACAGAACCCCCCTGGTGCTCAACTTCCACACTACCAACCTTCGCATAAACCAAATCATCCGCCGACATTTCCGCCACCTCCAAACAGACCCCACCACCAGGGATATATTTCCCTCCCCACCCCTTTCCGCCTTCCACAAAGACCGTTCCCTCCGTGACTACCTGGTCAGGTCCACACCCCCCTACAACCCACCCTCCCATCCTGGCACCTTCCCCTGCCACCGCAGGAACTGTAAAATCTGCACCCACACCTCCTCCCTCACCTCTATCCAAGGCCCTAAGGAGCCTTCCACATCCATCAAAGTTTTACTTGCACATCCACTAATATCATTTATTGTATCCATTGCTCCCGATGCGGTCTCCTCTACATTGGGGAGACTGGGCGCCTCCGAGCAGAGCGCTTTAGGGAACATCTCCACACCAATCAACCACACCACCCCGTGGCCCAACATTTCAACTCCCCCTCCCACTCTGCTGAGGACATGGAGGTCCTGGGCCTCCTTCACCGCTGCTCCCTCACCACCAGACGCCTGGAGGAAGAATGCCTCATCTTCCGCCTCGGAACACTTCAACCCAGGGCATCAGTGTGGACTTCAACAGTTTCCTCATTTCCCCTTCCCCCACCTCACCCTAGTTCTAAACTTCCAGCTCAGCACTGTCCCCATGACTTGTCCAGACTTGTCCTACCTGCCTATCTTCTTTTCTACTTATCCACTCCACCCTCTCCTCCCTGACCTATCACCTTCATCCCCTCCTCCACTCACCCATTGTACTCTATGCTACTTTCTCCCCACCCCCACCCTCCTCTAGCTTATCTCTCCAGGCTCTCCAGGCACACTGCCTTTATTCCTGATGAAGGGCTTTTGCCCGAAACGTCGATTTCGAAGCTCCTTGGATGCTGCCTGAACTGCTGTGCTCTTCCAGCATCACTAATCCAGAATCTGGTTTCCAGCATCTGCAGTCATTGTTTTTACCTCCTCCAAAGATGTGTTGGTTAGGTGGAGTGGCCATGCTAAATTGTTCAGACTAGGTGAGTTAGTCATGGGAAATGCATGGTTATAGGATAGGGTGAGTCTGGATGGGATGCTCTTTAGAGGGTTGGTGCAGGCTGAATGGCCTCTTTCCACACTTTTGGGATTCGATGATTTTATTTATAAGAGGAGAATCAGTTGAAACTCTTGGAATGGATATATTTTGTGTACAATGAGGCTAATCTACCTAGAATGCATAGGTAGATTAATAAATAGGATAGATAAATAAATAAATATGGTGATTGAGGCTGGATTAAAGCACAGCTCCCACTTAATATACAAAATAGGTTACATTCCAAGGGAGAGATATATATGGCAGTAGATCTCATATTATCCACCATCGATTATCTCTTGACTCAATTATTCCAATGGTGGCTGGCTATAAGCCAGAGTTTGACCACAGCCCTGTGGCCTACACTCTAATCCCTAACAAGTGCTCTTTAGTTGCTGACTTACACTGGCTCCTGATCCAGCAATACCTCCATTTCAAAGTTTGTATTCTTGTTTTCAAATCCGAACACGACGTCGCTCCTCCCCATGTCTGTAATCTCCTTGAGTCCTACAATCCTCCACAATCTCTCCTTCCCTTCCAGTTCTGGTCTCTTCTGCTTCCCCAGTTTCTATTACTTCACCATTGGTGACTGTGGCTTCAGTTAGGCTCTAGATTCTGGAAGATACTGGAATCCCCTCCCTAAGCCCCTTTCCATGTCTTTTTGTGACACAGACTGTTCTAGGTGAAGAGGCAGCTTACCACATTTCCAAGGCCCATTAGGGATGGGCAATGAATCCCAGCCAGTGACACCCACACCATGTGGATGAATTTAAAAAGACACTCATTAAAACCTACTCTTGGACCAAAAACTCCCTTAACTTATTTCTGTTATGGAATGCTTAAGCCAACATTTATTTCTCATCCCTAGTTACCTCTTGAGAAAGTGGTAGTGAGCTGTCCTCTTGATTAGCTGCTATCCATGTGATGTAGGTGGAACCATAATGCCCTTAGAGAGGGAATTCCACCATTTTGACCCAGCATTAGTGAAGGAATGGCAATATATTCCCAAGTCAGTACAGTGAGTGGCTCAGAGAGGAATTTGCAGGTTGTGGTGTTCCCATGTATCTGCTGCCTTTGTCCTTCTAGATGGAATGTTTTCCTATTTTAAAGGTGCTAAATTGATGCATGTTATTGTGCACTATCAGTAAAGTTCGAGATATACTTTAGGAGGGAGCTGAGGTGGAGTTTGTGGGGAGGGCAGTCACAGCTCAATGTCTAGGGTAACTTCGGAGAGAATGAGCAAAACATTTTTATTATTATTTTAGAAACCTCAAGAAATCAGAGAGTGTTAATGTGGAACAATTAAGCTAAATGATAACCAGCAATTATTTCGACAGTTCAGGTGCACCACATTAAT
This sequence comes from Chiloscyllium plagiosum, assembly GCF_037043375.1. Classification (NCBI taxonomy): domain Eukaryota; kingdom Metazoa; phylum Chordata; class Chondrichthyes; order Orectolobiformes; family Hemiscylliidae; genus Chiloscyllium; species Chiloscyllium plagiosum. Next base: position 6,749,846 of record NW_028270164.1, read on the forward strand.
GAGCTGTGGTGGCAGTTCCAAACTAATATAATATCAGTTTTGATTGCAAAATATTGTCAAGCTATTTTCAGGTTAAAAATACTCTTGTCGTGCTTATGAATAGACTGAAAAATGGGATCAGTTTAAATTAAAGAAGCTGATCATTACCATTATGTGATGAAACATGAACATGTTATTAAAATCTCCTGGACTATGAAACAGTTAACGCTGAAGTTTAATCTTGTAGTTTGGAACTATCAACATCTTTTTGCAGTTGCTTTCTGCTGTGCATTCATCTTTTTAATAATGTTGTTGATTTATTGTAACATCTAAGAATTGTGTCCTGATAACCTGGATATGATAGACATGCAATGACAATTTAATTATTGGCCAAAGATTCTGAGAATAGCAGATGTATCCACAAATAAAACCATACAAACTACAACACAGAAAGAGGCCATTATAATAAGGCCATAAGATATAGGAACAACAGGTAGGCCATTCAGCCCATTAAGATTGCTCCTCCATTCAATAGGATCATGACTGATCCAAAAGCCCTAATGTTCACTTTCCTGCCTTTCCCTGTAACCCTTCATTCTCCGACTGATATATCTATATCTATATCTATATCTATATCTATCTACTCAATTTCTTCCATTCCCCTCTTTCATCTTTTATGTGAGCAAGGAACAGAAATAGGCTGTTTCACAGTTCCACAGTAATAGAGGCCATTTAGCCCAACATACTTGCTCTTGCATTCATTAAGATCATTGCTGCTCTATCCATCGTCTCAGTTCCTCCTCCCTGCATTAGCCCCATAACCCTTCATTCCCCTACCATTGCAAAAACCCATCCAACTGGCTCTTGAATATATTTAATGAAGCTGCCTATGCTGATTCCTTGGGCAGAGAATTCCATAGATTCACTACTCTCTGGGAAAAGCAGTTCCTCCTCATCTGTGTCCTAAATCCACTCCCCCTAATCTTGAGGTCATGTCTCCTAGTCCTCGTCTTGCCCACCAGCGGAAATGACTTGCCCGCCTCTACCTTATCTATCCCTTTCATAATTTTACATGTTTCTATAAGGTCCCCTCTCATTCTTCTAAATTCTAGTGAGTACAGTCCCAGGCAGCTCAACCTCTCCTCACAGGGTAACCCCCTCATCTCAGAATCAAGCTGGTGACCTTCCTTTGCACCGCCTCCAAAGCCAGTGTATTCTTCCTCAAGTAAGGAGACCAGAACTGCGCACAAAACCCCAGGTGCGGCCTCACCAACACCTTGTACAATCGCAGCAGAACCTCCTTGCTCTTAAATTCAATCCCTCTCGCAATGAAAGCCAATATTCCTCTCGATTTCCTGATTACCTGTTGCACCTGCAAATCAACTTTTAGCAATTCATGTACGAGCACTCCCTCTGCACAATGACATGCTGCAGTCTTTCACCATTTAAATAATATTCTGAATTATTATATCTACTTCCAAAGTGGATAACGTCACATTTACCAACATTGTACTCCATCTGCCAGACTCTTGCCCACTCACTAACCTATCTAAATCTCTCTGCAGACGCTCCACATCCTCTGCACAGTTTGCCTTTCTACTCAATGAACTTGTCATCAGTGAACTTGGATACGTTACACTCAGTCTCCTCTTCCAAATCATTCATGTATATCATGAACAGTTGTGGGCCCAACACCGACCCCTGTGGCACCCCACTCACCAATGAAAGAAATACACGTTTATCCCAACTCTCTGCTTTCTATTTGTTAACTAGGCCTGTATCCATGCTAACATATTTCCTGCAACTCCAAGTATTCTCATCTTTTGGATGAGTCATAGAGTCATAGAGATGTACAGCACGGAAACAGACCCTTCGGTCCAACACGTCCATGCAGATCAGATATCCCAACACAATCTAGTCCCACCTGCCAGCACCCAGCCCATATCCCTCCAAACCCTTCCTATTCATAAACCCATCCAGATGTCTCTTAAATGTTGCAATTGTATTAGCTTCCACCACATCCTCTGGCAGCTCATTCCATACACGTACCACCCTCTGTGTGAAAATGTTGCCCTGTAGGTCTCTTTTATATCTTTCCCCTCTCACCCTAAACCTATGCCCTCTAGTTCTGGACTCCCCCACCCCAAGGAAAATACTTTACCTATTACGCTATCCGTGTCCCTCATAATTTTGTAAACGTTTATAAGGTCACCCCTCGACCTCCAACGCTCCAGGGAAAACAGCCCCAGCCTGTTCAGCCTCTCCCTATAGCTCAGATCCTCCAACCCTGGCAACATCCTTGTAAATCTTTTCTGAACCCTTTCAAGTTTCACAACATCTTTCCGATAGGAAGGAGACAATGACTGGACTGTATCACAACATGAGCCACCTGCCTTGGCTCCACATTCTTTGACACAGAATGGAAGTTGCCAGAAAAACTCAGCAGACCTGGCAGCGTCTGTGAAGAGAAAGCAAAGCTATCGTTTTGGGTCCGGTCACCATTCCTCAGAACTGATGGTAGTTAGGAAAATGTTGGTTTACATGCAGACGATAGGGTGGGGGGAGGGGTTAAGGAGTAAATGATAGGTGATGATAGAGCCAAAGAGAGAGGAGGACAGATGGACAGACAAAGGAATGGCTTGCAATCTGGCTAGGAGGGTGAAGAGCTGTTAATGGAACCTATTAGTAGTTGACAGTTAGTTGTGTGTAATAGAAGACTCTGTGATAACAAGGGCTGGTGTGTGGGGTTGGGGGCTAGGTCATGGGAGAGTTCAGGTCCTAAAATTATTCAGAGGAACTGCCAGTTCCTAGGTGCCATCAGCTCTGAAGAAGGGTCACTGGACCCGGACCATTATCTCTGATTTCTCTTCACAGATGCTGCCAGACCTGCTGAGTTATTCCAGCAACTTTTGTGTTTGTTTCTTATTTATGGCATTCACAGTTTGTTCCGTTTTTATTCCATATCCTTTGATCAGCTCGGCAGACTTAAAATGAGCTGGATTTTTGATTGACCAGTGAGGCAAGGCATGAAAATAGATCAAAGCTACAATCAAATCAGCCTGATTTCACTGAATGACAGGGAAACTGACTGGGACTAATGGTGTTCCTGTTTCTTATGATCTTTTGGCAATTAATTAAGCTCAGGTATATTGTTTATACATGAAGATATGTTTCTAACATTCTAAATGGCTTGGCTTTGGTTTTATTTCATCTCCTTCTCCCACACTCCTCCCCCCATCAAAAATGTCTCTCTCCACCCAACTAATCAATTCCTTTTGAAATCCGAAATAACTTAATCAGATTGCCCCTTTAATCTTCCACATTCCAGAGGATATCAACCTGAGCTCATGTAATCTCTTCTCCTAATCTAACTGTTGGATACACTCTGGCGGATCTCTGCTGAAATCCTTTCGAAGTTGCAGTGGCTAGAAATGTTCACAGGTGATGGGCTTTCTCAGCTTGTAATCGCTTTTGAAGTAACCAGCCAACTAACAGTGATTAGCTCAGTTTGGTTACAAGGAGCTTCATAGACAGTAGCTGCACGCTTTTTGATCAGCAACACCGACCAACCGTGATCAACAACCAACAAAATTGGGAAAGACACGGCATCGGAAAAGGGCAGAGGGTTTGCCGCTGCATGGAAAATCAAGGCGAGAGCCCTCTGGGTCTCCTGGAGATTGACACAACCAACATGCACCAGATTCAATCTTCTGCAGCAGCAGGAATGGCTATTTTTAACACTATTGTGTCAATCTGTGCTGATGTAATGGATGAAAATGTTGAAATCATGCAGTTCTAACAATACCTAAGAAGCTTGGTACCATCCAGGACACAGCAATCCCCTTGACCTGGCATCTCATCCATCACTTTAACCATTCATCCCTTCCACCACCAACAGCAGTGTGTACCATGTACAAGATTAATTGTGGTAAATCACCAAAGCTCCTTTGACAGCACCTTCCAACCCATTGACCTCTACCACCTTGAGGGACAGGGCAATAGGTGCATGGGAACATTAACCCCTGCAAATTACATACCATCTTGCTTTGGAACCAAATCACCTGTCCTTCACTGTCAATATCCTGCATATCCTTTTGAACAGCACTGGCAGGATATCTGTGCTCCACTGACCACAGCAGTTCATGAAACTGAAAACTTCTCAAGCACAATTCGAAATGCACAGTAAATAATAGTCTTTATTGTGATGCTCACATCTCATGGTAAATAACACCCTAGGTCTAGTCGAACTATAGGACGTACTTGAAGTAATTGATATAAGTGCTGGGTGCGTGTACCCTGTGGAATCTTTTCACACCCAGGTAGTAATTAAATCAAGATTTTCCACCATCAGGAATTCGCGCCCCATGGTTCTCTATCCATTATGAAGTGCAGTCATTTCTAGAGATCCTGCCTGACAGCTCCCCTCTCCAGCCTGTGGCAGGTTGACTGAACCCAAACCCCTACTGCACTGAGATTAGCCAAGACAGTAGATGCCTTCTGTTTGTCAGTGTGACTCAAATTTACATTGAGGGACTTTTGAAAGAGGTGGATAGGTTTAAACAATAACAAATATCATTCTCGGTTGAAATCCAAGGAGGAGCTTGCTTCAATGTAAAGTATTTTTTGATAACAAGACACCCTAAAACAGCACAGAGGATGTAAGACATTTTTCAAGAGTTAGAATGCAGGAAACATGACAGCCAATTTGCTCGCACAATCTCCCACACACAGTAACATGATAAAGTACCGTCGGCCTGTCCTGGTGCTAAACATTGGCTCAGTCACCTGTGTATATCTTTGAGGAAGTGCCACAGGATCTTTTATATCCATCTTAGAGGCTTTGTTTTAAGGTCTCATTGGAAAGATAGCACTCCTGACAGTGCAGCACTCCTGCAATACTGACCTTCCAACAGTGCAGCACTCCCTCAGCATGACCCACTGACAGTGTGGCACGCCCTCAACACTGACCCACTGACGGTGTAGCACTCCCTCAAAACTGACCCACCGACAGTGTAGCACTCCCTCAGCACTGATCCACCGACAGTGTAGCACTCCATCAGCACTGACCCACTGACAGTGTAGCACTCCCTCAAAACTGATCCTCTGACAATGCAGCATTCCCTCAGTACTGACCCTCTGAAAGTGCGACATGCCCTCCGTACTGACCCTCTGACGGTGCAGCACTCCCTCCATACTGATCCTCTGACAGTGCGGCACTCCCTCAGCACTGACCCTCCGACAGTGCAGCACTCCCTCCGTACTGACCCTCTGACAGAGCAGTACTCCCTGAGTACTGACCCTCTGACAGAGCAGTACTCCCTGAGTACTGACCCTCTGACAGAGCAGTACTCCCTGAGTACTGACCCTTCGACAGAGCAGTACTCCCTGAGTACTGACCCTCCGACAGAGCAGTACTCCCTGAGTACTGACCCTCCGACAGAGCAGTACTCCCTGAGTACTGACCCTCTGACAGAGCAGTACTCCCTGAGTACTGACCCTCTGACAGAGCAGTACTCCTGAGTACTGACCCTCTGACAGAGCAGTACTCCCTGACTACTGACCCTCTGACAGAGCAGTACTCCCTCCGTACTGACCCTCTGACAGAGCAGTACTCCCTGAGTACTGACCCTCTCTCAGAGCAGCACTCCCTCCGTACTGACCCTCTGACAGAGCAGTACTCGCTGAGTACTGACCCTCCGACAGAGCAGTACTCCCTGAGTACTGACCCTCCGACAGAGCAGTACTCCCTGAGTACTGACCCTCCGACAGAGCAGTACTCCCTGAGTACTGACCCTCCGACAGAGCAGTACTCCCTGAGTACTGACCCTCCGACAGAGCAGTACTCCCTGAGTACTGACCCTCCGACAGAGCAGTACTCCCTGAGTACTGACCCTCCGACAGAGCAGTACTCCCTGAGTACTGACCCTCTGACAGAGCAGTACTCCCTGAGTCCTGCATTAAGGATCATCCTTGACTTTATGCTGAAGTTTCTTGAAGGGGATCTGAAAATAAAACTCTCTGATTCTGAGATAAACCTTCTCACACTGTGATAATCAATGCAGAACCAGCAGTTGGGGAAAATTAAATTGTCAATAGAAAAAAAATCAATATCATACTTTTACAAAAGAACATTGTGTTGATCAGTTGGCGATAATTCATCCCAATCTCCAATTATCAATATCCTGGAGGTTATCATTGACCAGAAAGTGAACTGGCCTCATATCTCCTGGCTCCCCAAAGATCCATCATCTTCAAAGCAGAAGTCAGGAGTGTGATAGAATGCTCCCCACTTGCCCGTATGGGTGCCAGTCCAATAACATAAGCAGCTTGACAGCATCTAGGACAAAGCAGCCTGTTTGATTAACACCATATCCATCACCATCACCACCGATACTCAGTAGCAGCAGTGTGCACTATTGACAGTATACACTGCAGAAAATCATCAAAGCTCCTTAGACAGCACCTTCCAAAAGCTTCTTATGAAGGGCTTTTGCCCGAAACATCGATTTTCCTGCTCCTCGGATGCTGCCTGACCTGCTGTGCTTTTCCAGCACCACTCTGATCTACACTATGGTTTCCAGCATCTGCAGTCCTCACTTTTGCCTTCCAAAAGCTATGACCACTTCCATCTAGAAGGACAAGGGTGGCAGAAACATGGAAATACCACAACCTGCAAGTTCCCCTCCAAGCCAGTCACCATCCTGACGTGGAAATACAACACCATTCCTTCAGTGTCACTGGGTCCAAATCCTGGAATTCCTACCCTGATAGCATTCTGCTTTTGTCTATAAAACATTTTTATTTTATTTAATCACAAGATGAAGGCATCAGTGATTGGGCAAGCATTAATTGCCCATCCCTAATTTCTCAGAAGGCAGTTATGGGTCAACCACATTGCTGAGGGTCAAGAGCCCCATAAAGGCCAGACCAGGTAAGGGTGACAATTTCCTTCTCTAAAGGACATTATGAATCAGATGGCCTTTCGTTAGATTCCAGACTTTTACTGAATTCAAATTCCACCAAGTGCGATGACAGGATTTGAACCTGTTTCCCGGGTCCCTTGATTAACATTGCAGCAATAATGTTGCTAGGCCATCACCACTCCATCGACTGCAGTGGTTAAAAAAGGCAGCTTACCACCACCTTCTTCAGGCAATTAGGGTCAGGCAATAAATGCTAGCCCAGCCAGCAATGCCCACATTCAATGGGTGAATAAAAAAAAAGGTTTGGCAGTGGGGCTGATGATATCAATTGCTAAAGTCACTTATACAGCTGAAAAAGACAGTCTGCTTTCTAATTTGTAAGAACCATGAGAGAGGTGTCAGTTGAGGAGAAAGGGCTGGTGTTGTCTATGACTATAATGTGATCACACAGAGACACAAATGTCAATCTGACATGCTAATCTAACACACACTGATTAATGTCACAGAAACATGTCAACATCGCAAAGAATGTGCTCAATGTTCATTTTGATGTATCACAAGCAGCAAGTCCTGGGCTGTGTTTAAGCAAAGTCCTGCACTTTTAATATTAATTGTGAAGGATATCTTAGACTGGGTACAAGCCTTATTATATTCATTATATCTACACTCCTGATATTTTACATAACTGTGAGAATTTCTTTCCCATTCTCCCGGACTCAAGTTAATCTTTTAAAACCTGTTCTGAAATTGTGATGTTATTTGATTCACATCCATCTACTGATTGTGTTAGCATTGCAAACAGATCTCTCCATTCCTCACCACATGCCACTTTCAGTATTCCCCAACTAATTTACCATATTTAGTTTAATAACCTGCCCTCTCTGTCACTCACAGATATTACTACCAATCCAAAAGGGAGAGGGAAACCTATTGTAATAGAAACAAGGGACTGAATGTTCCTGAGAAAACTCTGTCAGATATATGTTGCTGTTTTGAGCCTTACATCAAAGATCAGCATCCCTACAGGATTATGTCGGTCTTTCAAACCATAGTGGAAACATGATTACAACGTGATCAGAATGATAAGATAGATTTTACTTCTTGCTGGTACATAATGAGTGATTGTAAATGATTCACCAACTTTAGACTCCATGTCAAATATTCTTTTCTATTGCCACGTTTTATGAAGGATACATTAGTCTCCAAGGAGCGGAAACTAGGTTTACTAGAGTAATGCCAGAACTTCAGGGGTTCAGCTATGAAAAGAGGAGAAACAAACAATGTTTGTACAGTGCCTGGAATTTAGAATGCTATGGGAGATGTTGTAGATTTTCAAGAAATTAAGGGAAGAGAGACGGTAAGTAGAGCAAACAATTTCAACTCCTTCTGAGTCGAAGACTAAAGGTGATGGTCACAACAATGGAGCTAATGATTTCAGGAATGAAATTCGGAAACATTTGTGGACTCAAAGGCTGGTTGAAGTTTGGAACTCTCTTCTGCAAGTGGCAATTGGTACTCATTTGATTATTAATGTCAAATCTGATATTTATAGATTTTTTTGTTGTACAGATTGATAAGGATTCATAGAGCTTGCATGCAGTTGTTTCTGAGAATGGCCAACCAGGTGCAAGGGATTAAAAGAACCCCTCCTATTGAAACCCAAACTGCATTATATTAACGATGTGTAGGTGCCAGTGTTGGACTGGGGTGGACAAAGTCAGAACTCACATGACACCAGGTTATAGTGCAAAAGGCTTATTTAAAATCACAAGCTTTCGGAGTGCTGCTCCTTTGTCAGGTGAAGTCCTGACTATAACCTGGTGTCATGTAACTTCAGGCAATATATTAAGGTGATGGATGTAAGTTGAGTAATTGGAGTTTCAGTGCCAGTCTGTGCTCCTGTCACATTAATTTCCTCAACATTGCCTCTTCTCTCTAATCAGTGCTAATAAGTTTGGAGGGATAGAAAGCTGCCATTTGCTCCATCAAAACCATTCCATAAGGTAGAGGAAGCACTTGCCTGCCCTTAGGAACTCGTGGCAAAAGTCTGAGCATGTGCCACACACCATTTATCCGGTCTTACTAAATGTTGGTGAAGTTGTACAAGCCTGCTCTTAATTCCAATATGCCCTCAGGTTCCACTCTCCAGAGTCTGAAAAATGTCTGTAATCATGAACTCTGCTCAATTAGCATCCTGTGGGAAAGTTCTACCTAAATACTCACTAATCCCCAAAATTAATTAAACAGAATTGCAGACTCTTCTTCACTTTTCCATTCATTTATTCCGGCTGCTTCACCACTCAACATCACAGATACCAACCTGCACCTTGGAATGATTAACTCTGTATCTGTCCCTCATCAACTCTACTCCCTCAGTGGTTAGCACTGCTGCCTCACAGCGCTGGGGACCCAGGTTCAATTCCTGCCTCTAGTGGCTAGCTATGTGGAGTTTGCACATTCTCCTCGTGTCTGCATGAGTTTCCTCTGGGTATTCCGGTTTCCTCCCACAATCCAAAGATGTGCAGGTCAGGTGAACTGGCCGTGCTAAATTGCCCATAGTGTTAGGTGCATTAGTCTGGATAAATATCGGGTCGGGGGATGGGTCTGGGTGGGTTACTCTTTGGAGGGTCGGTTTGGACTGAAGGGCCTGTTTCCATAGGGAACCTAATCTACTAGATACTTATCTGGCTGTATTTTTCAAACTGATACAGTTCCATGTGTATTTCTTGCTAGAAATCTGAGACAGATGATAACACATGAGACCTAGTGTTGTGGATATTTTGAAATGTGTTGCCTGAAGATGAAAACAGAAAAAAAGAATTGGATAAATACTTGAAAAAGAGAACTTTGAAGGCCAATGCTGAAAGGGAAAAGACTGGAATTAATTGGGGAGCTCTTGGAAAAGCAACGGCTTATGTTCAATGCACTGAGAGGTTTATTTTTGTGCTGTTGAGTTTGAAGATTTATATATTCAGATTACCAGAAAAGAAATTGCACCTTGTGTTGACTTTTAGGATATGATTATATTTAACACCCTCCCCACCACTCCACTCCAAACTGATCAAATTCAGCCAATTAAATCAAGCCTTCTCAGCCATCATTTCACTACCATGTATTTCAGATTTGTGACTCTTAATGAAAAAAACTACATAAGGCCGGAATTTAGCTTTTCAAATGCAATAATAGGAATCACTCATTTTTTCAAAGTATGGAAATCTGGAAAGATAAAAACAAGAGAGTACATGCAGCCCTTTAAGTCCATGGTACTATTCAATAAAATAATGACTGATCGGTGTCTTAAAAGGCTCCGATGAGTTCTTATCGAATAGGATCTTAGGTCAGGTTTGGGGCACTGATTGCCCTGTTTCTGCTCCTATAGTTTTACAACTGATTGAACAAGTGGAAGATCAGGAGCTTTATGCTCATTGTAGTGATTAGAATAATGTCAGCTAAGTGGATCTCGTAAAATGTGGGTGACACAATGGTTAGCACTGCTGCCTCACAGCACCAGAAACCTGGGTTCAATTCCCACCTCAGGCAACTGTCTATGTGGAGTTTGCACGTTTTCCCCGTGTCTGTATGGGTTTGCTCTGGTTTCCTCCCACAGTCCAAAGATATGCAGGTTAGGTGAATTGGTCATACTAAATTGCCCGTAGTGTTAGGTGAAGGGGTAAATGTGGGGGAATGGGTCTGGGTGGGTTGCTCTTTGGAGGGTTGGCGTGGACTTGTTGGGCTGAAGGGCCTGTTTCCACACTGTAATCTAAAAAAAAATGAGTTTTTTGATTGGGGTTGTTAATCCAGTTCAATCAGGGAGCCCTGGCTGACAGAAATAAGCAGGAGAGCCAGGCATTCTAGGAGCTGGCTCTGTGGTATCTGGGTCAGTGACTGGTATTATGTACATATAAATAAAGGGTGACTCAGTCATGAGATACCTGCTGTCATGGAGTTATTTCACTCACAACCTCCTCAACTTTGATTCATTGAAAAGAGTTGCTAGATTGTGTAATCATTCTTTAATTCATCAAGCAGACTGATGCTCAGGTAATTCAACATTTATCTACTGACACATCCAGTTTCCGTGGGCCAACCAATATTGTATGTGTATTTAGCAAACAAATACCAATATTGCACTCAAGAAGCCTAATCAAACATTAGGGATAAATATACTCCTGCAGTTTGAAGCCTGGCATACTAGGTTAGATCGCTAAAGAAAGAGTCACATTTAAATAACAATTGTTAGCACCACTGGATATCCCATTGTGTTTTATATTGAATAAAGTGGGGTTAGTGCTGTAATGTGGGAAATGCAGTATCCAGCAAGGCACTACAAACAGTAGCATAATGACAAGTCAAAACTGCTTTTGGAATGTTAGCTGAGAGTTAAGTGTTGATCAGGTTATAGGTGAGGGTTCCACTTTTCTCCTTTGAGATAGACAGGATCTTTTACAACAATCTGAAGGGTTGGCTAGAACTTCAGTTCAATGCCTCATCCAACATCACAGCAATCCCCCCCAGTGTGAGAGTGTCCACCTATTTCATTCGCTCGGCTCCTGTTGGAGTGGCACAGTGGTTAGCACTGTTGCCTCACATCACCAGGGACCTGGGTTCAATTCCAGCCTTGAGCAACTATCTGTGCAGAGTTTGCACATTCTCCTCTCCGCATCTGCGTGGGTTCCCTTTGGGTGCTTTGATTTCCCGTCCAAAGGTGTGCATGTTAGGTAGATTGGGCATGTTCGTTTGTAGTGTTCAGGTGTCTTTGGGAAAACATTGAGAAATGCATGGTTGTTTGGGAAGGATGTTCTTCAGTACAGATTCAGTGGGCGGAATGGCCTCTTTTTGCACTGTTGGGATTCTATGACTTGAACCTGCAACCTTCTGCTTCAGATGTAAAAGTGTTTGCAAATGAGCAATAGGCACTTCCTCAAGCTGAAAGTCTACAGAAACCTTTAACATCATCACTTCTCTCTATGACATGTTGACAGTTCAGTCAAGTGAGTCAATAAAGTAAACCACATACTGAGTATTCTAGTTTGATTTCAGCAACCAACAACTTGGTTGCAACTGGATAGAACTTCACTGTAGGAAAACCTTCCAGAGCTTGAAGTCTAGGCAAATGAGGGCACAGCCACTAATGGTGGAACAATTACTCCCAGGGATACTCAAAGGGATAAGACTTAGAGGGGCACCGATATCTCAGAGAACCACATAACAGCTGGAGACTGTGGAGATAGTGAGGAACAAGAGCAAGAGGGATTTGCAACCAAGGAAGGGAATTTAAAAATCAAGACAATATATGACTAGCAGCCAATGTAGGTCAGGGATGATAGGGGACTAAGGGAATCAAAACATGGCAGTTGTATTTTGGAAGGTAGAATGCAAGACCATTTTTGGAAAAAATCTGAGCAGATAGCACTTGATTGTCTTAAGATCTCATTTGAATAGACTTGTTGCCATTTAATCTGGCAATGACTCTTGTGAGTATAAAGTGGTGAAGGATTAACCATGATTAATTCTCAATAGAAGGGGCATATACTGGATTGACCATAAATATCTTATTACATAATATTAAGCCAACAGGTTGCATTAGTTTAAGAATGATCGTCGTCTTTCCAGATAAGAGCCACTGCTATCTCCAAAGAGACAGTAACTATGGCTATGCCACATGGCTGTAGATTGCAAAATGACACTTAGACAGTTAGAACTGACACTTAACCTGACAGAGGAGCAGCACTCCGGAAGTTTGTGATTTCAAATAAACCTGTTGGACTGTAACCTGGTGTCATGTGACTTCTAATGTAGGACTGACTAGCTCCTTTCTGAGACAGTCACTCATAAATCATTGGGCGGAGCTATTCCAAAGTTTCCAAGTTAACTCTTTCAGGCCAGTTGTTATATATGACAAGGCCGCAGTCTTTTTCCAAAGGAATAGCCGAATTTAGAGTCTGGACTCTTTTTAAGTTTGGATTCTTTTAAAGTTATTTTTAAAATTTTTATTTTAAGTTAATGTGAATGGCACCTACACTCAGCAGCGAAAAACATTTTTCACTGTATTTTATACTGAAATACGTGTGGCAATAAATTTCTCTAAATCTCTAATGGAAACAAGACTGGGGTTTCAGTATTCAGTGATTCTATGTGAAGCCGAGTGATCTTGTCATGTCATGAACATGAGGCGGTACGCTCACCTCAGAATCTAAATGTGTCACCGAGGTTACAGATAGACCAACTTGATCCCAAACAATTATCCAGGAGAAGTCTGGAGTTAGTAGCTAGGCAACAGTATTTGGAGTGGGATCAACAACAGTGGATTCAGACTTCCCAATAGTAAATTGAAAGAAATTCTGTTCATCCAGTGTCTACAAACATTTGAATTGTATATGTCATGTGAACGGTGTTAGAGTAACAAGTTCTCAGAATTATTGAACCAGTCAACAATAGATACTAGCACAGACAATTTAATGTAAATAAGGCCTCTCAGTATTTCAAGCCCATTAGTGTACAAATGCTTCAGCTCTCGGTCATTATTGCATAATAATTAATCATTGTTCAGGCAATTTTATGGGGTGACATTAATTCAAAGAGCAAGTCTTGTCATTAAAGCTCCTTTGAAGATCAGTCACTGCAAATTTTCATTAACTTTAAAATCCTTCTGTTCATTGTCTGCTTTCCATTGATTTCTGTGGGGTTTTTAATTCAATGATTTTTTTAACAGATTACTGAAGGCTTATTGACATTTCACTACGGTTTTTTTTACCTGGAAACTACAGTGTTTATAAAGGCAAGCAAGTTTACAATTAATTAAAATATTCAAGGTGATGCTCCAACTCGGAAACACGAATACATCTTTTCTCATGCAGTTTTTTGTTGCTTTGGACAGAGACACTTGTACTTTGTTTGTAAAGGTGTCGGAAATTAATGAACAAACCCAACAACATAACAGTAAGACAACCTCACAGGAAGGTAGGGGGAACTGAATGTGACGTTGAATGTGTTGGGCAGTAGGATACGAACTGTTCTTGTTTCATCGGAGTATGGTACAGGCTGAACCACACACACACACCCTGCTTCGGAACTGGCTCCAAGGAGATAAAAAGGAATCCAAATGATATATCAAATCTACCTCAGCAATCTCCACCCCTACTTTCTGTACAGGACAGCATATAGTACAGACAACAGAACATTTCCATGTTAGCTGCCAGCACTGGTGGAAGGTCAACAACCTGAAAACTTGGGCCTGATGTTATCTTACTCAAATCGTATTCTTTTCAATAGAGTTCACATTGACCTATAGGCTCTTGACAACAGCAGAGACCCAGTGTTGTGTTCTCCCAGCCTGGTGTGACCACAGCGTGGACTTCCAGTCTTGTCATGATTCCAGAGTAGTCTCCTGGCCTCAAGAGCCTCAAGGTGACACCTGGAGCGGTCTGGAGTCAATGCCCAGCACAGTCTGGAGCCAAGGCCCAGTGCGGTCTGGAGTCAAGGCCCAGCACAGTCTGGAGTCAAGGCCCAGCACAGTCTGGAGTCAAGGCCCAGTGCAGTGTGGAGTCAAGGCCCAATTCGGACTGGAGCCAAAGCCCAGCGCAGTGTGGAGTCAAGGCCCAGCACGGACTGGAGTCAAGGCCCAGCGCAGACTGGATTCAAGGCCTAGGCCAGTCTGGAGTCAAAGCCCAGTGCGGTCTGGAGTCAAGGTCCGGCACGGACTGGAGTCAAGGCCCAGCGCAGTCTGGAGCCAAGGCCCAGCGCAGTCTGGAGTCAAGGTCCAGTGGAGACTGGAGTCAAAGCCCAGTGTGGTCTGGAGTCAAGGCCCAGTGTAGATTGGAGTCAAGGCCCAGGGCAGTCTGGAGTCAAGGTCCAGCACGGTCTGGTGTGAAGGCCCAGTGCAGATTGGAGTCAAAGCCCAGTGCGGTCTGGTGTCAAGGCCCAGCGTGGACTGGAGTCAAGGCCTAGCACAGTCTGGAGTCAGAGCCCAGTGCTGTCTGGAGTCAGAGCCCAGTGCTGTCTGGAGTCAGAGCCCAGTGCGGACTGGAGTCAAGGCCTAGCGCGGACTGGATTCAAAGCCCAGTGCGGTCTGGAGTCAAGGCCCAGCACGGTCTGGAGTCAAGGCCCAGCACGGACTGGAGTCAAGGCCCAGCAGGGTCTGGAGTCAAGGCCCAGCACGGACTGGAGTCAAGGCCTAGCGCAGTCTGGAGTCAGAGCCCAGTGCGGTCTGGAGTCAGAGCCCAGTGCGGACTGGAATTGCCAAGACATTAACCGCCTCAACCTGTCTACCTCATTCCCCGACTCCAACCTCTCACCCTCACAATGCGCAGCCCTCCACTCCCTCTGCTCCAATCCTGACTTCACCACCAAATCAGCAGATAAAGGGATTGCAGTGGTAGTTTGGCGCACTGACCTCTACACCACTGAAGCCAGATGCCAACTCGGAGACACCTCCTCCTACCGCCCCCTCGACCATGACCCCACCCCCATCACCAAACCATCATCCCCCAGACCATACAGAACCTCATCACCTCAGGAGATCTCCCACCCACAGCTTCCAACCTCTTAGTCCGGGAACCCCGCACTGCCCGGTTCTACCTCCCTCCCAAGATCCACAATCCTGAACACCCTGGCCGACCCATTGTCTCAGCATGCTCCTGCCCCACTGAACTCATCTCTACCTACCTTGACACTGTCCTATCCCCCCTGGTCCAGGAACTCCCCATATACGTTCGAGACACCACCCACGCCCTCCACCTCCTCCAAGACTTCCGTTTCCCTGGCCCCAAATGCCTCATTTTCACCATGTCCCTCTACACCTCCATCCGCCATAACCAGGGCCTCCAAGCCCTCCATTTCTTCCTCTGCCGACATCCCCAACAGTACCCTTCCACCAACACTCTCATTCGTTTGGCCAAACTGGTCCTCACCCTTAATAATTTCTCTTTCGAATCCTCCCACTTCCTCCAGGCCAAAGGGGGAGCCATGGGCACCCGTATGGGGCCCAGCTATGCCTACCTCTTTGTTGGCTATGTAGAACAGTCCATCTTCCGTAGTTACACTGGCACCACTCCCCACCTCTTCCTCCACTACATTGATGACTGCATTGGCGCCACCTCGTGCTCCCGCGAAGAGGTTGAGCAATTCATCAACTTCACCAACACATTCCACCCCGACTTTAAATTCACCTGGACCATCTCTGACACCTCCCCTCCCCTTCCTGGACTTCCCTATCTCCATTCATGACAACCGACTTGACACTGACATTTTTTAAAAACCCACTGACTCCCACAGCTACCTGGATTACACCTCTTCCCACCCTACCTCTTGCAAAAATGCCATCCCGTATTCCCAATTCCTCCGCCTCCGCCGTATCTGCTCCCAGGAGGACCAGTTCCACCACAGAACACACCAGACAGCCTCCTTCTTTAGAGACCGCAATTTCCCTTCCCACGTGGTTAAAGATGCCCTCAACGCATCTCATCCACATCCCGCCCCTCCACCCTCAAACCCCACCCCTCCAACTGCAACAAGGGCAGAATCCCCCTGGTGTTCACCTTCCACCCTACCAACCTTCGCATTAACCGTATCATCCGCCGACATTTCCACCACCTCCAAACAGACCCCACCACCAGGGATATATTTCCCTCCCCCCCGCTTTCCGCCTTCCGCAAAGACCGTTTCCTCTGTGACTACCTGGTCAGGTCCACGCCCCCCAACAACCCACCCTCCCATCCTGGCACCTTCCCCTGCCACCGCAGGAATTGCAAAACCTCCCTCACCTCCATCCAAGGCCCCAAAGGAGCCTTCCACATCCATCAAAGTTTTACCTGCACATCCACCAATATCATTTATTGTATCCGTTGCTCCCGATGTGGTCTCCTTTACATTGGGGAGACTGGACGCCTCCTAGCAGAGCACTTCAGGGAACATCTCCGGGACACCCGCACCAATCAACCACACCGCCCTGTGGCCCAACATTTCAACTCCCCCTCCCACTCTGCCGAGGACATGCAGGTCCTGGGCCTCCTTCACTGCTGCTCCCTCACCACCAGACGCCTGGAGGAAGAACGCCACATCTTCCGCCTTGGAACACTTCAACCCCAGGGCATCAATGTGGACTTCACCAGTTTCCTCATTTCCCCTTTCCCCCACCTCACCCCAGTTCCAACCTTCCGGCTCAGCACCATCCTCATGATCTGTCCTAACTGCCTATCTTCTTTCCACCTATCCACTCCACCCTCGTCTCTGACTTATCACCTTCAATCCCACCCCCATCCACCTATTGAACTCTATGCTACATTCTCCCCACCTCCACCCTCCTCTCATTTATTTCTCAACTCTGTAGGCACCCTGCCTCTTTTCCTGATAAAGGGCTTTTGCCCGAAACGTCGATTTTCCTGCTTCTCAGATGCTGCCTGACCTGCTGTGCATTTCCAGCACTACTCTGATCCGGTCTGGAGTCAAGGCCCAGAGTGGTCTGGAGTCAAGCCCCAGCACGGACTAGAGTCAAGGCCCAGCGCGGTACAGAGTCAAAGCCCAGCGCGGTCTGGAATCAAGGCCCAGCATGGTCTGGAGTCAAGGCCCAGTGCGGTCTGGAGTCAAGGCCTAGTGCCGTCCGGAATCAATGCCCAGCACGGTCTGGATTCAAGACCCAGCACGGACTGGAGTCAAGGCCCAGTGTGGTCTGGAGTCAAGGTCCAGCACGCTCTTTAGTCAAAGCCCAGCACGGTCTGGAGTCAAGGCCCAGCATGGACTGCAGTCAAACCCAGCACAGACTGGAGTCAAGGCTCAGCATGGACTGGAGTCAAAGCCAAGTGCGGCCTGGAGATAAGACCCAGTGCGGTCTGGATTCAAGGCCCAGCACAGTCTGGAGTCAAGGCTCAGCATAGTCTGGAGTCAAGGCCCAGCGCGGACTGGAGTCAAGGTCCAGCGCTGACTGGAGTCAAGGCCCAGCAGGGTCTGGAGTCAAAGCCAAGTGCGGACTGGAGTCAAAGCCCAGCACGGTCTGGAGTCAAGGCCCAGCAGGGTCTGGAGTCAAAGCCAAGTGCAGACTGGAATCAAGGCCATGCAGGGTCTGGAGTCAAAGCCCAGCACGGTCTGGAGTCAAGGCCCAGCTGGGTCTGGAGTCAAAGCCAAGTGCGGACTGGAGTCAAAGCCCAGCAGGGTCTGGAGTCAAGGCCCAGTGCGGTCTGGAGTCAAGGCCCAGCATGGTCTGGAGTCAAAGTCAAGTGCGGACTGGAGTCAAAGCCCAGCATGGTCTGGAGTTAAGGCCCAGTGCCATCTGGAATCAAAGCCCAGCACGGTCCAGAGTCAAGAACCAGCATAGTCTGGAGTCAAGGCCCAGCGCGGTCTGGAGTCAAGGCCCAGCGCGGACTGGAGTCAAGGTCCAGCGCTGACTGGAGTCAAGGCCCAGCACGGTCTGGAGTCAAAGCCAAGTGCGGACTGAAGTCAAGGTCCAGCACGCTCTTTAGTCAATGCCCAGCGTGGTCTGGAATCAAGGCCTAGCACGATCTGGAGTCAAGGACCAGTGCGGTCTGGAGTCAAGGTCCAGCACGCTCTTTAGTCAATGCCCAGCACGGTCTGGAATCAAGGCCCAGCATGGACTGGAGTCAAAGCACAGTGCGGCCTGGAGACAAGGCCCAGTGCAGTCTGGATTCAAGGCACAGTGCGGTCTGGATTCAAGGCCCAGTGCGGTCTGGATTCAAGGCCCAGCACAGTCTGGAGTCAAGCCCAGCATAGTCTGGAGTCAAGGCCCAGCGCGGACTGGAGTCAAGGTCCAGCGCTGACTGGAGTCAAGGTCCAGCGCTGACTGGAGTCAAGGCACAGCAGGGTCTGGAGTCAAAGCCCAGCAGGGTCTGGAGTCAAGGCCCAGCATGGTCTGGAGTCAAGGTCCAGTGCGGTCTGGAGTCAAGTTCAAGCAGGGTCTGGAGTCAAAGACCAGCACGGTCTGGAGTCAAAGACCAGCACGGTCTGGAGTCAAAGAGCAGCACGGTCTGGAGTCAAGGCCTAGCAGGTTCTGGAGTCAAAGCCCAGTGCGGTCTGGAGTCAAGGTCCAGTGCGGTCTGGAGTCAAGTCCCAGCAGGGTCTGGAGTCAAAGACCAGCACGGTCTGGAGTCAAAGACCAGCACGGTCTGGAGTCAAGGCCTAGCAGGGTCTGGAGTCAAAGCCCAGCACGGTCTGGAGTCAATGCCCAGCGTGGACTGGACTCAAGGCCCATCATGGACTGGAGTCAAACACAGCACAGTCTGGAGTCAAGGTCCAGCGCTGACTGGAGTCAATGCCCAGCGTGGACTGGAGTCAAGGCCCAGTGCGGACTGGAGTCAAGGCCCAGCAGGGTCTGGAGTAAAAACCCAGCACGGTCTGGAGTCAAGGCCCAGCAGGGTCTGGAGTCAAAGCCAAGTGCGGACTGGAGTCAAAGCCCAGCGCTGTCTGGAGTCAAAGCCAAGTGCGGACTGGAGTCAAAGCCCAGCAGGGTCTGGAGTCAAGGCCCAGCAGGGTCTGGAGTCAAAGCCCAGCAGGGTCTGGAGTCAAAGCCAAGTGTGGACTGGAGTCAAAGCCCAGCAGGGTCTGGAGTCAAAGCCCAGCAGGGTCTGGAGTCAAAGCCCAGCACGTTCTGGAGTCAAAGCCCAGCGCGGACTGGAGTCAAAGCCCAGCGCGGACTGGAGTCAAAGCCCAGCGCGGACTGGAGTCAAGGCCCAGTGCAGTCTGGAGTCAAGGCCCAGTGCGGTCTGGAGTCAAGGCCCAGCGCGGACTGGAGTCAAAGCCCTGCATGGTCTGGAGTCAAGGCCCAGTGCGGACTGGAGTCAGGTTCCAGCACAGTCTGGAGTCAAGGCCCAGCAGGGTCTGGAGTCAAAGCCAAGTGCGGACTGGAGTCAAAGCCCAGCAAGGTCTGGAGTCAAGGCCCAGCAGGGTCTGGAGTCAAGGCCCAGCGCTGACTGGAGTCAAAGCCAAGTGCGGACTGGAGTCAAAGCCCAGCACGGTCTGGAGTCAAGGCCCAGCAGGGTCTGGAGTCAAAGCCCAGTGTGGACTGGAGTCAAAGCCCAGCAGGGTCTGGAGTCAAGGCCCAGTGCGGACTGGAGTCAAAACCCAGCACGGTCTGGAGTCAAAGCCCAGCGCGGACTGGAGTCAAAGCCCAGCACGGTCTGATGTCAAAGCCCAGTGCGGCCTGGAGTCAAGACCCAGCTCAGCCTGGAGGTAAGGCCCGATGGGACTGGATGCAAGGCGATGGTATGGACTGGGTTAGAAGGATTGTTATTCTGAACTTCTTGTTTCTTTATTTTCCTAATGCTTTTGCTCTTGAGAACTTGTATTGAAAAAAACTGTACCTCAGTCCAGACCTTGAAACGGTGCCCCCTGGTTATTGACCACTCTACTAAAGGGAAATGTTTCTTCTTATCTACCGTATTGATAGCCTTCATAACTTGCTACGCCCACCTCAGCCTTCCCTGTTCTAAGGAAAACAACCTCAACCTACCTAGTCTGTCTTTTTAGCTGAATCGCTCCAGCCCTGGCAACATGCTGGTGAATCCCCTCTGTAACCACTTCAATGTAATTATACCCTTCCCTGAGTCACAAGCAGAAATGCACCGAGTATCGTGTGCAGGCTTGTGTAAGCAGGGAAACAATAGGCTAATGACATTGTCTCTGAACCAGTCATTCAGAATTTCTAAGGAGCTTGGATTCAAATCCTGCCACGGTAGCTAGTGACCGTTTAGGGTGATATGATGGTACAATGGTTCGCATTGCTGCCTCATGGTGCCAGGGACCGCAGTTCGATTCCACTCTCTGGCAACTGTGTGGAGTTTGCATGGGTTTCCTCTGGGTGCTCCAGTTTCCTCCCACAGTCCAAAGATGTGCAGGGTTAGATGGATTGGCCCTGTGGTACCCTGGAATGTGCAGGCTAGGTGGTTTAGTGATGGTGATAGGGTGAGGTTTTCAGTCTGGGTGGGATGCTCTTCAGAGGATCAGTAAAGACTAGCTTGTCTGAAAGGCCTGTCTCTGCAATGTGGAGATCCTTTGATTTTCTGAGTATTCCAGCTGTAGCCTAACTCATATAGAGTTCCATCATCATCTCCTTGCTCTTGTGTTCAATGTCTTGGCTAATAAACGCATATATCTCATTTCTTATCTACCTGTGTTGCTGCTGCACACACTTCCACACCAAGGAACGCATTATAAATGATGGCATGCTGTGTTCTCATACCCTCAGTGGATGATGGTCATTCTCTGGAAAGTATTGTTGTCATGAGATCATAGTGAGCTTATTGAAAGAGGTAAATCTGTCCACATGTTGGCGAACAAGCGCCTTATTACAATAAAACAAAGAACAGCGGTTGCTTATAATCTAAAACAAAAAGTGACATTGCTGGAGAAACTCAGAAGATCTGGCAGCATCTGTGGAGAGAAAGCAGAGTTCATGTCTGAAGTGCAGTGAAGAAAGCTCATTGGACTTGAAACGTTAACTCTGCTTTCTCTCCATAAGAGCCCACAGTAACGACTTTCACTATATACAAATATGGGAAGGAAACAACATTTATAGAAGGCTTGGTCCGAGTTCGAAGTGTAACCTCTAACATCAGCACACACAATATTGGGAAAAACCTGTTATTCTACAGATATAAGAAAATGGCCCCTTATATAGGAGTGGCACAGTGGTTAGCACTGCTACCTCACAGCAGGGACCTGGGCTCAATTCCAGCCTCAGGTGACTGTGTGTGGGTGGAGTTTGCACATTGTCTGCATGTGGTTTCCTCTGGGTGTGCTGGTTTCCTCCTACATAGAGTCATAGAGATGTACAGCATGGAAACAGACCCTTCGGTCCAAAGCCGACGAGATATCCCAACCCAGTCTAGTCCCACCTGCCAGCACCCGGCCCATATCCCTCCAAACATTTCCTATTCATATATCCATCCAAATGCCTCTTAAATGTTGCAATTGTACCAGCCTCCACCACATCCTCTGGCAGCTCATTCCATACACGTACCACCCTCTGTGTGAAAAAATTGCCCCTTAGGTCTCTTTTATATCTTTCCCCTCTCACCCTAAACCTATGCCCTCTAGTTCTGGACTCCCCGACCCCAGGGAAAAGACTTTGTCTATTTATCCTATCCATACCCCTTATAATTTTATAAACCTCTATTAGGTCAACCCTCAGCCTCCAACGCTCCAAGGAAAACAGCCCCAGCCTGTTCAGCCTCTCCCTATAGCTCAAATCCTCCAACCCTGGCAACATCCTTGTAAATCTTTTCTGAACCCTTTCAAGTTTCACAACATCTTTCCGATAGGAAGGAGACCAGAATTGCACGCAATATTCCAACAGTGGCCTAACCAATGTCCTGTACGGCCGCAACATGATCTCCCAACTCCTGTACTCAATACTCTGACCAATAAAAGAAAGCATACCAATGCCTTCTTCACTATCCTATCTACCTGCGACTCCACCTTCAAGGAGCTATGAACCTGCACTCCAAGGTCTCTTTGTTCAGCAACACTCCTTAGGACCTGACCATTAAGTGTATAAGACCTGCTATGATTTGCTTTCCCAAAATGCAGCACCTCTCATTTATCTGAATTAAACTCCATCTGCCACTTCTCAGCCCATTGGCCCATCTGGTCCAGATCCTGTTGTAATCTGAGGTAACCCTCTTCACTGTCCACTACACCTCCAATTTTGGTGTCATCCGCAAATTTACTAACTGTACCTCTTATGCTCACATCCAAATCATTTATGTAAATGACAAAAAGTAGAGGGCCCAGCATCGATCCCTGTGGCACTTCACTGGTCACAGGCCTCCAGTCTGAAAAACAACCCTCTACCACCACCCTCTATCTTCTACCTTTGAGCTAGTTCTGTAACCAAATGGCTAGTTCTCCCTTTATTTCATGAGATCTAACTTTGCTAATCAGTCTCCCATGGGGAACCTTGTCGAATGCCTTACTGAAGTCCATATAGATCACATCTACTGCTCTGCCCTCATCAATCTTCTTTGTTATTTCTTCAAAAAACTCAATCAAGTTTGTGAGACATGATTTCCCATGCATAAAGCCATGTTGACTATTCCTAATCAGTCCTTGCCTTTCCAAATACATGTACATCCTGTCGCACAGGATTCCCTCCAACAACTTGCCCACCACCAAGGTCAGGCTCATTGGTCTGTAGTTCCCTGGCTTGTCTTTACCGCTCTTCTTAAACAGTGGCACCATGTTTGCCAACCTCCAGGCTTCTGGCACCTCACCTGTGACTATCGATGATACAAATGTCTCAGCAAGAGGCCCAGCAATCACTTCTCTAGTTTCCCACAGAGTTCTCAGGTACACCTAATCAGGTCCTGGGGATTTATCCATTTAGCCATTTCAAGACAGCCAGCACTTCCTCCTCTGTAATCTGGACATTTTGCAAGATGTCACCATCTATTTCCCTACAGTCTATATCTTCCATATCCTTTTCCACAGTAAATACTGATGCAAAATATTGATTTAGTATCTCCCCCATTTTCTGTGGCTCCACACAAAGGCCACCTTGCTGATCTTTGAGGGGCCCTAATCTCTCCCTAGTTACCCTTTTGTCCTTAATATATTTGTGAAAACCCTTTGGATTCTCTTTAATTCTATTTGCCAAAACTATCTCATGTCCCTGTTTTGCCCTCCTGATTTCCCTCTTAAGTATACTCCTACTTCCTTTATATTCTTCTAAGGATTCACTCGATCTATCCTGTCTATACCTGGCATACACTTCCTTCTTTTTCTTAACCAAACCCTCAATTTCTTTAGTCATCCAGCATTCCCTATACCTACCAGCCTTCCCTTTCACCCTGACAGGAATATACCTTCTCTGGATTCTTGTTATCTCATTTCTGAAGGCTTCCCATTTTCTAGCTGTCCCTTTACCTGCGAACATCTGCCTCCAATCAGCTTTCGAAAGTTCTTGCCTAATACCATCAAAATTGGCCTTTCTCCAGTTGAGAACTTCAACTTTTAGATCTGGTCTATCCTTTTCCATCACTATTTTAAAACGAATAGAATTATGGTCGCTGGCCCCAAATTGCTCCCCCACTGACACCTCAGTCACCTGCCCTGCCTTATTTCCCAAGAGTAGGTCAGGTTTTACACCTTCTCTAGTAGGTACATTCACATACTGAATCAGAAAATTGTCTTGTACACACCTAACTAATTCCTCTCCATCTAAACCTTTAATACTATGACAGTCCCAGTCGATGTTTGGAAAGTTAAAATCCCCGACCATAACCACCCTATTATTCTTACAGATAGCTGAGTCACAAAGATGTACAGGTTAGGTGAATTGACCATGCTAAATTGCTCATCGTGTTTAGGAATGTGTAGATTAGGTACATTGCACAGGGGCAAATGTAGGGGAATAGGTCTTGGTAGGTTACTTTTCAGAGGGTTGGTGTGGAATTGTTGGGCTGAATGTCCTACCCCCACACTGTAGGGATTCTATGATTTCCTTTTAAACCTCAATTGTGATCCAATGCAAAATATTTCATGAAAAACTGCATGGCCTGGATCACACCATCCCTCTATCCCCAACAACAACAACAACAAGTGTAACTCTGAAACAGCAGGCTGGAGTAATGCAATCTGCTCCTGTGGACCACTTATAAAGATCCATGGATTCTTCCTGACTCTGTGAAGATCTACCGGGTGACTTCAGTGATGAGAAGAGATTGAAGAAATTGGGAATGTTCTCCTTGGAGAGATGATGGCTTAGAGGAAATCTGATAGAGGTTTACAAAATCATCAGTGGGTGAGACAGGGAGAAGCTGTTTCTCCTTGTAAATGGAATAAGAATGAGAGGGCATAGATTTACAGTGATGTGCAAAAGTGTGATGTGAAAAAAACCTTTTTCACTCGGCAGGTAATTAGGATGTGGAGGACGCAGCTTGGAAATGTGGTGGGGACAGGTTCAATTGAAGCATTCAAGAGGGGCAAGGGATGGCTATTTGTATAGAAATAGTCATTCAGTGTGGCATTTTATAAATTCCTACTTTGGAAATCAAACCTGTCTGACTCCAGGTTAAGACACAGACAGACCCTAAACAAGGCCTCATACCTAAAGTGCATTGTCTGACCTGAGATGTCATCTTTTTTTTATTCTGGTAAAACCTTAAGTTATCTCAGGGCAGTGACTTGAAAGAAATTCTGAGATTTGCATATTAATCAATCAAAACCTGAATCTCCATTCTAACTGATTAAAGATTTAACAGCCTTCTAGCTTTTTTCAATGCATTCACATCAGTTGTATGACCCTTTGATCTTTTACTTATAAATTCTGTGTCCAATGTATCCTGACTCACTAGCTACCTGAAGAAGGAGCAAGACTCTGAAAGCTTGTATTTTCAAATGTTGGACTATAACCTGGTGTTGTGTGATTTTTTTTATTTTATAGGAAGAGTGTATATGAGGGAAAGGGAGGATATTGGCACAAGGTAATGGAGCTTGTTTGAAACGTCATTGCAGGCATCAATTCTCTCCTTCTACACTGCAGCAACTCTGTGATTCAGTAATAGCCCTATCTGTAAAGTAAGGAATCCTGAGGGATGGCTGATCAATTCGTCCTGTCACCTTAAAAAGATCTGTACACATGGGGTCTCCTGATTCTGCAATGTTTTGTTTATTCAGTCCTTAAAACGGTTTCAAGGTGTAAGCATTTGGCAACAAGATCTGGCAGTGGACCTAGCCCCAAGTTATAACAGAGACAAAAAAACTGCAGATGCTGGAATCCAAGGTAGACAAGCAGGAGGGTGGAAGAACACAGCAAGCATCAGGAGGTGGAGAGGTCGACCTTTTGGATGTAGCCCTTCTTCAGGTGAACTCCTATTGAAGTGTTACACCCAAAATGTTGGCTTCTCCATATCCTGATGCTGCCTGGCCTGCTATGTTCTTGCAGCCTCCTGCTTATTTACCCCAAACTATCATGCTGCTGGTTAATGAGGAATTTCCTTCTTTATTCATCCATCCCATCTCAGCTGGTTGCAACAAGGTAGTATGGGGTAACCTGTCTGGAATCCGAACAAGTGGGGGAACCATGGCTTAACAATAGAGGCTTGGAATATTATCGATGTTGGTTTTCTGATGCTGCTTTGTAAATCCAATCCCAAGCTTTGATTCTGTGGATCTCACTCTTAAGACAGGAAAGTCACTTCTAGCCAAGAAATACCAATGAGTGAATTCCTAACATATGCGTTGAGACTTCTTTAATGCTGGTATGTTCAAACAGCAGAATTAGGAGTTTGAATTTATATGTATACATTCTACAACCTCAGGTCATCTCAATGCCACTGTTGTAATGTCGGAGGTTAATTTAGGCACAGCAGACTACCATAAACTACAAGGCTAGATAATCTGTTTTGGTGATGTTGGCTGAGGCTGAACAATTGATTAAAGCACCAAGTGAACTCTGACATTTTCCTTCAGGATAGCATTATGATATCCACCTGAAAGGGCCAATGGGTCCTTATCTAACATTTTGACCTGAAAGATAGCCCCTCCAGTAACTCTGTATCCTATACCAGAAGAGTCCATTACTTGCATCTCGCTGTGCCACAGTGGAAACTGTCAACCTACTCCCCCACCCTCTCCACCTTCTTCTATACACTCCAGTCCTAACCTCTGACCTCCCTATGGAGGGGCAGTGATGGGATAGGCAAATGTTGTGTGTGTGGCATTTTTTTTCGATTAGATTCCCTACAGTGTGGAAACAGGCCCTTCGGCCCAACCAGTCCACACCGACCCTCTGAAGAGTAACCCACCCAGACCCATTTCCCTTTGACTAATACACCTAACACTATGGGCAATTTAACATGGCCAATTCACTTGACCTGCACATCTTTGGACTGTGGGTAGAAACTGCAGCACCCAGAGGAAACCCATGCAGACACGGGGAGAATGTGCAAACTCCACACAGACAGTCACCTCAGGCTGGAATTGAACCTGGGATCCTGGTGCTGTGAGGCAGCAGTGCTAACCACTGAGCCACATTGCCGCCCCACAGTGTGGTTTCTGGGCTTGGTGGCGGGGTGGGGGTGGGAGGGGGGTGGTTGTCATGGAGAAATGGGGACAGGGAATCAGAAGTGAAGCCAAGTGAAGAACTCAGGGGGCATTGCCTTGCCTGAGGTTGAGTCCCTTGGTCTCACATGAATGAGTAGGTTGACAGACCCAGTGCCTTGCTAAACCAAGAGCCCTGCCCCCACTGGTTTACCAGTTGGCAAGGCTGGTATTTTCTCATTCTGCCTGGAGTTGAAGTAATTGCATGCCAGGCAAGAGGAGACCCATTAATAAGTGATTGATGGCAGGCTGGGGAGGCTGACAATGAACTGAATATCTGAGATGGTAGGTCTCTCCCCTGTTGAAACTTTATTGCTGGAACAGCACAGCAGGTCAGGCAGCATCCAGGGAACAGGAGATTCGACGTTTCGGGCACAGGCCCTTCTTCAGGAATGAGCAGAGAGTGTTCAGCAGGAGAAGATAAAAGGTAGGGAGGAGGGACTTGGAGGAGGGGCGTTGGAAATGTGATAGGTGGAAAGAGGTCAAGGTGAGGGTGATAGGTCGGAGTAGGATGGAGGCGGAGAGGTCAAGAAGAAGACTGCAGGTCAGGAAGGCGGTGCCGGGCTGGAGGGATTCGGCTGAGACAAGGTGGGGGGAGGGGGGATGAAGAAACTGGTGAAGTCCAAGTTCATCCCCTGTGGTTGGAGGATTCCCAGTCGGAAGATAAGACGCTCCTCCTCCGACCGTCGCGTTGTTGTGGTTTGGCGGTGGATGAGTCCAATGACCTGCATATCCTCGGTGGAGTGGGAGGGGGAGTTGAAATGCTGTGCTACAGGGTGGTTGGGTTGGTTCGTCCGGGTGGCCCAGAGGTGCTCTCTGAATCGCTCCGCAAGTAGGCGGCCTGTCTCCCCAATATAGAGGAGGCCACACCGGCTGCAGCGGATGCAGTAGATGATGTGGGTGGAGGTGCAGGTGAATCTGTGGCGGATATGGAAGTTTCCTTTGGAGCCTTGGAGAGAAGTGAGGGGGGAGGTGTGGGCGCAAGTCTTGCACCTCCTGCGGTTGCAAGGGAAGGTGCCGGGAGTGGAGGTTGGGTCGGTGGGGGGTGTGGATCTGACAAGGGAGTCGCGGAGGGAGTGGTCTCTACGGAAAGCTGATAGGGGAGGGGAGGGAAATATATCCTTGGTGCTGGGGTCTGTTTGGAGGTGGCGGAAGTGACGGCGGATGATGCGCTGTACATGGAGATTGGTGGGGTGGTAGGTGAGGACCAGTGGGGTTCTGTCCTGGTGGCGGTTGGAGGGGCGGGGCTCAAGGGCGGAGGAGCGGGAAGTGGAGGAGATGCGGTGGAGGGCACCGTCGACCACGTCGGGGGGGAAATTGCGGTCCTTGAAGAAGGAGGCCATCTGTGTTGTACGTATTTTGAACTGGTCCTCCTGGGAGCAGATGCGGCGGAGACGAAGGAATTGGGAGAATGGGATGGCGTTTTTACAGGGGGCAGGATGGGAGGAGGTGTAGTCCAGGTAGCTGTGGGAGTCGGTTGGTTTGTAGTAGATGTCCATGTTGATTCGGTCGCCTGAGATAGAAACAGAAAGGTCTAGGAAGGGGAGGGAGGAGTCCGAGACTGTCCAGGTGAATTTGAGGTCGGGGTGGAAGGTGTTAGTGTAGTGGATGAACTGTTCAACCTCCTCGTGGGAGCACGAGGTAGCGCCGATACAGTCATCAATGTAGCGAAGGAAAAGATGGGGGGTGGGGCCAGTGTAGTTGCGGAAGATGGATTGTTCCACATACCCTACGAAGAGGCAGGCATAGCTGGGGCCCATGCGGGTGCCCATGGCTACTCCTTTTGTTTGGAGAAAGTGGGAGGATTGGAAAGAAAAGTTGTTCAGGGTGAGGACCAGTTCGGTCAGTCGAAGGAGGGTGTCGGTGGAAGGGTACTGGGTGGTACGGCGGGAAAGGAAGAAGCGGAGTGCTTTGAGTCCTTCGTGATGGGGGATGGAGGTGTACAGGGACTGGATGTCCATGGTGAAGATGAGGCGTTGGGGACCGGGGAAGCGGAAATCCTGGAGGAGGTGGAGGGCGTGGGTGGTGTCACGAACGTAGGTGGGGAGTTCTTGGACTAATGGGGACAGGACCGTGTCGAGGTATGCCGAGATGAGTTCGGTTGGGCAGGAGCAGGCTGAGACGATGGGTCGTCCGGGGCAGTCAGGTTTGTGGATTTTGGGCAGGAGGTAGAAACGGGCGGTGCGGGGTTGTGGGACTATGAGGTTGGAGGCGGTGGATGGGAGGTCCCCTGAGGTGATGAGGTTATGGATGGTCTGGGAGATGATGGTTTGGTGGTGGGGGGTGGGGTCATGGTCAAGGGGAGGGTAGAAGGAGGTATCTGCGAGCTGGCGTTTGGCCTCAGCGGTGTAAAGGACCAGTTCAAAACACGTACAACACAGATGGCCTCCTTCTTCAAGGACCGCAATTTCCCCCCCGACGTGGTCGACGGTGCCCTCCACCGCATCTCCTCCACTTCCCGCTCCTCCGCCCTTGAGCCCCGCCCCTCCAACCGCCACCAGGACAGAACCCCACTGGTCCTCACCTACCACCCCACCAATCTCCATGTACAGCGCATCATCCGCCGTCACTTCCGCCACCTCCAAACAGACCCCAGCACCAAGGATATATTTCCCTCCCCTCCCCTATCAGCTTTCCGTAGAGACCACTCCCTCCGCGACTCCCTTGTCAGATCCACACCCCCCACCGACCCAACCTCCACTCCCGGCACCTTCCCTTGCAACCGCAGGAGGTGCAAGACTTGCGCCCACACCTCCCCCCTCACTTCTCTCCAAGGCTCCAAAGGAAACTTCCATATCCGCCACAGATTCACCTGCACCTCCACCCACATCATCTACTGCATCCGCTGCAGCCGGTGTGGCCTCCTCTATATTGGGGAGACAGGCCGCCTACTTGCGGAGCGATTCAGAGAGCACCTCTGGGCCACCCGGACGAACCAACCCAACCACCCTGTAGCACAGCATTTCAACTCCCCCTCCCACTCCACCGAGGATATGCAGGTCATTGGACTCATCCACCGCCAAACCACAACAACGCGACGGTCGGAGGAGGAGCGTCTTATCTTCCGACTGGGAATCCTCCAACCACAGGGGATGAACTTGGACTTCACCAGTTTCTTCATCCCCCCTCCCCCCACCTTGTCTCAGCCGAATCCCTCCAGCCCGGCACCGCCTTCCTGACCTGCAGTCTTCTTCTTGACCTCTCCGCCTCCATCCTACTCCGACCTATCACCCTCACCTTGACCTCTTTCCACCTATCACATTTCCAA
Organism: Chiloscyllium plagiosum; assembly: GCF_037043375.1. Classification (NCBI taxonomy): domain Eukaryota; kingdom Metazoa; phylum Chordata; class Chondrichthyes; order Orectolobiformes; family Hemiscylliidae; genus Chiloscyllium; species Chiloscyllium plagiosum. The sequence continues at coordinate 6,780,062 of NW_028270164.1, forward strand.
CGCCCCTCCTCCAAGTCCCTCCTCCCTACCTTTTATCTTCTCCTGCTGAACACTCTCTGCTCATTCCTGAAGAAGGGCCTGTGCCCGAAACGTCGAATCTCCTGTTCCCTGGATGCTGCCTGACCTGCTGTGCTGTTCCAGCAATAAAGTTTCAACTTTGATCTCCAGCATCTGCAGACCTCACTTTCTCCTCGAAGGTCTCTCCCCTGTGCCAATCACCTGCTCTTCCTGATGTCTTCCCTGCTGTTTCCCAGAGAGGGGTAAAATTCAACCCCATGTAGCCACAGAGGGAATTACCATATATACTCGTGTAAAAGTCAATCTCATGTAAAAGTCAACCCCTTATTTTTGGCCAAAAAATCTTGTATTTTCCATATATCTCATGTAAAAGTTGATCCTACTATATTGCATTATAAACCTCTTACAAAGCAAACTGCATGTTCCTATTTACCCACTTTAAAAAAAATCACATTCATTCATTCATACCGGTATCTCTACCCATCGCTCTTTGCATCCCTATTCATTCATAACTCTATTCAGCTCATTCGGTTTACTGCAGCACACTTTGATTGATTCATTCATTCATACTGGGACTTATTGCACTTTGTTCACTATACATCCAAAAATTAATATCGTTAAAAAATTAATCTTTTTAATTGTTCCATTATATCTGAATAAAAGTGAGCTACATATATCTTTAATTCTTTGACAAATTTGTTAACATTGTTGATGTTTGTTACATCCAAGTATAAATGGAAGGGAAACGGAAGAATTTGGTGGGAACGTTCAAGACGCTTCCACATTCAGAATTTAATAAATGTTTCATTTTAAGAGTGCCATTATACCAGGCCATGACGATATTGAACAGTGTGATTTTGCCGGATTTCAATTAATCTTTGGCTTGTTAAATTTTCATACCAGTATAAATAAAAATTACTACCAATAATTCATTCTTGTTTTTCTGTTTTTTTTCCACTAATTACCTTTACTGTAATTCATTGTGTTTTTCTTCTTTACCCAGGATTAATTGAGTGATTAAATTGACTTCTGCTAATAATATGGTATTTCAAACTGCAGCATGAATTTTCAGCCCCTCAAAACTAGTGCCTGAGTAATAGTCGACCCTATAAATTGAACCTTGTCTAAAAAATTTGACTTTTACATGAGTATATACGGTAACCCTGAATATTCAACCTGAAGTGTAACTGTGCAACCCATTGAATCAAACAGCCTAATACCAAACACAACAGGCCAATGGATCACGTATTAATATTGGGCCAAGACTGTCACTCATACCCAGATGTTTGCTTGGAACATGAAAACAGAAATAAATGATTTTTAGTCCATACAGCCAATCCTGCAATTCAATAGGATCATGGCTAATTGAATACTCAGTGATTTTTATCCCACCCCATCCCCATAACTCTGTGCATCCCCGATAATCAGTAATCTCCCAATCACTATCCTAAACAGACTCAAAGGCTGAGCTTCCACAGCTCACTGGGTTAGACAAATCCAAAGGTCACAACCTTCTGAATTAAGAACAATCTCCTGACCTTCCCCCTGAGCGACATTCCCCATTATTTTTAAATTGCACTCACTAGTTCTATACTCCTTAACCAGAGGAAACATTTTCCCTCTATCCACCCTGTCTATCCATTTAAGTATTTTGTAAGTTTTCATTATTTGAACCTTGACAATAGAGGCTCAGTTTTCCCAATCTCTCCTGTAGGCCAGTGTTGATGTCCTGCAAACATATTGCCAACCCACCTTTGATGAATTTCGGATTTTCTTGTTTTAATTCTCGAGTTGTTTGGAATTTATTCTTCGTTCCTCAGCAACTTTGCAGAAGGTGACAGTGAATCACCTTCATGAGCCGCTGTGTGAAAGGGAAGTGCTAATCCTACTGTATGTATCCAGGATCCTGTCCCAGTAACATTGAAGCAATGGGTCTTGTCAGAATTATTCCTGAAGAAGGGCTTATGCCCGAAACGTCGATTCTCCTGTTCCCTGGATGCTGCCTGACCTGCTGCGCTTTTCCAGCAACACATTTTCAGATCTTGTCAGAATTATCCATATTCTGACAAGAATATGGATAAAAGTGTGAACACAAGCAAATTTCAAACGATGTAACTTGAAAAGGAGTAGGAAATTGCAGGATTATAAGGAAGGTGTAATGGGATTGGTTAGATGGGTCTTCCCAGAAGCTCATGGAGCACAGTGGACCAAATAGGACGCAAGATTTTGTGATTCAACACCGCAATAGTCAAGCAAATTGCAAATTACCAGGTTATGACTGGAAGAAGAAGCATCTGAAAATCTGTCAATTCTTTCTGTAAGAGGCTTGAAAGAATAACTGATAAACGATGACAGTAAAGGTCAGAGGATAGGAATAGGCACAATGAGCAAATAGTTTATCAACTATGTGAAGCAATATATTGGTTTCTGTACTGCTAGGACCATAGGCTTGTCATCTGTGGAGTATTATTGATACACACTGAATAAATTGGATCTAATGCTAATTTAATCTCCAGTAACTTTATTTCAGTGCTTTCTTTTTAACATTCTTTTAGGGGGTGTGAGTGTTACTGGCTGGGCATCATTAATTGCCCCTCCGAGGTACAGATGAGCTGCCTTCTTGAATCACTGCTGTCTGTGTGGTGGAAGTGCACCCACAATACACTTAAGGAAGGAGTTTCAGGATTTTAATGCAGCGACAGAAAGGAAAGGTGAGAATGTTTCACAACAAGACGGGATATATCTTAGAGAACTTGAAAGTGGTGGTGTTCCCTTGTGCCTCCTTCCCTTGTTCCTCTCGATGGTAGATGTTGTGGGATGGAAAGACAATGCCAAAGAGCCTTGGACATTGCGCATGGGGGTCAGTTGCCTGGATTGCAATGCTGAGTAATTCTAACAGTGTGGTTTGAATTTCCACACCAGCTGACGTTACTGTGAACAGACTCTCCTTCACAACCCATGAGACTATAAGACATAGGAGCAGAAATTAGATCATTCAGCACATTGAGTCTACAGTGCCAATCATAGCTGATAAGATTCTCAACCCCATTCTCCCACTTTCTCCCTGAAACCCTTGATCCCCTTAATACTCAAGAATCTATCTATCTCTGTCTTAAATATATTCAATGACCTTCTCTCCATAGCCTTCTTTGGCAATGAATTCCATAGATTCACTACTCTTTGGCCGAAGAGATTTCTCCTTATCTCCGTTCTAAAAGGTCTTCTGTTTACTCTAAGGCTGTGCCCTCAGGTCTTAGTCTTTCCTACTAATGGAAACATCTTCCCAACATCTACTCTGTCCATTCAGTATTCTGTATGTTCCAAATAGATCCCCCCTTATCCTTCTAAACTCCTTCAAGTATAGGTCTAAAATCCTTAAATGTTCTTCATATGTTAAGCTTTCCATTCCTCCTCTGAACATGTTCCAGGGGCAATATATGTTTCCTGAGATATGGGAAAAACTGCGCACAATACTCCAAATGTGGTCTCACCAGAGCCTTATAGAGCCCCATACGTACATCTCTGCTTTTATATTCAAGTCCTCTCAAAATAAATGGCATAATTGCATTTGCCTTCCTAACTACTAACTCAACCTGCAAGTTTACCTCGAGAGAATCCTGGACTAGAACTTTCAAGTCTCTTTGCATTTCAGACTTCTGAATTTTCTCCCCATCTAGAAAATAGTCTGTGCCTCTATTCTTCCTACCAAAGTGCATAACCTCACACTTACATTGTACTCCATCTGCCACTCTCCTCATCTGTGTGAATCCTTCTGTAGCCTCCCCACCTCCTCAATGCCATCTGTCCCTCTATCTATCTTTGTATCATCTGCAAACTTAGCCAGAATGCCCTCGGTCCCTTTATCCAGATCATTGATGTATGAAGTGAAAAACTGTCATCCCAACACTGAGCCTTGTGAAACACCATATGTCACCGACTGCCATCTTGAGAAGGACCCTTTTATCCCCACTCTCTGCCAGACAGCCAAGCTTCTATCCATGTTTGCACTTTGCCTCTGACACCATGAGCCCTTACCTTACTCAGTAGCCTCCTGTGTGGCATCTTGTCAAAGTCTCCTTGAAGTCCAGGGAGTTAACATTCATTGGTTCTCCTTGATCTAACGTGCTCGCTACTTCCTCAAAGAATTCTAGTAGATTTGTCAGGCATGACCTCTCATTAAGGAAGCCATGCTGACTTTGCCCTATTTTACCATACTCTTCTAAGTATTCAGAAATCTCATCCTTCACAATGGATTCCAGGATCTTACTCACAACTGAGGTTAGACTAACCTTACACTCAGGTTAAGCAACCACCAGTTGCCTCTCTCTAATAACAGAGTCAGGGCAAGCAGAGTTTACTTCTATGTATGGTATACTTAGTTGATACTGTGCATTGGTGGTGCAGAGATTGAATGCTTAAAGTATTGGACGTAATGCCCATCAAAAAAGAAGCCTTCTCAAGAGTTGAGTGTTGGGTGCACTCATCCAATTAAGTGGAGATAATTCCATCAAAATCTTGATATGTATTTTATAGATCGTGGATAGGCTTTGGGAAGTCAGGAGGTGCGTTATTCGCTTGAGAATTCCCAGTGTCTGATCTTTCCTTGCAGCTGCAGTGTTTGTATGGCGGGTCCAGTTCATTTTATGTTCATTAATCTGTTAATTTCTGTTCAATCCCTTTGGACGTTAATACTGGAGGATTCACTGTTGTAATGCCATTGAGTTTCAAGGGGAGATGGCTAGATTCTCCCTTGTTAAGAATGGTCATTGCCTGGCACTTGTGGGTTGCAAATGTTACCTTTCAGTGATCAGCCTCGATATTGTTCACGTCTTGCTGCGCAGAGTGAGTTGAAGAGTGAGGTGACACACTTAGGTAGGAAGAACATTGAAAGACAGTGTTAAATAGGAAATACAAGTCTAAAGGGGACTCAGGAGCATAGTGACCTTGGTGTGTATGTGCACAGATTATTGGACATAGCAGGACAGGTGGAGAGAGCAGGTAATAAAGCATACAGTGTCCTCAGCTTTACTAATGGGGACAGGGAGTAAAAGAGCAAGGAGGTGATGTTGAACTTGTACCATCAACCTGTTCAGAGACTTATTACACACCTATGGAGCAGGACCTGAACCTGGGTCCCCCCAGTCCAGGGATAGGGACATAACCACTGCACCACAAGAGAGGCGCCCAAAAATATTCCTGAATACACTCTAGGACATTCTACACCAATCATTTATTTATATATTTTCACATTGACCTATTCAGTGGTGTTATTGCACACCTCTGGAACAGGTGGAACTTGAACCCAGATCTCTTGGTTCAGGAGTATGGACACTACCACTGCACCACAAGCATTAGACCTCTGCTAGGCTACTGTGTACAGTTGTGGATGCACGCTATAGGAAAGATACATTGGGGAGAGTGCAGAAACATAGGGCCTCAGTTTAATAATTAATCCAAAAAGCAGCCCCTCTGACTCTTGCAGTGCTGCACTGGGAATATCAGCTTGGATTTGGTGCCCAGAGACAAATAAACTGCAGGTGCTGGAATCCAAAGTAGACAAACAGGAGGCTAGAAGAACACAGCAAGCCAGGCAGCATCAGGAGATGGAGAAGTCAATGTTTCGGGCATAATAGTCCTGAAAAAGCTTCCTGTTTGTCTACTTTGGATTTGGTACCCAAGTCTGTTGAGTAGGAATGGAACCCACAATCCTCAGGACATTGTCAGGACGGAAGAGAGTTCAAGAGGCTTAGAGAGGGTGTTTCAAGTTAGGAAACAGAACCCTCATTCATCAATCACAAAGCAATTAAAATCAGGGATCCTTCCGACACCAGAATTAAAATTAATCCTTTTTGACTTTAGCGAGATCAGGACAACAATAAATAATGTGAAAGGCATTAACGAGACTTGGCAGCAAAATAAACAAGAAATATATGATGGATGCATTAATCTGCTTCAGTTCTGTGCCAGTGAGGAGCCAATGTTGAAGAGAATGCAGGTCAGTGAGTCACATGTACAGTATTCAAAAGCCCTCATCCCAACCCACACTCCCCCTCCCCCTCCACCTTGCTGTGAATGTGATGAATTCTCCCTTATGTTGTGCAAAGTAAATCACAAAGGGCTGACTGTTCTTTAGTTCCAGCATTAGGTCAATTGAGTCAGGATTGAATTTGCCAGACTCATGAGAGGAAAGCTATCAAATCCTGATTATTGGGTCAGCTGGAGGTTGATGAGGTGCAGAGCCATTTCGTCCAGGTTGCACTCATTATGCCTTTTAGAATCTAATCCTCGCTGTGCAGGGTATATCGGCAGCAGTGACCTCCTCCACTCCTGCTCACGTGGCACGGATAACAGCTATAAATAGACTGAAGGGACCCATCTCCCAGGGAATAGAGGAAATGAGAAAAGAGTAAATAACTACATAATCAATGCAGTTCCTGACACAAATATTGAACAAGGAGAGATTCCCGTGAAGGAAATATGTACTGCTACATATCTTCTCAAGATACCCAATGCATTGGGTGGGAGATTGTTACTATGGCTACATGCCAAGATTGACAAGCAGGACAAATCAATAATTGATACTGCAAAAATATCAGGCAGTGGTGACTGTCAGGTTTTCTTTAGAACAACACATGCTGGTCAAGTGAAAAATTCTTTGAGAAAAAAATATCATTTCAACTTGCTCCAAAATGTAAGAGCTTCCCGAGAACACTGCCCCTCCCAACTGTAAACATGCCGCAAATATTGCCTCTACGTAGAAATGGGGCTTTTTCACAGTCTTCATCAATACATAGCAATAGGTAGGGTGAAGTTTGGAAGGCGTCCTCCTGACCCCTCTCACGGTGGTTCAAGGGAATGTTGGGCATTAATGTAATAAGATGAATTTTTCTGCGTCTTGTTGACTGCTTTGCAATGTTGGCAGCTTTGGTCTCTTGTGTATCGCCCTAATCCTGCATTCCACCATTGGTGGGCATACCTCACCTCCAACTAATGAATATGGTGAATATTCCTTCCTGCTGGGGAGTCATTCATGAGGGTCATCAATTTAAAATTGTCATTGCCCGAGAAATGTCTTCCTCCAGGAATTGGTAGAAATGTGGAAAGCTTCCCCATCTGAATTGGTTAGGGTGAAAAGAGTTGCCAAGTAAAGGGAAAACTAAGTAGCTGTTTGAAAGAGAGCAAAGTACAAGACCATGAGGTGAAAGCATTGGATTGGTTTTGGGTTGACTTGCAATCAAGCTGACACAGACTCAATCTGCCAAAGAGCCTCCCTTAGTGGAGGAAAACCTGATACTAGTCAGAAGAGTGAACATAGATAGATCATACTTTAAAAAAAAACTGTCAAACAAGGTTTTAATCAATAACAATAACACTGCAAAATATCCTCCAAGGCCATCAATGCAATGTGGGGGTGGACAATTGACAGTAAACAGTGTCAGTGAAGGGGATCAAGGCGGTGTTGAATGGGTTGACTTGGAAAAAGACAGGTAGTCAGGGGGTTTTCCAGAAAACATTGCACAATGTCTTCAGATTCTGCCCCACTCCAGAGACTTGAACACATGACTTAGACTGTTCATGGAATTACAATGCAAGCAAATGGATCATCTACGTTTGCTACAACAACGAAAACACTTCAGTTAGCAGCTCATTGGCTGGGAAAGATTTTGAGATATCCTAAGGCCATGTAAGATGTACCTGAAGTACAAGCTGTCCTTTCTTTTAGTGTTGCTGACCAAAGATATGAAAAATTCTGTTGATTTGTTCCAGTAAACTTGCATAGAGATTTGTCCATGATTTTATATTACACTGGCATTAAAATAGTCTCTTACCTTCCTCATACTTGTCGAGGTGATGGATGCTGTTTTGCTGATTTAAGCCAGCAGGGTTACCATTGAGCTCTCCCTGAATTACATGAGGGTTAAAGACAGGCTTGTAATAATCCACAGGGAGATGAATGATTTCATCCCATCAGTTTTAACTGGCTCTACTCATAACACCTTAAGGGGGAAAATAAAGTCTTTCATCTGATAGCACCATTGTCATATTCCTATTGTACACGACAGGAATCAGCCTCAATTTAAAATTATGAAATGAATTAACATGGGAGGTGATCGTTTTGCCCATTATGCCTGTCTTGCCTCTTTGTAAAATCTAACCAATTAGCACCTCACCTCCTGCTGTTACCCTATTTCATTGAAACAATTTTTCCATTCAAGTGTGGCAAATCTCAGTGTGTAAGTCAAAACTGTGTATGAGGTGATCCCATTTTTTTTAGACACCAAAATGTATATTAGAGTGATGCTGGAAAAGCACAGCAGGTCAGGCAGCATCCGAGGAGCAGGAAAATCGTCGTTTAGGGCAAAAGCCCTTCATCAGGAATAGATGAAGGGCTATTCCTGATGAAGGGCTTTTGCCCAAAACATTGATTTTCCTTCTCCTCGGATGCTGCCTGAACTGCTGTGCTTTTCCAGCACCACTCTAATCTAGACTCTGGTTTCCAGCATCTGCAGTCCTTGTTTTACCAAAATGTATATGTCTGTCGATATTCTTCGATAAGCAACACTCTCACTCCACCCCATTTCTCAGCTAATAAATGTATGTTAATATGGAGGAATCCTGATTTTGGCTCTTGTTTGTAAACTATGACAAAACCTCCCACACTATCCAATATGATGCTCCACAGAAGACACTTTTTAAAATTCATTTAATGGATGTGGGCATTACTAATAGAGTTGGTGTTTCTTACCCATCGCTAGGTTTTTAAATTCACTTGTGGGATTTTGGGGTCACTGGCTGGGCCTAGCATTTACTGCCTGTCCCTAGTTGTCCCTTGAGAAGGTGGGGGTGAGCAGCCTTCCTGAACCCCTGCAGTCCATGTGCTGTAGGTAGACTCACAATGTCATGGAATTCCAGGAGTTTGACCCAGCGACACTGAACGAATGGTGACATATTTCCAAGTCAAGATGGTGTGTGTCTTGGAAGGGAATGTGCTGATGGTGGTGTTCCCATGTATCTATTGCCCTTGTCTTTTTAGATGGTAGTAGTTGTGGGTTTGGAAGGTGCTGTCTAAGGATCTTTGGTGAATTTCTGCAGTGCATCTTGTAGATAGTACACACTGCTGCTACTGACTGTTGGTGATGGAGGGAGTGGATGTTTGCAGATGTGGTGCTGATCAGGTGGGGGGCTGCTTTGTCCTGGATGGTGTTGAGCGTTTTGAATGTTGTTGGAGCTGCACCCATCCAGGCAAGTGGGGAATATTCCATCACATTGTAGATCGTGGACACAGTTTGTGGAGGCAGGGGATGAGTCATTCACCATAGTATTCCGAGCATCTGACCAGCACTTGTTGCCACTATGTTTATATGGGCAGTGCAGTTTAGTGTTTGATCAATGGTAACCCCAAGGATGTTGATAGTGGGGAATTCAGAGATGTTGATACCATTAAATGTCAAGGAGAAATAATTGGATTCTGTTTTGTTACAGGTGGCCATTGCCTGGCAGTAATGCAGCATGAATGTTCCTTGCCATCTATGGGCACAAACTCGATAGGGTCGAGGTGTTGCAGCTGCTATAGTATCTGAAGAGTCATGAATGGTGCTGAACATTGTGCTATCACCAGCAAATATTCCCCTTCTGGCCTTCCGATGTAGGGAATGCTGTTGATGAAGCAGCTGAAGGTGGTTGAGCCAAGGGCACTACCCTGAGGAACTCATGCAGAGATGCTCTGGAGCTGACGTGACTGACCTCATATCAGTAGTAGTATCAAGAATTATAGGGAAAGGGCAGGAAAATGGAAGTGAGGAGTGTCGTCAGACCAGCTATGATCCTATTCAATGGTGTAGAATGTTCAAAGGGCAAAATGGGATGACTTCTATTCCTATTTCTAAAGGTTTTATGGCTAACCATAACCATTCTCCATTCTATTAGGTATGGCTCATATCAGCAGAGAGCTTTTCCCCATTCTCATTGACTGCCATTTTGTTAGGGCTCCTTGAGGCCACACTTGGTTGAATGCTGCCTTGATGTCAAAATTTGATGAGAAGATTGTTTTTCTCTCAAAAGATGATGAGTCTGTGGAACTCTATTCCCAAGAGAGTGGAGGATTCTGGGTCATTAAACTGATTCAAGGCTAAGTTAGAGATATTCTTGATGACGAGGGGAGTTAAAGAATGTCTGGGAGTAAACAGGAAGGTAAGATTGAGGCCACAACCTGATCAGCCATGATCTGACCAAATGGCAGAGCTAGCCTTGAAGGGCTGAATGGCCTACGCTTGCTGCTAATTTGTATGTTGATATGAAATAGAGATGTCCAGAAGCTTTGTCAAAGAGCTAGCTTCTGAGGACTGACGATTAAGGCTGACATGGAGCCAATGAAACTAAGTAAGGATGGTATCAACAAGAGGAGTTAGGGGGCAAAGGTGAATATATGGAGTTAGGCGAAGGATTGTGCATAATCTCATTGGAATATTTTGGTGAATCCTCCTTTTTCTAAGTGTCAATTTGTCTGTAAAGAGATGCAGGAGTAGACATTCATCTTCAATGCTGGCAGAGAAAGGGATTGTCTCACATTTACTCTATTGGAGGTTTTTATGAAGTCAAAAGTCACATGACACCAGATTATAGTTTAACAGGTTTATTTGAAATCACAAGCTTTCGGAGCACTGCCCCTTTGTCATTTGACGAACCACTTCAACCGATGAAAGAACAGCGCTTCGAAAATGTCTGATTTCAAACAAACCTGTTGGATGATAACCTGGTGTCGCATGACTTGACTTTGTCCAGGAGAAAGTGAGGTCTGCAGATGCTGGAGATCAAAGTTGAAACTTTATTGCTGGAACAGCACAGCAGGTCAGGCAGCATCCAGGGAACAGGAGATTCGACGTTTCGGGCACAGGCCCTTCTTCAGGAATGAGCAGAGAGTGTTCAGCAGGAGAAGATAAAAGGTAGGGAGGAGGGACTTGGAGGAGGGGAGTTGGAAATGTGATAGGTGGAAAGAGGTCAAGGTGAGGGTGATAGGTCGGAGTAGGATGGAGGCGGAGAGGTCAAGAAGAAGACTGCAGGTCAGGAAGGCGCCACACCGGCACCTACATCTTAAAGTTTTATGATTTTCTACTGTACCTCTAGGTCTTGCTCATTAATCTGATTGAGAGCTCAGCCATTGTCTTATTTACCCAATCTTTGTGAGCCAATCTCAGAGTTTGGCCATTGTCCCATTGCCCGATTCAGTCCCATTGAATTCAAAACTGAAATGAATATCAGATGGAGTGTCAGCACCACTACGCTATCCACATCTATCTTGTAGTTTGTGGATATGTGTGAGGTGGTGAGGAGCATGTGAGAGTGGAGAGTCTGAGGGCCCACAAGCGTCTCCTTCCTCATGCTGTGGGTGACACTTATAGATGTCATCTTTTTACCATTCTTGAACGCCCCCTCAGGTGACTCAAACTAATATGCTGACATCTTTACAGCATCAAAATGACTTTCTCCACTGCATCTTGTAGGAGTTTGCAGGCACCGTATTGTTAAACATTTCATTGTGTGGCGGTCTCAAGGATGTTTGTGACAGATGTAATAAGCTGCTCAAGGATGAAGAAATACGTTTTCTTTGAAATAAGCTGTTTCAAGTTTTATTTTTAGATCCAGCCCTTTCAGCCATAGGACAAGAACAAGGTGAGAGGAGGCATCACCTCTCAGTCTGGGAGAACTGCTGATCATTGCACACACACTCCCAGCTCCACATCTTTTTATATCCTGCAATACTTTAACAGGCAAACATGCTATTTCCACTGTCTTCATTTGATTTTAAATCTGGTTTACATTTCACTAGTTTGAGCTGTGCAAATTGATAACAGCTGCATGTACGCATTATCTTGACCCAGATGGATCCCTAACCACACAAAGACACAAACACATAGATAGACACACACACACACAAGGATACACAGAGACAACTACAAAGGCATACAGTCACAAAACAGCACAAACACACACATGCATACACAAAGCTACACATGCCCAGATATGTGCAAACACACACAATGATACACATGCACATATAGACGCATATACACACATGCACAGAAAGATACTTAAATACAGACAGACACACAGAGACATGTATGCACACACACACACACAAAGATGCACACGTAAATACACACACAAGGATACACACGCACAGACAAATGAACACACACACACAAGGATACATATATACACTCAGATGCATACACACATGCACATAGACACACACACACAGACACACTTTTAGACAGATTCACACATACATTGATAGACATGCACACAGATGCGCACACACAGTTACATATAGACACACATAAACAGATGTGGATATCCAGACACACATAGACATGTAACATTGGTACATGCACATATAGATGCACACACACATATATATATATGTACAATTGGACACATACATAGACACTCAGATGTACACTCAGGCACACAGGAACTGGACACAAGAACATAAGTACACACACACACACACACACACACACACACACACACACACACACACACACACACACACACACACACACACACACACACACACACACACACACACACACACACACACTGGATTCAACACATCCCTAACCACACAGATATAGACACACACACATGCACACACAGAAAAATGTTCACTGAACACACATGTACACATAGATGCTTACACATATATGGACAGCACACACCCTTATCTTACACACATATACACCTCTCCTCACCAGCAGCACTCCTAACCCAAGCCTGTACACTTCTCACAGATATATACACACAAACATAGCCTAAAACCTACAGCCATCCCACACATCCAACACCTCTCCACACACACAATTACAGAAACAATTGTATGCACCATTCCCAAACTATCACACACTGATGTATTGGGCAGTAAGAGATGCCATTATCTCTTGAATCAAATAATTTTTGGTTCAAATCTCACTCCAAGGACTTAATGATACCTCTTTAAGCTAACATGCCCAGTGTGGTGCTGAGGGGGTGCTCTGCCGTCAGGGGTACAGCCTTTTTTTGTTTAAATAAATGTTAAATTGAGACCCCTCTCAGATGGCATTCTTTTAAAAAGGAGCTTTGGAATTCTCTCCAATATTTAATTAATATCAGTCAAACATTATCTGATTATTGTCACATTGCTATTTGTTGGAGTTTGCAGCGTGTAAATTGGTCGCTGAGTTTCCAACATTACAACAACAACTACACTTCAATAGTAGTTCACTGGCTGTAACGGACTTATGGTCATGAGAGGTGTTATGTAAATGAAATACTTCTTTTCTTTATGCATATAACCAAAGCATCCATTATTAATTAACACTGAAATGAGATGAAATACCATCAGCCAGAGAGTGGTGAGCCTGTGGGATTTTCTGCCACAGAACGTGGTTGGGGTCAAAACTTTGAATGTTTTCAAGAAGGAGTTATAAGTAGTGGTGAGAGCTGAAAGGATCAAAGAGTATGGGGGAGAAAGTGGGAACAGGGGATTGAGTTGCATGATCAACCATGATCATAATAAATAGTGGAGCAGGCACAAGGGCCTTTTCCTGTTCCTAAATTCTATATTTCTGTGTTTGTAATGAGCCAGCTACAGGAAAAGAAGACTCATGGTAGTCAAATTCTCACAAGGCAATCAGAACTTCATCACCTCCCACCTCCACATTGAAGATCTTGCTGTACGCATGTGGAACTTGATGGACAGAGATAGAAAGGATTGGACGAAAATGCCAATTGTCTGATCATACTTTAGAATAGAACCCCAACACTGTGGAAGCAGGCCATTTGGCCTATTAAGCCTGCACCGATCCTCTACAGAGCAACCCACACCCTTACCCTATACCAATAATCCTGCATTTCCCATGGTGAATCCACCTAATCTGCACATCTTTGGTGCGGTAGGAGGAAACCAGAACACCAGGAAGAAATCCACTCAGACGTGGAGAGAATGCAGAAACTCCATACTGACAGTCATCTGAGGCTGGATTTGAACCTGAGCCCCTGGAGCTGTGAGGCAGCAATGCTAACCACTGAGCCACTGTGTCACTCCTAGAAAAAAAATATAATTACCTCTATAGATGTTGCCTCTGCCTCATGTGCTGTCTTCCATGGACTTAACTACAAGGAAGCGTTTGTAACCTCGACAGTGAGTAATAGGAGGGAAATGTAAGGGGGAAGAGAAGGGAAACAGAATGGGTCATTGCTGATGGCCTGCGATGAATTCAACTTGCTGCTTTTAGGCTTTGTTTAGTTTTCCAACACAAGGAACAGCCTCAGGGAATGGCTGGGAACTGAATAGATCACATCTAGCTCTATGCCCAGGGTTTGAATATAAGTAACAAGAATCCATCTGCTTAAATAACAGAGTTTAAAGAAAAATACATATAACTGTGCATTACACAATGACAGATTCAAATGGGAAGGCCCCAGGGTAGGAATGATTTGTCATAGGGACAGACCGGTCTCGATTGCTGCACACGGGGATATAAAGTGGGAATTGTTTGCGGAAGATTCCTTCAGCATCTCTCAGGCTAATTGTGATTGTTGAAACTCAAAGGACAAATCGTTTGTTGCTTTTCACAGTAATGTCAACACTCCATTCCACCCTCACTCTCTCGACTTCCCAACCAGCTTCATAGCCTGAGACCCAATGGCAGCTGAAGATTTGTCTTCAAAATCAAAAATCTGAACCACAAGTTTCTCATGAATTTATGGTGACTCCTTTCTGTGTGGGATGAAGGACTGAGTCAGCCAGAAAGAGCTCATGGATCTCTTTCAATCAATCAACCAACTTATCTAAGGTGGCTCAGTGGTTAGCACTGCTGCCTCACAGCACTAGGGACCTAGGGTTTGATCTCAGCCTTGGGCGACTGTCTGTGTGGAGTTTGCATATTCTCACCGTGTCTGTGTGGGCTTCCTCTGGGTGCTCTGGTTTCCGCCCACAGTCCAAAGATGCGAAGGTTATGGTGGATTGGCCATGCCATAGTAGCCAGGGATGTCTGTTCTGGATGGGATTGTGAGGGGCTGGGAGGTTCCCTGGAGGGTCAGTGCAGACTTAGAGTCATAGAGATGTACAGCATGTAAACTGACCCTTTTGTCCAACTCGTCCATGCTGACTGGATGTCCCACTTGCCAGCACCCGGCCCATATCTTTCCAAACCCTTCCTATTCATATACCCCTCCAGATGCCTTTTCAATGTTGCAATTATACTAGCCTCCACCACTTCCTCTGAAAATGTGTTGCTAGAGAAGCGCAGCAGGTCAGGCAGCATCCAAGGAGCAGGAGAATCGACGTTTCGGGCATGAGCCCTTCTTCAGGAATGAGGAAAGTGTGTCCAGCAGGCTAAGATAAAAGGTAGGGAGGTGGGACTTGAGGGAGGGGCATTAGAAATGCGATAGGTGGAAGAAGGTGAGGGTGATAGGCCGGAGTGGGGGTGGGAGTGGAGAGGTCAGGAAGAAGATTGCAGGTTAGGAAGGCGGTGCTGAGTTCGAGGGATTTGACTGAGACAAGGTAGGGGGAGGAGAAATGAGGAAACTGGAGAAATCTGAGTTTATCCCTTGTGGTTGGAGGGTTCCCAGGCGGAAGATGAGGCGCTCTTCCTACAGCCATCGTGTTGCTATGGTCTGGCGATGGCCTGGCTATGGTCGGGCGATCCATCGCCCGACCATAGCAACACGACGGTTGGAGGAAGAGCGCCTCATCTTCTGCCTAGGAACCC
The DNA here is from genome assembly GCF_037043375.1 of Chiloscyllium plagiosum. Lineage (NCBI taxonomy): Eukaryota > Metazoa > Chordata > Chondrichthyes > Orectolobiformes > Hemiscylliidae > Chiloscyllium > Chiloscyllium plagiosum. The sequence continues at coordinate 6,795,832 of NW_028270164.1, forward strand.
TCCAACCACAAGGGATGAATTCGGATTTCTCCAGTTTCCTCATTTCCCCTCCCCCCACCTTGTCTCAGTCAAATCCCTCGAACTCAGCACCACCTTCCTAACCTGCAATCTTCTTCCTGACCTCTCCGCCCCCACCCCCACCCCAGCCTATCACCCTCACCTTGACCTCCTTCCACCTATCGCATTTCCAACGCCCCTCCTCCAAGTCCCTCCTCCCTACCTTTTATCTTAGCCTGCTGGACACACTTTCCTCATTCCTGAAGAAGGGCTCATGCCCGAAACATTGATTGTCCTGCTCCTTGGATGCTACCTGACCTGTTGCGCTTTTCCAGCAACACATTTTCAGCTCTGATCTCCAGCATCTGCAGTCCTCCACCACTTCCTCTGGCAGCTCATTCCATACACATACCACAGTCTGTGTGAAAAAGTTGCCCCTTGGGTCCCTTTTATATCTTTCCCCTCTCACCCTAAACCCATGCCTTCTAGTTTTGGACTCCCCCACCCCAGGGAAAAGACCTTGTCTATTTACCCTATTCATGCCCCTCATGATTTTATAAACCTCTATAAGGTCACCCCTCAGCCTCTGACCTCCAAGGAAAACTTCCCCAGCCTATTCAACCTCTCCCTGTAGTTCAAATCCTCCAACCCTGATAACATCCTTATAAATCTTTTCTGAACCCTTTCAGGTTGCACAACATCCTTCCGATAGGAAGGAGACCAGAATTGCACACAATATTCCAAAAGTGGCCTAACCAATGTCCTGTACAGCTGCAACATGACCTCCCAATTCCTATACTCAATAAAGGAAAGTATACCTAATGCCTTCTTCACTATCCTATCGACCTACACATTCAAGGGGCAATGAACCTGCACTCCAAGGTCTCTTTTTTCAGCAACACTCTCTAGGACCTTACCATTAAGTGTATAAGTACAGGCTAAATAGTACCTGTCGACACCATAAGGATTCTATGAAAGTGGACCACTCTTCAAATTACGTCACCATTGGTAGGAATGTGAATCTGCTCCTGATCTGTTGCCATTTTGACATGTATCCTCTGTAGCAGCACCCACTGGGTGGAGAGAGCTCTAATGGCTGCTATTTACTGTAGTCCAGGCTCTGACCTTGGAATGTTCTGGCCATGAGAGGAGTAGAGGGAGAGCTAATGGAAAGGTGGGAAAGGTGGGAACTGAATGGGCAAATGAAAAAAATATGCTTGGAGGAGATGGGCAGTGATCATCCAGTGAGGACAGGTTGCAAATATTGCTCCCTGGAGTGTAGTGTGATCTTATAGATATTTTTAAAATCATGAGGGGCATTGATAGGGTGAATAGCAAAAGTCTTTTCTCTGAGGTTGGGGAGTTCAAATCTCAAGGGCACAGATTCATGGATTTCAGGCGAGGGGGGCCCAGATAAAGCATCAGAGCCCAAGCAAAACACTTCCTACTCTGCTTAAACAACACATGAGGACCCAAAAATACTCCACATAAGGCTTCTGCATCAGATTACCAAGTTACCAATTAATATTGAGTACCGTTGAGTCCTGTGGACTATTGCCTCGTGTATGATTAGAATCCCTAGGTGTGGAAACAGGCCCTCCAGCCCAACATGTCCACACTGACCCTTCGAAGAGTAACCCACCCCCCTACATTTACTCCTGACTAATGCAGCTAACACTATGGACAATGTAGCACACTAATCTACCTAACCTGCACATCTTTGGGCTGTGGGAGGAAACCGAAGCACCCGGAGGAAACCCACGCAGACACGGGGAGAACGTGCAAACTCTACACAGACAGTCGCCCGAGGCAGGGACCAAACCTACGTCGCTGGAGCTGTGAGACAGCAGTGCTAACCACTGAGCCACCGTGTTGGCCTAGAGGATTCTAGAGGATTTTTGTTAGATATGATTGTAGGACAGAGAAAGTTCGACCATTCTGATGATTTGCTCACTTCAAGCTGATGCATAAGCACCGGATATCTGAATCAAACATAGAGGATGCTGGAGGAACCTAGCGGGTCTGAGTAAAACCGAGCTAATATTTCGAGTCTGGCTTCAGTCTTCTTCAGGACTGTAATGTCCAAGCAGCTTTGACTGCACACCTTACCACGATGAAGATAGCTGCATCCTAGAAAGATGTTGGAGCATATTTATTATAGAATCCCAAGCTTGGTAACTTCTAATTACAAAGTCCCTAAGACAGTACAAGCAAACTACTTCAACACTGAAACAGAAGTTCTTGCTTTCATTTTTGGAATACAACAATTTCATATGCCCCTCTCTGGCAAGCATTTCATTGTTCATAACGACCACAAGTTGTCAGAAATGACTTGCTGCAAACCTTTCACAAGCTCAGATCCACGAGCTTGCGAGTGAGCCATGTGTGAACCACGTACTAGGGTGGCACAGTGCTGCCTCACAGTGCCAGGGACCCAAGTTCAATTCCAGCCTTAGATAACTGCCTGTGTGGAATTTTCACACTCTCCCCATGTCTGTGTGGGTTTCCTGCCACAGTCTAAAGATGTGCAGGTAAGGTGGACTAACCATGTGGAATGTAGCATTTCAGGGATTGGGTGGGATGCTCTTCAGGAGATTGGTGTGGACTTGATGTGCTAATTGGCCTGCTTCCGCACAGTGGGGATTCCGTGACCAAAACGCCAACTTGTGAAGGGCTGAAGGTGTAATTTAAGGAGCAGTACAGACCAGATGCCCAAATGACCAATTGGTGTCGACTTCCAAGAACAAAGATATTAGAACGACAAGTGGGTATTATTGAGTCTGAACTGGAAAATAATCGCAATACCAATCTCATTTGTTTCAGTTACAGCTGAGCAGAGTGGATTCAGTGAGATTCATCAGGCAATGGTTAGCTGCAGAAGCTCAAAAAGATCACCAGCAGGTGACCTCAATGGATCCAATCGATCCCTGCACAAAATGAAATCCGAAAGAACTGCGGATGCTGTAAACCAGAAACAAAAACAGAAGCTGCTGGAAAAGCTCAGCAGGTCTGGCAGCTCTGTGAAGGGAAATCAGAGTTAACGTTTCGGTCCAGTGACCCTTGCTCAGAATGCCAGATCTGCTAAGCTTTTCCAGCAATTTCTGTTTGAGATCTCTGAGTGACAATGTTCCTTCCGGTCATTTACGGATACACATGCACTTTCTTAGAATGGAATCCTCAAAAGCAAAGAAGTCATAATTTTGCAAACTCTATACCAAGACATGTTAGACGAGGTACACATACATAGTTATACAGGCAGAAAATGCTGAGAGACTGGAATGTGTGACTCTAGACATTGGCCCGGCATGAATAAGGACACCGATCACATGATCGAGTCATGTGAAAATGGCTTAATTTGATCAACCACAATAATCAAGAATTCTTCTCCCTCTATGTGGGATTTCCTCTCAACCATGCTGCAAGATTGCCACTGATATTTTCCAGAGACAACGGGCGTGAGTGCATTCTGGAGTGTAAAAACAATGACTGCAGATGCTGGAAACCAGATTCTGGATTAGTGATTCTGGAAGAGCACAGCAGTTCAGGCAGCATCCAAGGTTTGGTTTGTGAAATAGTCATACTCCAGAATGTGGATTAGTGATTCTGGAAGCACACAGCAGTTCAGGCAGCATCCAAGGAGCTTCGAAATCGACGTTTTGGACAAAAGCCCTATTATTCGTGATGAAGGGCTTTTGCCTGAAACGTCGATTTCAAAGCTCCTTGGATGCTGCCTGAACTGCTGTGCTCTTCTAGCACCACTAATTCACATTCTGGAGTGTGACTATTTCACAAACCAAACGGTTTGTGTCATAATGGTCCACAGTACACCAATGCACTTTCCCAAGACAGGTGCAGGAAACATAGAACATAGAACATAGAAGAATACAGCGCAGTACAGGCCCTTCGGCCCTCGATGTTGCGCCGATCCAAGCCCACCTAACCTACATTAGCCCACTATCCTCCATATGCCTATCCAATGCCCGCTTAAATGCCCATAATGAGGGAGAGTCCACCACTGCTACTGGCAGGGCATTCCATGAACTCACGACTCGCTGAGTAAAGAACCTACCCCTAACATCTGTCCTATACCTACCCCCCCTTAATTTAAAGCTATGCCCCCTTGTAATAGCTGACTCCATACGTGGAAAAAGATTCTCACTGTCGACCCTATCTAAACCCCTAATCATCTTGTACACCTCTATCAAGTCACCCCTAAACCTTCTTTTCTCCAATGAAAACAACCCCAAGTGCCTCAGCCTTTCCTAATACGATCTTTCTACCATACCAGGCAACATCCTGGTAAACCTCCTCTGCATCCGTTCCAGTGCCTCCACATCCTTCCTATAGTATGGCGACCAAAACTGCACACAACACTCCAGATGCGGCCGCACCAGAGTCTTATACAACTGCAACATGACCTCAGTACTCCGGAACTCAATTCCTCTACCAATAAAAGCAAGTACGCCATATGCCTTCTTCACCGCACTATTTACCTGGGTGGCAACTTTCAGAGATCTGTGTACATGGACACCAAGATCCCTCTGCTCATCCACACTACCAAGTATCCGTCCATTAGCCCAGTACCCCATCTTTTTATTACTCTTACCAAAGTGAATCACCTCACACTTAGCTACATTGAACTCCATTTGCCACCTTTCTGCCCAGTTCTGCAGCTTATCTATATCCCGCTGTAACCTGCCACATCCTTCCTCACTGTCTACAGCTCCTCCGACTTTCGTATCATCCGCAAACTTGCTCACCCAACCTTCTAACCCCTCCTCCAGGTCATTTATAAAAATGACAAACAGCAATGGTCCCAAAACAGATCCTTGCGGAACACCGCTAGTGACGGCACTCCAAGATGAACCTTTGCCATCAACTACTACCCTCTGTCTTCTTCCAGCCAGCCAACTCCTAATCCAAACCTCCAACTCACCCTCAATGCCATATCTCTGTATTTTTTGCAGTAGTCTACCATGGGGAACCTTATCAAACGCCTTACTAAAATCCATATACACCACATCTACCGCTTTCCCCTCATCCACCTCCTTAGTCACCTTCTCAAAGAATTCAATAAGGTTTGTGAGGCATGACCTGCCCTTCACAAAACCATGCTGACTATCCTTGATCACATTATTCCTATCCAGATGTTCATAAATCCTATCCCTTACAATTCTCTCTAAGATTTTGCCCACAACAAAAGTGAGACTCACCGGCCCATAGTTACTAGGGTTATCCCTACTCCCCTTCTTGAACAAGGAACTCCCCTTCTTGAACAAGGAATGGGGCAGTCAACCTATTCCCTCTTCACCTCACTATCCTCTGTTGAATTTTCTCATCCAACACGCTGTACAACCTGTAAAATCCACAATCATTAAGCACACTTGCTGAGATTTTTCAACAGCTACGTTAAATCTGTGTGCTACTCCTCCAGACAATTGTTTACTCTCACTGCTGGCTCTTATGCTTGGAATCTCAGTTTGGTATGGAATGAGCTGCCAGAGGAAGTGGTGAAGGCTGGTACAATTCCAACATTTAAAAGACATCTCATGCTGCAGCTTAACAAAACTCTGGTGCGGCCACATTTGGAGTATTGCATACAATTCTGGGCACCACATTATAGGGAGGATGTGAAAGCTTTGGAAAGGGTTAAGAGGAGATTTACTAGGATGTTGCCTGGTATGGAGGGAAGTTCTTACGAGGAAAGGCTGAGGGACTTGAGGCTGTTTTCGTTAGAGAGAAGAAGGTTGAGAGGTGACTTAATTGAGACATATAAGATAATAGGAGGGTTAGATAGGTTGGACAGTGAGAGCCTTTTTCCTCAGATGGCGATGGCTAGCATGAGGGGACATAGCTTTAAATTGAGGGGTGATGGATATAGGACAGATGTCCGAGATAGTTTCTTTACTCAGAGAGTAGTAGGGGAATGGAATGCACTGCCTGCAACAGTAGTAGATTCGCCAACTTTAAGGGCATTTAAATGGGCATTGGATAAACATATGGATGAAAATGGAACAGTGTAGGATAGGTAGGCTTCAGATTGGTTCCACAGGTCGGTGCAATGTCGAGGGTCGAAGGGTCTGTACTGCGTCGTAATGTTCTATGTTCTATGTCTGGATGGGTACATTGATAGGAAGAGTTTAGAGGGATATGGGTCAAATGCTGGCAAATGGGACTAGATTAATTTAAAAAACAAAACTGAGATGATCTGGTCGGAATCACAGTGTTGGTTTTGGATCTTGCTGTGCAGATTTTGGTCACCACATTTCCTACAATACAACAGAGACTATATTTCAAATGTAGCCATTTCACTTACAGACATCCTGAGACTGTGAAAGGCATTGTTAGAAATGAATATATTTGTTTACAAAATAGATGGCTCACCCACACAGATAAAAATAGGTTTAAAAAGGCAGAGGTGGGCAGCTCAGGATAAATTCTCTTGATCTCCAATTGCTTACAGCAAAACTGGCAAAACATTGTTCCAGAACATTTTCAACTTGCACGCAATTTTATGCGAGGCATAAATTGTGCATCGATGTTACAAAGTGTTTTTATAGGCCTTTAAATGTGGTTGACAGATTTTGTACATGTCGATAATGCAGTCTTGAATCAAATACATCTAAGACACAAGATGTTGAAAGGCTCCAATCTTTTAAAAAGTGGATCATTTCATCAATATTATGAAATAAAAGATGGTTAAAATATTTAATGATGTACAAAGAAATATTGATGACCACAACTTGGAACCTTTGCATATCCGCCAGTAATACCCATTTTGTTTCTCCAGGTTATCATTGGGTCTGCTTCAATGTGAACTGACTCCGTGAAGAGCAGTTTTGTTTTGTGGATCAGTCCAAATCCAGCCAGGGAAATCAGGCTCTAGACAGATATATGCTGCTTCATCGAAAACAGTGCTCCCCGCTTTATCTTGATGTGATCCCATTTTGACACCTCACACACTATGTGGCCCAAGGATAGGAAATTATGTCAGGGGACAGTTAAAGAGTCAACTGACATAGTTACTGTCTGGATTGGGGGTGTGTGGGGGTAAATGATTACCGTCTGGAGGTGTATAAAGTTACTGTCTGGATTGGGGGTGTGTGGGGGTAAATGGTTACTGTCTAGATTAAGGGTGTGTGAGGGTAAATGGTTACAGACTGGATTGAGGGGTGTGGGGGTAAATGGTTACTGTCTGGATTAAGGGCGTGTGGGGGTAAATGGTTACTGTCTGGATTGAGGGGTGTGGGGGTAAATGGTTACTGTCTGGATTGAGGGGTGTGGGGGTAAATGGTTACTGTCTGGATTTGGGTGTGTGAGGGTAAATGGTTACAGACTGGATTGAGGGGTGTGGGGGTAAATGGTTACTGTCTGGATTAAGGGTGTGTGGGGGTAAATGGTTACTGTCTGGATTGAGGGGTGTGGGGGTAAATGGTTACTGTCTGGATTGAGGGGTGTGGGGGTAAATGGTTACTGTCTGGATTGAGGGGTGTGGGGGTAAATGGTTACTGTCTGGATTGAGGGGTGTGGGGGTAAATGGTTACTGTCTGGATTGAGGGGTGTGGGGGTAAATGGTTACAGACTGGATTGAGGGGTGTGGGGGTAAATGGTTACTGTCTGGATTGAGGGGTGTGGGGGTAAATGGTTACTGTCTGGATTGCGGACTGTGGGGGTAAATGGTTACTGTCTGGAATGCGGGTTATTAAACTGTTGTGGTTTCCCTGAAACTGTTGTGGTTTCCCGAGTCATCTAAGAGATTGGTAGCAGCAGCAGCCAGATCCCAGTGAGCAGCTGATAGACCATAGTCCCCAATGGAACAAAGTAAAGGTTTAAATCAGCCTTGGAACTGTCAGCGCCCTGCACGTGTTCACACCATTGGTGCCCTGTAGTCCAAGATAGCACAAACTCAACTCGTGGCACTGCAGGGTTCATAACCCCAAGTCTGGGAACGTTTCCCACACCACCATACACACACACACACACACACACGCACATGTGCACACACACACACGCACATACACCTTCCCTGCCTGGGCCTGACATTGTTTTCATTTCAGGCTCTCTAATGTCTGAACTCTTTCACAATGAGGATTAGATTTCATAGCTCATCTGGCAAATTGGTCTGAAGTGCCTCAATGAATGAAAACCATTGAGAAAAGAATGACTTTGCATTTAGATAGCGTCTTTTGTGACAGTTTGTTTCATCGAGTCATACAGCACACAAATAGACCCTTCTACCCAACCAATCACAGATTCCTAGATCTGTACAACACAGAAACTGACCCTTCAGTACAATTCGTACATGCTGACCAGATATCCTAAACGAATCTAGCCCTATTTGCCAGCATTTGGCCCATATCCCTCTAAAACCTACCTACTCATATACCCATCCAGATGCATTTTAAATATTGTTATTGTACCAGCCTCCACTACTTCTTCTGGCAGCTCATTCCATACATGCACCACCCTCTGTGTGAAAAGTTGTCTCTTAGGCCCCTTTTAAATCTTTCCCATCTCACCCTTAACCTATACCCTCTAATTCTGGACTCCACTGACCCAGGGAAAAGACCTTTTATAATCGCAAAATAAACTAGTAATTGCACCCGCATCCACCACTTCCTCTGGAAGTTCATTCCGCATATGAATCAGTCTCTGTGATAAAAACATTGCCCCTTGTGTCTTTTTTAAATCTTTCTCCTCTCACCTTAAAAATATGCCCCCTGTCTTGAAATCCCCCGACCCATAATGGACAACACATAAATTTCTAGACAGGACCTGAACATTATGAATGCATCTGTGATTCATGGTATTTTCACTAGCAATGTATACTCTCTTCATTTGTTCATGGGATGAACATTATTGTTTATTATTAAACAGAATTTATTACATATCTCTAGTGTTGTATGAAACAATTAGAACCTGAAATAAATTAACTAGCATCACAAGATAAGTTCTGCCCATCAGAATAAAAAAGATAGCTCATGGGAGAAGCCAACCAGTTGTTCAGTTGTCTAGGTCCTTGAATGCTGCCTGACCGGCTGTGCTTTTCCAGCACCAAACTTTCGCCTCTGATCTCCAGCATTTGCAATGCTCACTTTCTCCAACCTGCCGAGGGAAAAGACACCTGCCATTCACCTTATCATGTCCCTCATTGCCATGTCCCTTTGTGACAGTGGTGTCCATTGTATTTTGTTGGGAGAGTTAGCAGTCAATTAGCACACAGGAGGTTCCATGGGACAATAAACATGGTAACACTGATCTGATTGGTCAGGATTCCAAGAAGAATAGTGAAGATTTTACTGCCCACTTCAGAAGGTAGTTTGGTCCGAGATTTGATATTTAATTTGGAGAATGGCACCTCTGATAGTGCAGCACTCATACAGTCATAGAGTCCTACGGCATGGAAATAGGCCCTTCAGCCCAAACCGGTCCATGCCTACCAAGATGTCCATCCACGCTAACCCCATTTCCCAGCTCTTAGCCCATTTCCTTCTAAATCTTTTCTATCCATGTATTTGTCCAAGTGCCTTTTAAATATTGTTAATGCACCTGCCTCAACCACTTCCACTGGCAGCTCATTCCATTTATACTCACCCTTCGAAGCCGTCGGTCATTTCCAGTGCGAGCAGCAGCGAAGGTAAGACCGTTTGGTTTTAAAAGTACTTACCGGTAGCGGGCAGCGGTGTTTTTTTTTTCTCTTTCACTCTCTCTTCACAGAAAGAGCGGGAGCACCAGGGGGAAGTGACGACGACCAGAGGGGCAGCCGAGACCCGGAAGCAGTTAGTGTAAGCTTACCTGGGTAGGTTTTTTTCCCCCTTTAAAAGCGCGAAGGAGAGGAACCCGAGGCACTACACGGGTAGTGCCTCCCACCCGCCCTCCTCCTCTAACCTAATAATAACATCTGTTGTGGTAAGTAGGTAAGTGCTGAATTTTGCTTGTTGTATTCTTTAGACCCAGTTTTTTTTTTAAATAAAAGTTAGCTTTAGAGGGATGGCAGCGAAGGCAGTGCAATGTTCCTCCTGCAACATGTATGAGGTGAGGGATGCCATCGACGTCCCTGCCGATTACACTTGCAGGAAGTGCACCCATCTCCAGCTCCTCCAAGACCGTGTTAGGGAACTGGAGCTGGAGTTGGATGAACTTCGGATCATTCGGGAGGCAGAGGGGGTCATAGATCAGAGTTATAGGGAAGTAGTAACTCCAAAGATGGCAGATAGATGGGTGACAGTGAGGGGGACTGGGAGGAAGCAGCCAGTGCAGGGACCCCCTGCGGCCGTTCCCCTCAAGAACAAGTATACCGTTTTGGATACTTGTGGGGGGGATGACTTACCAGGGGTAAGTAACGGGGCTCAGGTCTCTGGCACGGAGCCTGTCCCCGTTACTCAGAAGGGAAGGGTGAAGAAGAGCAGAGCAGTAGTAATTGGGGACTCGATAGTTCGGGGCACAGATAGGCGGTTTTGTGGGAACGAGAGAGACTCACGTTTGGTATGTTGCCTCCCAGGTGCAAGGGTACGTGATGTCTCTGATCGTGTTTTCCGGGTCCTGGAGGGGGAGGGGGAGCAGCCCGAAGTCGTGGTCCATATTGGCACCAACGACATAGGTAGGAGGAGTGCCGAGGATGTTAGACAGGCTTTCAGGGAGCTAGGTTGGAAGCTCGGAGTTAGAACGAACAGAGTTGTTGTCTCTGGTTTGTTACCCGTGCCACGTGATAGAGATTCGAGGAATAGGGAAAGAGAACACTTAAATGCGTGGCTACAGGGATGGTGCAGGAGGGAGGGATTCCGGTTTTTGGATAACTGGGGTTCTTTCTGGGGACGGTGGGACCTCTATAAACAGGATGGTCTACACCTGAACCTGAGGGGCACCAGTATCCTTGGGGGGAGGTTTGCTAGTGCTCTTGGGGGGGGTTGAAACTAACTCTGCAGGGGCATGGGAACCCAGATTGTAGCTTCAGGGTGCAGGGCCTGGAGTGTAGGGAGGTTAGGAACATGGCATCAATTTCAAAGGAGGGTGCCTGTAAACAGGAAAGTGGCTTGAAGTGTGTATACTTCAATGCAAGAAGTATACGAAATAAGGTAGGTGAACTTGCAGCGTGGGTTGGTACCTGGGACTTCGATGTTGTGGCTATTACGGAGACATGGCTAGAACAGGGACAGGATTGGCTGTTGCAGGTTCCAGGATTTAAATGTTTTAGTAGGGTCAGAGGTGGGGGTAAAAGAGGGGGAGGTGTGGCATTGCTTGTCAAAGATAGTATTACAGTGGTGGAAAGGACGATGGATGAGGACTTGCCATCTGAGGTAGTTTGGGCTGAGGTTAGGAATAGGAAAGGTGAGGTCACCCTGTTAGGAGTCTTTTACAGGCCTCCTAATAGTCCTAGAATCATTGAAGAAAGGATAGGGAAGTGATTCAGGAGATGAGTGACAGTAATAGGGTGGTTGTTATGGGGGACTTTAACTTTCCTGATATTGATTGGGAAAGCTATAGCTCAAGTTCGTTAGATGGGTCAGTGTTTGTTCAATGTGTGCAGGAGAGTTTCCTGACACAATATGTAGACAGGCCAACAAGAGGTGAGGCCATACTGGATTTGGTTCTGGGTAACGAACCAGGCCAGGTGTTAGAATTAGAGGTAGGTGAGCACTTTGGGGATAGTGACCATAATTTGGTGATTTTTACTCTCGTGATGGAGAGGGATAAGTGTGTACTACAGGGCAAGAGTTATAGCTGGGGTCAGGGAAATTATGATGCGGTGAGGCATGACTTAGGATGTGTGGCTTGGAAAAGTAGACTCCAAGGCAAGAGTGTAAATGATATGTGGAGCTTGTTCAAGGAGCAACTATTGAGTGTCCTTGATAATTATGTACCTGTCAGGCAGGGAGGAAAGGGTCGTGCGAGGGAGCCGTGGTTTAATAAGGAATTGGAATCCCTTGTTAAATGGAAGAGGGCAGCCTATCTCAAGATGAGACGTGAAGGTTCAATTGGGGCGATTGAGAGTTATCGGGTAGCCAGGAAGGACCTGAAGAGAGAGCTAAGAGCAGCAAGGAGGGGACATGAAGGGTCCTTAGTCGGTAGGATTAGGGAAAACCCTAAGGCTTTCTATAGGTATGTTAGGAATAAAAGAATGACTAGGGTAGGAATAGGTCCAGTCAAGGATAGTAGTGGGAAGTTGCGTGTGGAGCCGGAAGAGATAGGGGAGACACTGAATGAATACTTTTCTTCAGTATTTACTCAGGAACAGGGCATTGTCGTCGATGTGAATACTGAGTCACAAATAAGTAGAATGGATGGCTTTGAGGTATGTAGAGAAGAGGTGTTGGAAATCCTGGAAAAGGTGAAAATAGATAAGTCCCCTGGGCCTGATGGCATTTATCCTAGGATTCTCTGGGAAGCAAGGGAGGAGATTGCAGAGCCATTGGCCTTGATTTTTATGTCCTCTTTGTCTACAGGAGTAGTGCCAGAAGACTGGAGGATAGCAAATGTGGTTCCCTTGTTCAAAAAGGGGAGTAGGGATAACCCTAGTAACTATAGGCCGGTGAGTCTCACTTCTGTTGTGGGCAAAGTCTTAGAGAGAATTGTAAGGGATAGGATTTATGCACATCTGGATAGGAATAATGTGATCAAGGATAGTCAGCATGGTTTTGTGAAGGGCAGGTCGTGCCTCACAAACCTTATTGAATTCTTTGAAAAGGTGACGAAGGAGGTTGATGAGGGGAAAGCGGTAGATGTGGTATATATGGATTTTAGTAAGGCATTTGATAAGGTTCCCCATGGTAGGCTACTGCAGAAAATACGGAGATATGGCATTGAGGGTGAGTTGGAGGTTTGGATTAGGAATTGGCTGGATGGAAGAAGACAGAGGGTAGTAGTTGATGGCAAAGTTTCTTCATGGAGTGCCGTCACTAGCGGTGTTCCGCAAGGATCTGTTTTGGGACCTTTGCTGTTTGTCATTTTTATAAATGACCTGGAAGAGGGGTTAGAAGGTTG